>NC_140617.1:19138741-19653741 GCF_057381915.1 Diplotaxodon limnothrissa | reverse complement strand
ATATATATATATATATATATATATATATATATATATATATATATATATATATATATATATATATATAGACAGAGGGAGTGAGATGTATATGTGTATACTTGATATTTTCTACTCTATTCTACTCTTAACACAGTATCAATCCGGAGTCCAGTACTGACAATAAAGCTGAATTTTGGCTTAAAGTTGAATACTTGAGGAGTTGGGTTCTGTCATATTCCACAGTTTGTATCTCATATTTAGCATCAAATGTTTGTATCTTTGAGTATATTTGACTTCTCTCTCAAAAATGAACCTAACAGTAATCAAGCTAGCTAGCATTAGCTTATAACTAAGCACTCCACCATCTTTTCCGAGTATGCTTACCTCAAGCTCCATGAAACCAACATGGTGATGGTCATAGATCTGCCATTAAATGAGTTCAACGTTGATTGGGTGACAATGTGCACATCCATGTTTTATATACAGTATCGCCTGTCAGCTCAGTTGAAAATTAAGCTATAAGCATTTATTTGATGCATCCTCAATAATCAGCTGTGTAACAAAACATAATGGATCCAGTCATAACTGAAGTCACACAGATTGATAACATGGTGCTTCAAGCTTTGACTTTAATGTTTAAACATGTGATCACAACACGGCAGTTACACAGTATTTTATCATCACTTGTCACACAATTCCTAAGATGCATAAACTCTATTAATCTGTACGGAATGTAAATATTTTATATGGATTAAGCTTTGTTTGCTAAGTTTTTTTATTATCAGAATTTGAGAAAGGAGAAACTCAGTGATCAGTAACTGTTACACAACAGACATGCAATACACACTGAAATAAGAACAAATATAAATCAAATAATTCATATCTTGAGACAAAAAAGGCCATGACTACACAAACCCCCCTCTTCATAAAAACCTCCTGACTGCAACACCTTTACATTCATTCTTACAGTTTCCCTGTTTGTTATAATCACCGATACACTATTAAGAAGTTTTAAGATTATGATGTACACAAAAGTTAAATCAGTGGAAAAAGTTTAAATCTGGACACACACTCTTCCCCCTACCCCGTTAAATTAATATGAAGCTGAAGGAGAAGATGCCTTTCAATATTCATTCAAATAGATACACTGTTTTCAACCACCTCTGGATCCATGTATGTGTACGGCAAGTCCAACCTTGAGTTTCTAGCTTTGATGTCTGCACTCAGCTTTTTGAGCTCTTCTTGAAATTCTTTTATCTTCAGGAGAGGAAACCTCTCAGTAAAATGCTTCTCTGGGTAGTTGCCAAGAAAAATCTGATGAGATCAATGGTACATTTAGTTTTGGTTCCACTATCACGTTGATCAAATATGTAACTCTAGCAAAATTTTCATGTATTTTACATTAAAATAAACAAACAGCAACATAAAACACAACATCTTTGGTGAGTACTTACACTATCAGAGGACTGCTTGCTGAGTAGCCATACTGTGGACATGGCATGCACTGTTGTGTTAACACTGGGGAATGTGTCCAGTATCGTTTTCTCAGTTGTTGTCCCCTTTTCTTTTGGTGGGGGAAGTTCCATGGTAGTAGGACTGTTGGGCATCCAGCCACCAAAATCGTACTGCATTGGTGAAGTAATTGATACATTATTTATAGGCTTTGAGAGATAGTTTTTAGGTCTGATAGCATTAACCTTTGGATCCAAATGTACCAAATATTCCACATGATTTCTAAGGTGTTTCACATCCAGATTTATCCATCAAGTGTAACATCACACGCTGTGCAGTTTTTTCAGTCGCGTTATTCAGCTTCTGCTCAAACTGCACGATTGACTCACAGGGGTTAGAAGTTCGTAGGTCACGATGCAGGGTCTCACACTATACAGCCCGATGCCCTGATGTGACCTGAGTGCTCACACTGTGCGTCCATAAAATGAAGGTTATAACAGATAATCTGTCCCTCGCTCTCCCTCTCTGTCTTTCACTCACACAGACACGCACCACCACCATCAACTTTGCTAAATTGCTAATGAAAAACATTGATCAGGCAGCTGTGATTGAGCAGCAATGTAAATCCAACTATTTTCACGGTTGTTGTAGTCGTGATAATTTTGTGAGGCCAAATCTAAAAGGCTCGGATGCGCTTGCCAAAGTTCTACAAGTTGTGCCTCCATCGCTTATGTCCAGATCACACGCTGCACTGCTGTGCTACTTCGTTTTTTCACTTTCATTTCTGTGTTTGCGCGTCAGCAGTGTGAGAGGCTGTGGTGACACCCTCACGACGGCTGACAGGATTTCAAACTGGTTTGATTTTCTTACGACGAAGCGATTGATGATCGGGAGCTGGTCATGAGGTGTTAATCTCGTTACCCCACGTATACTACACGATGCATGACACACGATGAAGGCGAAACTCAGGTTTCCAATCACCAAAACGGTCGCACGACTGAAAAATCAAAATGAGCCCAAAATTGCACAGTGTATGCCCAGCATAATGGGCTGAAAAATACGTTAACTTCTACCTTCCTTTAGCAAGTGCGGAAGTCCAACTTTTTGTGCAATGATTAGCATCTTTCTCTGCCTTTTGGGTGCTACCACAGGTGCCTTTGATGGTGCAAAATGTCTCGTCGACATTGTTGGGGAGAAAACTTACAAACAAACAGTACAGCACTTCAGAGTCACAGTGTTAGTGATTATATTTGACAAGCTGAATGCATTCTGTACTGGATAGGAGACACAGCACGAGATTGACTGACAATAGTCTACAGACAATCAGGACCCAGACCACAATGCACTTAATATTGCACTTAAAAAAAGCATTTAATATTGCACCAAAAATAAATAAATAAAAAATCTGCGACAACAAGGCCGCAAAAGGTGAACCGCACTACAGTGAGGGACCACTGTACTGAAAACTGATCACATTTTAGCCAAGAGAACATATTTTTATATCCACTGCACAAGGTTAGTGAGTAACATGTTGGTGGCTGGGTGATTTGAATTACTCACTGTGAAAAAAGTCCTGATCTTGAACTTAATGAAATCTTAGTAAATAAATAATTCTTTGCTGATTTGCTCAAATATCTAGTGTCTATAACACCATAAGCCCATGGACTGCAGTGAATTCTAAGTTTTTAAAAAAACAACTTAAAGACAGACTCTTTTCTTTGCTTTTTCTACCAGGCTACAATTTAGTGTTTGATGCTGCTGACTGTAATTCAATTCAATTCAATTCAATTTCATTTATATAGCGCCAAATCACAACAAAAGTTGCGTCAAGGCGCTTCATAGATACAGAGAAAAACCCAACAATCATATGACCCCCTATGAGCAAGCACTTTGGCGACAGTGGGAAGGAAAAACTCCCTTTTAACAGGAAGAAACCTCCGGCAGAACCAGGCTCAGGGAGGGGCGGCCATCTGCTGCGACCAATTGGGGTGAGAGAAGGAAGACAGGATAAAAGACATGCTGTGGAAGTGAGACAGAGATTAATAACAGATATGAGTCAATGCAGAGAGGTCTGTTAACACATAGTGAGTGAGAAAGGTGACTGGAAAGGAAAAACTCAATGCATCATGTGAATTCCCGGCAGCCTACGTCTATTGGAGCATAACTAAGGGAGGATTCAGGGTCACCTGGTCCAGCCCTAACTATATGCTTTAGCAAAAAGGAAAGTTTTAAGCCTAATCTTGAAAGTAGAGATAGTGTCTGTCTCCCGAATCCAAACTGGAAGCTGGTTCCACAGAAGAGGGGCCTGAAAACGGAAGGCTCTCCCTCCCATTCTACTTTTAAATACTCTAGGAACAACAAGTAGGCCTGCAGAGCAAGAGCGAAGTGCTCTAATAGGGTGATATGGTACTACAAGGTCATTAAGATAAGATGGGGCCTGATTATCTAAGACCTTGTATGTGAGGAGCAGGATTTTGAATTCAATTCTGGATTTAACAGGAAGCCAATGAAGGGAAGCCAAAACAGGAGAAATCTGCTCTCTCTTTCTAGTCCCTGTCAGGACTCTTGCTGCACCATTTTGGATTAGCTGAAGGCTTTTCAGTGAGTTTTTTGGACATCCTGATAATAATGAATTGCAGTCGTCCAGCCTGGAAGTAATAAATGCATGAACTAGTTTTTCAGCGTCACTGTGAGACAGGATATTTCTAACTTTAGAGATGTTGCGCAAATGGAAGAACGCAGTCTTACATATTTGTTTAATATGTGCGTTGAAGGACATGTCCTGGTCAAAAATGACTCCAAGGTTCCTCACAGTGATACTGGAGGCCAAGGTAATGCCACCCAGAGTAAGAATCTGGTTAGATACCATATTTCTAAGATTTTCAGGGCCGAGTACAATAAACTCAGTTTTATCTGAATTAAGAAGCAGAAAGGTCTTTATGTCTTTAAGACATTCCTGCAGTTTAACTAATTGGTGTGTGTTATCTGGCTTCATGGACAGATAGAGCTGGGTGTCATCTGCATAGCAGTGAAAATTTATGCTGTCTTCTAATGATGCTGCCTAAGGGAAGCATGTATAATGTAAACAGAATTGGTCCTAGCACCGAACCCTGTGGAACTCCATAATTAACCTCAGTGGGTGAAGAGGACTCTTCATTTACATGTACAAATTGGAGTCTATTAGATAGATATGATACAAACCACTGCAGTGCAGTACCTGTAATACCTACAGCATGTTCTAATCGCTCTAATAGGATATTATGGTCAACAGTATCGAATGCTGCACTAAGGTCTAGCAGGACAAGCACAGAGATGAGTCCACTGTCAGAGGCCATAAAAAGATAATTTGTAACCTTCACTAAAGCTGTTTCTGTGCTGTGATGAGCTCTGAAACCTGACTGAAACTCTTCAAATAAACCATTCCTCTGCAGATGATCAGTTAGCTGTTTGACAACTACTCTTTCAAGGATTTTTGATATGAAAGGAAGGTTCGAGATTGGCCTATAATTAGCTACGACTGCTGGGTCTAGAGATGGCTTTTTAAGTAAAGGTTTAACTACAGCCACCTTGAAGGCCTGTGGTACATAGCCGATTATTAGAGATAGGTTGATCATATTTAAGATCGAAGAATTAATTGATGGCAGGACTTCTTTGAGCAGTTTTGTAGGAATGGGGTCTAAAAGACACATTGATGGTTTGGAGGAAGTAATTATTGAAGTTAACTCAGAAAGATCAATTGGAGAAAAAGAGTCTAACTTAACATCAATGGTACTAAGAGTAGCTGTAGATAATATTACATCTGTGGGATGATTATTGGTAATTTTTATTTGTGAAGAAGTTCATGAAGTCATTACTAGTTAACGTTAAAGGGATGGTTGGCTCAAAAGAGCTCTGACTTTTTGTCAGCCTGGCTAATATTTTATTATGGTGATTAGAGCATGCTCTAGGTATTAAAAATACTGATTTGAATCATATTTACGTAACTCGAATTTGTTAATGATGGAGTTTCATAGCGTTTTATGTTAGGACTCTTTACATTATACATGCCTCTCTTAGGCAGTATCCTTAGAAGGTATAGCGTACCTTTTTTATTAAAAAAAAATTCTGTCCATTAGGCAGATGAAGTGTAAGTTTATCAGTACAGGCAGTCTTAAACACTGTACTTAGGACTGCTGGGTTAGGACTGGTACACCCAGTCTCAGTTGAGAAACTGTAATTAGATTACAGTTTCAATGTTATAGTTACTTGCATTACAAAAATGCAATGCTGCAGTGAGCAGCAACAAGTATTGTATAATATATTACTTCTTTTGAGTAAGGACCCCAACACTGGTCTTTAACATACAATATAAAGCACCTTGAAGTGAGAGTTATGATTCTGCCCTTTATAATTACCATTGAATTAAACTGAAAAACATTTAAAATCCTTCGCATGACTTTCTATCAACTTTTAGATTTCTTAATACATTGGAAGATAAATTATGAACTACTTGAATCACCTTATGACTAGGGATGGGTATCGAAAACCGGTTCTTGTTGAGAACCGGTTCCCACTGTTTCAATTCCTTGGAATCGTTTGCCATTTTTGCAAACGATTCCCTTATCGATTCCAGTCGCCCCGAATGACGTCACCACGTTGCGGAGCGTCATTTACCTGGCAGGAAACATGGCGCCTAAGCGGCTCAAACGCTCAAAAGTTTGATTATACTTTATGAGAACCGATGACAACAGGGCAACTTGCAAAGTAGATATTTCATTTAAGGGAGGAAACACTACGAATATGCAAAAGCATTTGCTCACAAAACACGCGATGACACGCGTTTTTAATTCCGCTCCGGACTCGTGACTCTCAACCCAGCAGCAGCGCTACCGTTTGCACGTCCTCTCCCGTTAATGCGGCAGGTAAATAATCAACTAACAGTGCATATTATGTTAGCGCAATCTGCCTTATTACAAGACCTGCCATTACTGTACATGTAGGTGACCATGATGAGAGAGACAGAGTCTGGCTGGCGCTCGCTGGCAGTTCTCGCTGCAGTCTACCGGTAGCGTCTCCTTTCAGGCCAGGATAGACTAATGTCACCGAGCAGTGTCTAAGTTTGTGGTCAAAGGCTTGCACCCATTTGCCACAGCAGATGCCCCCGATTTTTGGTAAGTGAATGTGTTTAATTGTAGGCAGGGACATTACTGGATATTCTTGTGTAATTGCCACAGAACAATTTATGTTATACTTTGTTATTGCTACAGAAGAATGTTGCAGCTTTAAGGCAGGGATGACTCCTGGAGTTGCTTTCTCACTGCATATGCTTTATTTCACAATCAGATCGATTCGATAACAAAAACATACAGCAGCTCCTCTCCTACTCCTAGCCCTTCGCTGCGGTGGAAAAAAGAACGACTTCAATCCCCTTCAAGGAACATACGTACAAAATAGTTTTCCTGATACACCAATGGGGCGTTCAATGCCATCTTGTAAATATGAGTACTCTGGCAGAGTAACAGTTCAAATGAAAAATACACCAGAACAAACAAGCAAACAAAAAAAGAAGTGTGGGGTACCTTTGAACCAATGAACAAAGTATAACAATTTATACTTTTTAACATAACCCGACCCCGTCAATATGTGATATGTCTCACAAGAATATTTATTTTATTATTTTACATTTACAATTTTTTTTTCCTGGGGACCCTGTGACACCCCATTGAAGAGCCGTAGGCTGGATCTCTCAAGATCTCACTGTTGGGTTTGTAAGGCCATGTTACTCCTAAATTTCTATCTTGTTCAAAGAGAAGATATAAAACAAAGCTCTGAGCTAATCGACCTTAGTGTTCTCCTTTTTTAAAAAAAAAAAAAGAATCGATAAGAGAATCGATAAAGAATCGAATCGTTAAACAGAATCGAAAATGGAATCGGAATCGTTAAAATCTTATCAATACCCATCCCTACTTATGACTTAAAAGGAGGGCTGTGGCCTACAACAATGGTCATCACTGTAGTACATGAATGAGTGCACAATAAATGGCATTCCGATTGGAAATAGTTGTACGTAATTTCTGCTTCCATGTTCACGAGGTAAAGTTCAATTATGATCATAGAATACAATAAGCATTAAGTAATGTATTGTATTCACTGCTGATGGAGTTGCATCAACTCCTTCATAAACCTCAAAATTTTAGTGGATTTATCTATGCAAAAGTGATCCATGCAGAGAGAACTGAGAAAATCTGATGTGAACATCATCACTGATAATCAGGATATATTAAAATGCTTCACCTGTCCAGAGTTGACAGCTGAGTGCTGGGCAGAGCAAGTGAAGATCACCATGGTGACAAACTTGACCATCTCATCCATAGTGCTAAATTCTTGAGGAATTCCTGACAGAATAGGCAGAATAAATTATGAATTATGTCAACACAGAAATTAAATATAATATAATAAACAATGAACCACCTGTGGTTTCCTGTGAAAGAAATCCATACTGAAAAATTTCTTTAATCCAGTTCTGCAGTTCTGTGTCTTCTTGGACCTCAGCATCAGTCTTGTAGTAGAAGGCAAGTGTTGACTTCACCAACCTTTGGCCAAATGGAGACACATTCAAACATGTACCTACTTCCATTGATGGTTTCTAAAACACATTTAAAAAGCTATAATGCATAACAGATAAAATAAATATAAAATATGTATGTTGGGTAATCAGGTTGTTAGTTTTTAACTGTTGCAAATCGGCAACGCCTGCCTCGAGAGGGTTAAAATCTAAAGAATTATGGATTTAATCAACTGCTCCCGTAACGGAACTGACATCCTCTTCTCGACAAAAAGCCTGGGCTCAGGAGAGCCCAATTGGCCTGCAGAGACGTTTGCTGTGTGATACTCTATGGCCGGTTGTGTTGTGTATTTAGCGACATTATCGATGGAGGACATTGAATGAGATCTACCAATTCGGAACCTCGATAACAGAGTTCTGGGTGATTGGATCTGGCTCGGACCTAGCTTATCGAAGAACAAGAAGCAGCCACAGCTGTTCAAAATCCCACCAGGCTGGCCGACAAGATAGACGATGAGTGGAGCTGTGAGTACTCAGACTGTGTTTATTGAACGCATATGGGCAAGATCTTGGAGAAGCTCACGGCTCTGCAATAGGAATTGAGAGATTTAGTCACCAGTGACAGACATTAGACCAGCTCTAAAAACTGGATGCAGTTGTTCGCACTAAACACAAACAACCACCATCTTCACTCATGCGGCTATCCCACTAGCAACAGATAGAGACCTGCCAAGGTTGAAGTTGACTGGAACAACAAAATTCTTCACTAATAACTAATGGTGCAATGGATAAAGGTTGATCCGTAATCCGAACTGATCCCAATCCACAGTTCTGTACGCAGGTGATCCGAAGATTCGAAAAAGAAGGAAAAAAAGTGTATGGTTCACGTCGTCAGTCTGTCAAGTGATAATTATGGCCAGTGTTAGTGGTCCAAGTGGAGGAGCAGAGGAGTTTGCGGCATTTAAGCAGCCCTTTGCTGCCCAATCCGACTGGGCTAAAGCTATTACAAAAGCTACTGGAGTGTTTAGCTGCAGACGGGAGGCCGTATTCCCTTGTGCTAAACAAGGGGTTTAAACTATGACGAATGTGCTTGAGCCACGCTATGATATCCCGTTGCGCGTCCACTTCAGTGACAAGATTGTACCCAGGCATTTACGAGCAGGAAAAGTTTAAAGTTATGGCTGAACTGTCACAGACATCTTCTGTTGCCCAACTACAAATGGGTGGACCTCCAGGTCAACGGAAAGCTACGTGACCGTGACCACTGATTATATCACAGCGGAGTGGTAGATACAAAGTCCTGTACTGCCTTGTATTGCACCTTAATTTGTTTTTATATAATTGCGTGGAATGAGTCTTGTGTTGAATGTTTTTAATAGGCAAAAAATATTTAACTAAGTTAATAAGAAATTTTTTTTTTTAAAATTCATTTTTTTCTTTTTTTTGCCGATCTGAAAATTGATCCGATCCGTGACTTGAAACCGTAATCCGATCCGAACCGTGAGATTTTTGATCTGTTGCACCACTACTAATAACAAGATTGTTGTCTGAACTTTCTGTCTGACCTTCAAGGCCACCTGGGTCCACTGGAGACTTGATCTTCTTTCTCCTTCTTTTTTTCTCTTTCTCTCACCCAAACCGATCGCAGCAGATGGCCGCCCCTCCCTGAGCCTGGTTCTGTGGGAGGTTTCTTCCTGTTAAAAGGGAGTTTTTCCTTCCCACTGTCGCCAAAGTGCTTGCTCATAGGGGGTCATATGATTGTTGGGTTTTTCTCTGTATCTATTATTGTAGGGTCTGCTGTACAATATAAAGCATGGGGTGAACACGGGATACACTCACACACATACTCATGTAACGGACACAGACACTGAGTTGTTTTTGTTTTGCTGTCCTTAAACTGCTCTCCTAGTGGAGGTGAGTCTGAGTAGAGTCCTTTTTTTCTCCTCCTGTCCCTGATGTTGTGAATTTTCACTGTTCTTTTTAAATGCTATCTATTCTGACCTGTCTCCGCAATGTGATGTTTGTGTAATATATGTATGGTCAGAAGGGTCAGTTTCACTGCAGGCAACTGCATGTCACAAATAAAGGCTTCATTCATTTATTCTTTCATTTAAAATAATAACTGGGAAGCCATCTGGAAGAATTTTGTTTTTGTTTCGGCAAGCATCTGAAAGTACATTACTAAATTTACCAGGGTGTGAAGAATGGCCTAGGTGAACTTCGAAATAAATTGAAGTTATTCTGTATGTTGTGTCAGACAAAGTGGTAATAGAACCTGTTGATGATTTCCCAAAGCTGGAGTCCATCATCCCTGTAGTAGAAGTTTGGCACATCTTTCAGTCCACGTTCCTCAATATCATCTGGGATACAGAGGGAGCTGTAGGTCAGTGAGGTCAGTGATCTTCTCAGGATTGTGAGGGCACCCTCTCCACCAGAAGATGTAAACTAGGAAACAGTCAAATCTTAGTGGCAAAAAAATACATGTTGGTCAAAAAGAACATTTGTTTGTCCTTTTTGTTTGTTTATACCTTAGCAAAAGTTCCTCCTTTAGATATCAGAAGCATCTGAGCTAAGAAGTTGATGTTCAAAGTGTAGCGAGTGTGAGGTATGAGAAGCTGAGGGAAGCAGAGAAGTTCATTTGTAAGAAGACTACTTTTTCCTTTCTTGTCTGATGTTTTATATTCAAATGTTTAATTCTGCTGTATAACATATATGTAAATGGCTAACATCAAAGTCACAAGTTTTGTTGCTTTCTGTACCATTTACCATTGTGTTACATCTTCGAAACAATTAATCAACTTTACATACCTTGTACAGTGGATGCACCATTGGAAGGTTGCGGAGCAGTGACACTGCAAAAACCTCAGCCAGCAGATGAGTGCGCAGCAGATGAGCATTTAGTTCATAAAGGTTGAAGTTTGCACTTCTCACAAACGTCTTGGCCAACAACCAGTCGTACTCAGAATCACTAGGATAAAAAATCGGGTTGTCCTTTGTTGGTTTCTGCTTCAGCTGCAGGAGAAGGAATAAATGTGTTTTCTTACTTATACTACCTTTTTTTTTTAATCATTACGAACTGCTAACCATCAAACACTTTTATAGATGTTGAGCAGACCAACTCAAACACAAACTGCAATGAAAAGCTTTATTTACTGTAAAAATAACGATTAAAGGCGCAGGAAAGAAACAGACCGAGGATCTTTGATAATCCAGGGAGACAGAGAAATGGCAGTTAGTGACTGGAAAGCACATGACTAGAAAAAGATTTGGATACTGAATGAAAGAATTTAAAGGTGAGTAGAGATTATTTGTCAAGTTAAAAAGGTCTTGTGTGAGGAGTTTGAGGAAAGGTGGCTGAGGCAGAGAGGAATAAAGGTAAGAGTAGTGGTGTGTGAGAGGCATAGAGGTGTTCAGGTAAGCAGCACACAGTGCAGGATTTACGGTGGCAGGACAGTCTGATGAAAGTGGAGAAGGGTCATGGCTGATATTCTTCTGAAAGATCCTGGGAAAACTGGCAAGCTGGAAGGAGGACTGCCGAAAAGCAAAAGTAGAAACTGCAGATTGACACTTTCCCAAAATTCAAGTCACAACAAAACCACCAGAGCAGAGACAACAGTCAGGCGTAGGATATCTGCCTCGTTGCTACTTAAATACACTAGGTTGACAGAACCAAATGGCCCTAGTTGTGCCAGAGAAACCATGTACACCACAGTCACACCCAGCTGCCCAACTGTTCCTGAAAAGCAAAACAGAAAGCGGTAGGTAAACCCCATCCACGCTGGATCGTACCAGTCCTCCTTTCCCCTGGTTGGCAAATCAATGATTCTACGTCACAGAAAAGTCTGCCTTCGTATCCTCTGGCTGTGATGTAGGTGTTAAGGCATGGAGGGAACTGTGATTTCAGTCTCTTCGCCCTTGTAATGTAATTTATAGATAATTGAAAGGGGAGAGACTAGTAGCCGAGAGTCTTAGGGGTCATGTGGAGGAAGGAGCCACTGCTGTTTGTGTCAAAATATTACTAGGGAACTAAAGATAAATCTGCAGTCTCTAAGTCAGGTTTAAGGACCCAATTTGGGGCTGAAGGGATGGTGAATTGTAAGAAGTGTGACAAACAGAACGTGCTGATCAAAAACCCTGTGATGATGATGGTGGGGAGTAACTGGCAGTTACTTCCACAGGAGCCTCAAGGGCCAAACCTCCGTACTGAGTTGTTTCATAAGCTAACCCATACGGAAAAGAAATAGTAAAAACTTATATGTGATTTACTCATGAAAGTGGCCACTTTCTCATTACTTTCATACATTGTTTTAGTAAGTATCCAAAACATACAAGTTTCATTATATAATTTTTCAAGGGATCTTATATCTGTTTTTACTCTTGTATGCTTTTCATACAAGTTTCACACAAGACAGATACAAACTTTATAAGATTTATATATATCTTTTCCATATGGGAACTGTCAATTAAATTCAGCACCAGAGTTTAAAATCACTTAAAAAGAAAGAGTGCCAGTGACAGGTTGTTGCATGTGGGGACCTTCGAGTCCAGAAGACACCGCTTACCAGTACCGCCACATTTGGAGGTTGGCACTTTCTTTAGGTTGAATGAGGCAGGTGGCCAAGAAAGGACAGACAGATCGCAATATGTGCAGAGTCACTCCACAAATCTCTGCCATCACCTTTGATGCCGGTCTTGTGTGACCCTGCTGCATTGGCTCCCATGCTACAAGCTAACAGATAAATCCCAATAGCTAAATTGACAAGATGAGAATTTTGAGAATCTTGTATGATCTTGTTGTGATTGTTTTAAGTTTCTGTCTGCTGTTTTTATCTTTGCTTTGTGTTGTTGGCGTTTTGTTCATATCTAAATATTAAGAGAAAGATCACATGTGACTCCTCATTAGGATAGGATTAGTGTAGGTGTATGAGATTTTAACTTCAGTTTGATATTGTTAGATGATATTCCTGAGTAGGGATGGGTATCGTTTAGGTTTTATCCGATATCGGTGCCAAACCGGTACTTTTGAAACGGTGCCGGTGCTTAAACGGTGCTCAAACCGGTGCTTAAAGAATGGAGAACACAAAATTGGTCCAAAAACCTCTCATGTTCAGCTGTTTTTTTTTGTAAAAAGATAACAATGTTAGCCTTTTCTGCAGCTATGGGGCATATATGGTATCACTCTTGGCTGGAAGCAGTGCTTAAACAATGGAAAAAACACAAACTTTGTCCAAAAACCTCTCATGTTTAACTGTTTTCCACTTTTTCTTTGGTCATTTTAGCCTTTTTGGCCAGGGTGAAGGGAGTATCTGCCATCAAACAAGAAGTCAGCTGCATGTAACTACGACTGTGTTTGCTAGTTCACCTTATATGCATTCATTTAATAATGTGGTTAGCCTACTCAGCATAAATTACACACGAACAACATTAAGCTACTCACGCAGAGAAGAACGGCTGCTGCTGCCATTATCATCCGTCATCATTTTTGCTACACTGGCAGGGCTAGGGGCCAGGACTCTCCTCTTCGGGTGCAGTAGATGCGCTCGGTGTGAGGTCTCGCAGCACGCTATCAAATACGGCGCATTTTTCGGCTTTAAAAAAAACGCTATGCGTCGCCAGGTGTTTCATCGGATTTGAGGTGTTACCTCCTTTGACAGTATCACAGTATCACCTTAAAGCACTTGTTGCAGGCTGCTGAGTTTGCATATTTTGCTGTGAAGTACAGCCAGACTTTTGACCGCTTGCCTTGGGCATTTTTAATCTGTAGCTCCGCTCTAAAATAACGTACGTACCTGGACCCGCCTACTATCCTCGGAAACGTAAAATGATTGGCTAGAATTCAAAGTGTATGACATCTCAGGAAAAAAAAGCACCGAAATAAAGCACCGAAATGTGCGCTGCTTTTCGGTCTGGTTACTACCATTTATGTCAGAACCGATACCGGTACCCATCCCTATTCCTGAGACATTCCTTGATATGCTGCTTAGAGATAGTGGTTATTCTCAAAGCTGAGCCAACCAGAATCTATCCAGCCTTTAAGCGATGATGTGCTGAATCCTGCTTCCGGTCCAAAAGTACTCTGCTTTAATAGGGCTATTGTGCTTTTAACATATTTTAATGCTTTGTATCTTGTTCTATTTCATCTCAACAAGCCCCTAAAAACAGTCAGTGATCACTGTCGGCCTCTCTCTATTTTTATTTCCGCTAATCATTTTAAAGCTCAGTTTTTTAAAACCTTACGATGTAACTACAGCACAGCCCATGCAGCAGTATATTAATGACTAACCTTGTTTTGTGGATGGATTATCTCACTTGTTCCCCTGACTGAAGTTTGGTCCGTTTACAGCATCCTGCCATGCTAATGTTATGCTAACATAGCTGTGTCGCTAGCGATCATGCAGCACATCATTATATACCTGCTAGTTTTCTGTCTTCATTTATGTTGGGAGTGATAGCAGAGCTGTAACGTTTTAATTTTTTCAGAAGTCTCTCATTCAGAACATGGTGTATTATATTTAAATGGAAGCTAGCGAGCTAACTCCCTGCTAACTTCGACTTCAGTTAAATTTCATAAATAATTCAGTTTTCATGGATGCCTGGATGTTAAACTTAATCATTGCACCTGGTAAAACAGCAACACTGATCATTTTATTAAAGATGAATGAATTTAGACAGTTTTTAAACTCTCAGTAATGCTGCAGAGATCTTTTGACTTAGGAACCTGCAGCGGAGTTTGGGCCCAGACGCGGCTAATGACGTCAGCCTTAAAGACCGGATAGACAATCAATAAGAGAATTGATAATGAATGGAATCCACGAGTGATATTGATATTGGAATTGGAATAAATTCTTATTAATTTCATTCCCTAGCTAAAGCTACTGAGAACTTTTTTCTGGCACAGACATTGGCAACAACAACAGGGATTGGTTTAGCAAGAGCTAATCTCTATGCAGAAGGAAAAAGATAAACAAAATCCATATACAATAGATGCACATTGTCTAAAGCAATTTGAGTGCTCAGGTAGGCTTGAAAAGTGCTATATAAGAACCAGTTAATTTACGTTATTAATGTCTGAGTTCTAAGCTCACCTGAATAGCAACTGGCATTAACTGATCAGCATTGTTTTTCCAAAGTAGGACAAGCGGGGCCATCAAGAACTGTTTGTTCCCATTGATGGTGTTTGACTCCACTTCATCCAAAATCTTGTAGTCACACAGGAAGATGTTACCCTTCTGTTTGAAATTTCAGAAGGAATGACAAATTATTTGACCCCATGCATTTAGTCTGGGTATTACAACTGCAAAGTAAAATTTGCCAATACAAATACCTCACCAACATACAAATAAGAGCAACCAGATATCAGTCAACTTTATTTAATAGAAATTTAAATTAAATAAACCTCCATTTCTTCTGCCAAATTATGCTGACCATCAGGGAAAACCGTTTCATCCGTGACAGATAAGTTATTGGGCAGTTGTGTACAGCGTTGGATCAAAATGGGATTGGTACCATTTAGAAACTGATAGCCAAAGAATGCATCTTCCTTCCAGTGTTTAGAGACGTATTCTAGAAATAAAACATAATTTTACTTCTCTGTGTTTAAAATGCTTTACAATCCTTCTCAACCACTGTTAATATCATAAAATTTGACCGCAGGCAAAAAACAGGAAAGTAAAATTCATCATGTCATGGACATAAATGCCAGAGTCCTAATAATATGACTTATTCTATGTTACTTTATGTGCTATTATACATTATATAATATGGTCTAATGATTGTTCATTACCTGAAACCTGAGTTTTGTGGACATTTAATAGTTGTTTAATATCCTCTATACAATTAAACTTGTTAGACTGAAGCATTCCCATCAGTCCCAGCCTTCCCAGTCTAGAAAAAAACACAGTAGCTTTTTCAGATGATTAGAATCATATATATATATATATATATATATATATATATATATATATATATATATATATATATATAACAGGGCATTGTTGGAATGCTACTACGCAAGTAACCCCGGCGGAAGGGGCTACATGAATAGGATGGATTCTTCGATACCCAACATCCACAATGACGGCGAAACAACTAGTAGCTCAGTGTTCCAACATTCGAAAGAAGGGACTGCTCTCACAGCTAGAGATTGACGAGGTACAACACAAATGCTATGGCAAGGAGGAGTCAGGACGCCAGGTCAGGGGGGCGATATCATCACCCCCACCCGAGATTGGGTACATAGCCCTAAGTGCAATAGGAGAAGGATTGCACGTTAAGTGCGAGAGGAACTGACCTGAAAGATAGGATCATGGCCAAGCTTGAAACCTGGATCCCCCGTAGCCGGTTACCAAGATTAAGTGAAGTACCCTCAGAAGGTCTGCTAGATGATGTTAATGCAGCACTACGGACAATACCTACAACCACAATTACCGACACTAACAAGCTGATCTACAATACGGCAGCAGTGATCAGTGAGATGCTTGGCTACAAGATGAACAGCCACAAGGGGCAGTACCCTCCATGGAGAAGGAGGCTAGAGGGCAAGATCAAAGTAGCACGGAGGGAGGTTTGCCAACTAACGGAGTTGCAGAAAGGTGCGACAAAGAAGGTGCATAAGAAATACAGCAAGCTGTCCATACCTGAGGCCTTGGAAACTGCCAAGCAAAGACTCACAGCCTTGGCCAGCCGCTTGAGGAGGTACACCAGAGAGATAGAAGGCAGGAGAATAAACCAGCTGTTCTCCACAGAACCAGCAAAGGTGTACTCTCAGTGGCAAGGGAACAATAATAATAAGAGAACAGCACCACCCAGGCTGGAGACCGAGCAATACTGGAAGAGCATATGGGAGAAGGACGCAACCCATAACGGCAATGCTCAGTGGCTAGTGGATCTGAGGGCAGACCACAGCGACCTCCCCGAACAGGGTCCAGTAACCATCACAGTGGCAGATATCCAAGAAAGGGTCTCCAGTATGAAGAGTTGGACAGCACCAAGGCCCGACATGGTTCACGCCTACTGGCTAAAGAAGCTGACTGCACTCCACGAGCGTCTGGCAGCACAAATGAACCAGCTGCTAGTTAACGAGAGACACCCGGAATGGCTAACCGAAGGTCGGACGGTCCTGATCCCCAAGGACCCCAAGAAGGGACCGGTCACCTCCAACTACCGACCAATAACCTGCCTCAGTACTACATGGAAGCTCCTGTCAGGCATCATATCAGCTAAGATGAACAGGCACATGGGTCAATACATGAGCGGGACACAGAAAGGAATTGGCAAGAATACCAGAGGCGCAAAACACCAGCTACTGGTAGACAGAACAGTCAGCCGAGACTGCAAGACCAGACTGACCAACCTGTGCACTGCCTGGATTGATTACAAGAAGGCCTATGACTCAATGCCCCACAGCTGGATACTGGAATGCCTAGAATTGTACAAGATCAATGAGCCTTCATCAGGAACTCAATGGGGATGTGGCGTACAACACTAGAGGCCAACTCCAAGCCCATAGCACAAGTCACCATCAAGTGCGGGATCTACCAAGGAGATGCTCTGTCCCCACTGCTGTTCTGCATAGGCCTGAACCCCCTCAGTGAGATCATTAACAAGACTGGCTACGGATACTGACTACAGAACGGAGCAGTTGTCAGCCACCTCCTGTACATGGATGACATCAAGCTGTATGCCAAGAGTGAACGAGACATCGATTCACTGATCCACACTACCAGGCTATACAGCAATGACATTGGAATGTCGTTCGGACTGGAGAAGTGTAGTCGGATGGTAACAAAGAGAGGGAAGGTAGTCAGAACTGAGGGGATTGAACTACCAGAAGGCAACATTGCAGACATAGAGGACAGTTACAAGTACTTGGGGATCCCGCAGGCGAATGGGAACCATGAAGAGGCCGCTAGAAAAGCTGCAACCACCAAGTACCTGCAGAGGGTCAGGCAAGTCCTGAGGAGTCAGCTGAATGGTAAGAACAAGATCCGGGCCATCAACACGTACGCCCTGCCCGTGATCAGGTACCCTGCTGGGGTAATAGGCTGGCCAAAGGAGGAGATAGAAGCCACTGACATAGGAAGGGGGCCGGGGACTGGTGAGTGTCAGCACCACAGTCCAGGATGAGACAACGAACATCCAAGAATACATTGGCAAGATGGCCCCAACTGACCGAGTGCTCAGTGAATACCTCAGGCAGCAGAAACCCAACAAAGAGGAGGGAGACGAGGAACCATCATGGAAGGACAGGCCCCTGCACGGTATGTACCACCGGCAGATAGAGGAGGTGGCTGATATCCAGAAATCCTACCAGTGGCTGGACAAAGCTGGACTGAAAGACAGCACAGAGGCACTAATCATGGCAGCACAAGAACAAGCTCTGAGTACAAGATCCATAGAGGCTGGGGTCTATCACACCAGGCAAGACCCCAGGTGCAGGCTGTGTAAAGATGCCCCAGAGACAATCCAGCACATAACAGCAGGGTGCAAGATGCTAGCAGGCAAGGCATACATGGAACGCCATAACCAAGTGGCCGGCATAGTGTACAGGAACATCTGTGCCGAGTATAACCTGGAAGCCCCGAGGTCAAAATGGGAGATGCCCCCAAGGGTGGTGAAGAATGACCGAGCTAAGATCCTGTGGGACTTCCAGATACAGACGGACAAAATGGTGGTGGCTAACCAACCGGACATAGTGGTGGTAGACAAACAGAAGAAGACGGCCGTAGTGATCGATGTAGCGGTTCCGAATGACAGCAATATCAGGAAGAAGGAACACGAGAAGCTGGAGAAATACCAAGGGCTCAGAGAAGAGCTCGAGAGGATGTGGAGGGTGAAGGTAATGGTGGTCCCCGTGGTAATCGGAGCACTAGGTGCGGTGACTCCCAAGCTAGGCGAGTGGCTCCAGCAGATCCCGGGAACAACATCGGAGATCTCTGTCCAGAAGAGCGCAGTCCTGGGAACAGCTAAGATACTGCGCAGGACCCTCAAGCTCCCAGGCCTCTGGTAGAGGACCCGAGCTTGAAGGATAAACCGCCCGCAGGGGCGTGCTGGGTGTTTTTTATATATATATATTTATAAAACACCCAGCATCGGTGAATACCGAGTGCTCAGTGGTATTCACTGAGCACTCGGTCAGTTGGGGCCATCTTGCCAATGTATTCTTGGATGTTCGTTGTCTCATCCTGGACTGTGGTGCTGACACTCACCAGTCCCCGGCCCCCTTCCTTCCGCTTAGCGTACAGCCTCAGGGTGCTGGACTTGGGGTGAAACCCTCCATGCATGGTAAGGAGCTTTCTTGTCTTTATGTCAGAGGCTTCTATCTCCTCCTTTGGCCAGCCTATTACCCCAGCAGGGTACCTGATCACGGGCAGGGCGTACGTGTTGATGGCCCGGATCTTGTTCTTACCATTCAGCTGACTCCTCAGGACTTGCCTGACCCTCTGCAGGTACTTGGTGGTTGCAGCCTTTCTAGCGGCCTCTTCATGGTTCCCATTTGCCTGCGGGATCCCCAGGTACTTGTAACTGTCCTCTATGTCTGCAATGTTGCCTTCTGGTAGTTCAATCCCCTCAGTTCTGACTACCTTCCCTCTCTTTGATACCATCCGACTACACTTCTCCAGTCCGAACGACATTCCAATGTCATTGCTGTATAGCCTGGTAGTGTGGATCAGTGAATCGATGTCTCGTTCACTCTTGGCATACAGCTTGATGTCATCCATGTACAGGAGGTGGCTGACAACTGCTCCGTTCCGTAGTCGCTATCCGTAGCCAGTCTTGTTAATGATCTCACTGAGGGGGTTCAGGCCTATGCAGAACAGCAGTGGGGACAGAGCATCTCCTTGGTAGATCCCGCACTTGATGGTGACTTGTGCTATGGGCTTGGAGTTGGCCTCTAGTGTTGTACGCCACATCCCCATTGAGTTCCTGATGAAGGCTCTTAGGGTCCCATTGATCTTGTACAATTCTAGGCATTCCAGTATCCAGCTGTGGGGCATTGAGTCATAGGCCTTCTTGTAATCAATCCAGGCAGTGCACAGGTTGGTCAGTCTGGTCTTGCAGTCTCGGCCGATTGTTCTGTCTACCAGTAGCTGGTGTTTTGCGCCTCTGGTATTCTTGCCAATTCCTTTCTGTGTCCCGCTCATGTATTGACCCATGTGCCTGTTCATCTTAGCCGATATGATGCCTGACAGGAGCTTCCATGTAGTACTGAGGCAGGTTATTGGTCGGTAGTTGGAGGGGACCGGTCCCTTCTTGGGGTCCTTGGGGATCAGGACCGTCCGGCCTTCAGTTAGCCATTCCGGGTGTCTCTCGTTAACTAGCAGCTGGTTCATTTGTGCTGCCAGACGCTCGTGGAGTGCAGTCAGCTTCTTCAGCCAGTAGGCATGAACCATGTCGGGCCCTGGTGCTGTCCAACTCTTCATACTGGAGACTCTTTCTTGGATATCTGCCACTGTGATGGTTACTGGACCCTGTTCGGGGAGGTCACTGTGGTCTGCCCTCAGATCCTCTAGCCACTGAGCATTGCCGTTATGGGTTGCATCCTTCTCCCATATGCTCTTCCAGTATTGCTCCGTCTCCAGCCTTGGTGGTGCTGTTCTCTTATTGTTCCCTTGCCACTGAGAGTACACCTTTGCTGGTTCTGTGGAGAACAGCTGGTTTATTCTCCTGCCTTCTATCTCTCTGGTGTACCTCCTCAAGCGGCTGGCCAAGGCTGTGAGTCTTTGCTTGGCAGTTTCCAAGGCCTCAGGTATGGACAGCTTGCTGTATTTCTTAGGCACCTTATTTGTCGCACCTTTCTGCAACTCCGTTAGTTGGCTAACCTCCCTCCGTGCTACTTTGATCTTGCCCTCTAGCCTCCTTCTCCATGGAGGGTACTGCCCCTTGTCGCTGTTCAACGTGTAGCCAAGCATCTCACTGATCACTGCTGCCGTATTGTAGATCAGCTTGTTAGTGTCGGTAATCGTGGTTGTAGGTATTGCCCGTAGTGCTGCATTAACATCATCTAGCAGACCTTCTGAGGGTACTTCACGTAATCTTGGTAACCGGCTACGGGGGATCGAGGTTTCAAGCTTGGCCATGATCCTATTTTTCAGGTCAGTTCCTCTCGCACTCAACGATCCTTCTCCTATCGCACTTGGGGCTATGTACCCAATCTCGGGTGGGGGTGATGATATCGCCCCCCTGACCTGGCGTCCTGACTCCTCCTTGCCGTAGCATTTGTGTTGTACCTCGTCAATCTCTAGCTGTGAGAGCAGTCCCTTCTTTCGAATGTTGGAACACTGAGCTACTAGTTGTTTCGCCGTCATTGTGGATGTTGGGTATCGAAGAATCCATAGGTCCCTCATCCTATTCATGTAGCCCCTTCCGCCGGGGTTACTTGCGTAGTAGCATTCCAACAACGCCCTGTTTTATTTATATATATATATATATATATATATATATATATATATATATATATATATATATATATATATGTATTGTATTGTATGTATATGTATATGTATGTATATATATATGTATATATGTATGTATATATATATATATATATATATATATATATATATATGTATATATATATGTATATATATATGACATGAGGGGTTCACCCTGTGGCCCCAATGTAGACCATCTCCACAGTCTTAGTCAAAGAGAAGCGGATGTCATAGGGGAGTGATAAAACACTGTCTGCCTTCAGGTGGGAGATGCCCTGCTTGTCCCAGCTGGAAAAGAAGATAAAGGCAAAACATATAAAATATACAAAAACAAAATAACTTAAGTGTAGTGGAAAGGGATTATAGTACAGAAAACAAATGGCATTACTGACTAATTGTTTGTATATGCACATCTATGCTTCGACCATGCACATCAAATTCTAGCAGATATTATGTAGTGTTTAAATTATCTTGGTATTTCACAAATTTACATCCAACTGATCGAGCCAGGGGTGGAGAAGGATTTCAGGCCTTCATTCTATTGGTTCTCATGATGCTCTCATCTCTTACCTGTAGATTTTGCGTCTTTCCAGAAGCTCCTGTTCCCGACTGTACGGGCTAAGAATTCTGTGCTTGTCTTCAATTGCTGTGAGAGCTAGAAAAAACACACACAAGGTAAAAATTCTTTTAAAAGACAGAACGGTTTGGATTTGATCTACCTGCTTGGTCTGTTTCATTAGTTCTGGTTACCAGTTGCAGATGTTCCTGCTGGTTTTCATGATATTGTTTGTTTTTGTTTCAATTAATTCCAGATGTTTGTGGTCAGAGTTGATGATAAATTATAATATAAGTTATATCCATTATTCCTAGAATTTTGCTGTGCTTGCAGCACTTTTACTCTTACTTTTACTTTGTCGTGTAGTGTACTTAGTGTGTACTCAGTTTGTGTGTGGGCGTGTCAAAATAATGAGGAATCTCCGGAATGTTACAGATACTGGCCAAAAAACTACCAAAGGTAGATTGCAATGTAAACGCTGTCTTCAGGTGGAAAACTGGAGGAGCAATACACTTGCTGCTGATTTGCTCCTCCGTCTTGTGGTGGACAGGAACTATTCTCTCAAACACTCACTGAGGAGATCCAATTAGCAAATTCTTTATTGTCTATAAAATTTCTCTTAAAGATTTTAAAAAAAGAAAAAGAAAAAAGAAGACAGGCAGAAAAAAAAGAAGACTTTCTTAATGTGTCATTTTTCAGTTAATTTTTATAATCTTTATGATCTCTTCTAAATGAATAGCTACATCATTTTTTGCTTTTAATTTATTCATTTCTAACATTGACACAAACCTGCTCCCTCTCTGAAGTAGTGCGGCTTGCTGTTAGTGATCCAGCGGTAGACAGGAAAGCTGTATTTGCCTCCCTCAGGGGACGTCACATCCACCTTAGCAGGATACCAAGCCATGTTTGGGACAAGCGTCTGATTCTCTTTTTCTAGCTCTATCAGTGCTAGATGTCCAAGGGATTTTCGGCAGGACACAATAAAATGTGACACCTGAAGTAAAAGTAGCATATACCTTTGAATACCTTTGAAAAATGTACAATAGGTCAGCATGTATTAAACTGACAATTGTATTTTATCATACGTCTTTACCTCCTAGTAATCACAGTGCAGTTACTATACAGGCAAAATTAAAATGTACATTTCAGTTTCAGAGTATTTAATGCTATAAATCACGATGTAATCTCATATAACCATGGCACAAATTTAAACATCCATTTTCCTGTGGAGAATATTTTATCTGATTAGGAAGGATACCACCCTTCCCACTGTGGAAAGTACAGCCTTGTTTCGAATAACATGGCCAAATTGATTAAAAACTCCAGAATGTGACTAACTGTAGTTGAGTTTATGTACGACAGACTTTTAAGGTGGCTGTAATCAAACCACTATTTATTAAGCTCTCTCAGGTTTTGTCTTGTCTCCCACAGTTTGTGTTCCATCCACTCTCCCTATGCTCTCTTTTCTTTGACCTTACTTCCAAGTAATAACTTACTTCCAGATGGCTGCCTCTCCCTGAACTTGCTTCTTCTGGAAGACTTTTAACTTCTATAAGGGAGTTGATTTCCTACTGCCTTTATATTGCTCATAGCAGATTATCTGTTTGTTGTGGCTTTCTCTAATGTCGTATGCTCTTTACCTTAAAATAGAGACTACCTGGAGGTGACTGTTATTGTGAATTGAGTTTATATATATAAAAAAAGTAACTGAGTATCATACTTACTGCTCCCCTGTAGAAAGATGGCACACAGCTCCACAGGTGTGTGCGTTCACTCTCTCCATCTGTGCCGACTAGCTTAATGTAGATCTTGTTAAAAGTGGAGGCATTGGAGACATTGCCAGTGAAAATGATCACCTCATAATCGCCCATTTTCACTCTTGAAAGAAGAAAAATCCTGATGGGAACAAAATTATATTAACCAAAAGATATTATGAGAAGTAATTTCAAATGTGTCCTCTATCTACGATCAGTTTCAGTGCAGAAACTGTCAGTGTTATCTATCTTACCTCTGCTAATGACGCCAAGATCTTACTCTGAAGATCTTCCCTGTTCATCTAACAACTCAAAACCGATTTCTGTTTTTATGCAGAACTTGTGGGAGTGTCCTCTAAGGTGCATCTGTCAACAATGTTCAACCTTTTCAATGTTTCATTTCATTCGTTCATTTTAAATCTCTGCCGTTCTGTGTCTCTGCACAGAATAAGTCCTAATCCATTGATGCTTTGTGGGTGACATTAATTAGCTACACCAAGAATATACACAAAATCAATCTGCACTGCATTTTGAAGTGTTTCATTGTGTTTGCTGGTAAAGATTTTGGTCAAGGTCATATTTCAATACAGGTGTGACTGAGCATCAGCTGCAGGTTACCAGAAACAAACTGAGCAGGATCTCATTGGAAATCAGAATCAGTGCAGTTGCATTTTAATGCTTTTATTGCAAATAGAAAAATAAATAAAAGTAAAAAATAATAAATAAAAGCAATGCTTTTCAGTAGGTATTAACACTGTATTGTTTTCGTTCAAAAGATGAGCAATGAAACATGAAATTGTTTTCCTGCTCAGCCAGTTGGATCAACAAAACACCTTTCAATCTATTGTCTGCCTCAGTGCTAGTAATCATACACTTCCTTAAACCTGTTGTGAAAGATCAGATTTTAATAAACAGATTAAGGCCTTGCACTTGAATTACAGGTCTAATTTCACTTTCAATTTTACTCATATCATTGATTTTTTTTTTCTAAGGGAATGAAGATTTTATTTTAATTAAAAAAATCTTATTCTAGAGATGAGTTTTTCAGAAAGTTCAAGTTTAAAAAAAAATCAATTTTCTCATCATGACTTCATGGTTTAGGCTTTACAGGACCAGGTTATGATGGCAACTACCTTTCAGAACACTAGACTATTACACGGGGCAGTATGAATAAGTTAAACTACAAAAACGATAAAGGAGGAACAAGGAAAAGATATGATAGAAGATAACAGGGAGAGATGTTATGAGGAAACTGTCATTCATTCAGTGTTCAAAAGTTTCTCAGTTCAACATTGAGGCCAAAATGTTTGTTCCTGGAGGTTTTAATCAATTGAGGAATGGATGAATGAATAAAAGGAATTTGGTAGGATAACCTATTAAAATTACAGTGTATATTTCATTTCTGTAGCAGATCTCCAGCCAAACAGATCATGTCTTCTGTCTGCCGAGAAGCAGCAACAATTACATTAATCCAAACTATGATCAGCCAGTGTATACCCCTGTATATGTTGGAGGAACTTCTTACACTCAACAAAAATATAAATGCAACACCTTTGTTACTGCTCCCATTCCCCATGGGATGGACGTAGAGACCTAAAATTCATTCCAGATACACAATATAACCATCCCTCCCAAACAGTGGTCACAAATCAGTCCAAATGTGTGGTAGTGGGCACATCTGCTATATTGAGATAATCCATCCCACCTCACAGGTGTGCCACATCAGGATGCTGATCTGACATCATGAGTAGTGCACAGGTGTACCTCAGACTGCCCACAACAAAAGGCCACCCTGGAATGTGCAGTTTTTTGTGCTATTGGGGGTCTGGGGACCCAGAACCGGTCAGTATCTGGTGTGACCACCATTTGCCTCATGCAGTGCAACACATCGTCGCATGGAGTCTATCAGATTGTCAATTGTAGCCTGTGGAATGTTGGTCCACTCCACTTCAATGGCTGTGCGAGGTTGTTGGATATTCGTGGGAACTGGTGCACGCTGTCGTATACGCCGGTCAAGCACATCCCGAACATGCTCAATGGGTGACATGTCCGGTGAGTATGCTGGCCATGCAAGAACTGGGACATTCTCAGCTGCCATCTGCCCTGAACAATGTGAACCATGATTCATCCGTGAAGCGCACACCTCTCCAACGTGCCAGACGCCATCGAATGTGAGCATTTGCCCACACAAGTCTGTTACGGTGACGAGCTGGAGTCAGGTCAAGACCCCGATGAGGACGACGGGCATGCAGTTGAGCGTCCCTGAGACGGTTTCTGACAGTTTATGCAGAAATTGTTTGGTTGTGCAAACCAATTGTTCCAGCAGCTGTCTGGGAGGCTGGTCTCAGACGATCTTGGAGGTGAACCTGCTGGATGTGGAGGTCCTGGGCTGGTGTGGTTACACGAGGTCTGCGGTTGTGAGGCCGGTTGGATTTGCTGCCATATTCTCTGAAACGCCTGTGGAGACGGCTTATGGTTGAGAAATGAACATTCAATGCACGGGCGACAGATCTGGTTGACATTCCTGCTGTCAGCATGCCAATTGCACGCTCCCTCATTGCTTGTGGCATCTGTGGCATTTTGCTGTGAGACAAAACTGCACATTCCAGGGTGGCCTTTTGTTGTGTGCAGTCTGAGGTACACCTGTGCACTACTCATGATGTCAGATCAGCATCCTGATGTGGCACACCTGTGAGGTGGGATGGATTATCTCAATATAGCAGATGTGCCCACTACCACACATTTGGACTGATTTGTGACCACTGTTTGGGAGGGATGGTTATATTGTGTATCTGGAATGAATTTTAGGTCTCTACGTCCATCCCATGGGGAATGGGAGCAGTAACAAAGGTGTTGCGTTTATATTTTTGTTGAGTGTACTTCAGCTGCTGCAAAATTCCACTGAAAGGTCGGGACTTTGACTTGGTGGTTTCTCAGCAGTATTCAGCTTCTTCATCAATCGTTCTTTAGCAAAAAAAAGACAAAGGGGGTTGTTTTTCTTCCCGTGATTCGGTTTATATACAGTACAGATAACATTTTGGTGATTTCACAAAGGGTCCCTGTCAGTGCTACAACCAGTTTTTGCTAGTATATAAATTAAATTGTGAACTAAATTGTCACAATATGGCTGTGTGCAGGCAAAAGTAGGACCCAAACGCAAACTCACAGAGACAAAAGGTAAACTCAAAAAACACAGCTTTATTGCTGGCGTGGAGTGGGACACGAAAAACAATACAAAATAAACTAAACTGGGAAAACTAAAGCACAAGGAGCCACAGGGAAAAATCACACAGCTATGATGGAGGACGCAACACTGACAAAGAGAAACATGGGGCTTAAATACACTGAGGGATAACGAAGGGGAATGAGCCACAGGAGGAGAGCACAGCTGAGAGTAATTAGGCAGGACGAGGCAAGGGAAGCAAAACTAGAAACATTAACATAGAACAGACTGTGAAAGTAAAACAGGGAACACACTGACGGAACTCAAGACATGTGGACTTAACAGACTGGGGGAGACAGAACATAGGGATCTGAAACATGGAACAGAAAGGCACAGTAGATCAACATGAACATAACAACGCCACAGGGGAAGAGTAAAACAAAATGCAGGAACACAGGACCTCTTTCAAAATAAAACAGGAAACATAATGAGACGTAGACATGACAACCCAAACTTCACAATGTAAGACACAGACATGAAACACATGAAGAGCAGGGGAGATTTACCATAGTTGGAAACACGAGGGGGAAATAATAAGAACTAGAAACACTTAAGCATGATAACAAATGAACTTAGGAACCTGAAGGGCTTACATAAACTAAAACATCAAAATGAACTAAAACTCAAAACACTGGGTCATAAGACCCAGGATCGTGACATAAATAATAATAAAAAAAAATGTCAGTTTGTCTTATTGTATGTCCTGTTTGATCTTTGGAGTCAGTAACTTTATTAATGAGAATTATTAATGAGAATTATTAATGCAGAATTACGAAAAAATGTTAATAGTTTAAGCTTTTTCTGATATGTTAGTTAATACAATTCATTACACTGGCAATACACTGCAATAACAACCGACATGTGAATGATTACACAAGGAACTAACAAGAAGCAGGTGAAACCCCATTAAACTATGAAGAGGAAAAGAGGAAACGATAAACAACAAAACAAAAAGAAACAAGGAAATTTAGCAAATGTACTGTACTCCAAACAAGCAACGAATAAGTTATTGTTTATTCCAACAGGAAGTTATCTTTAAACCAGAGAAGTTATGAGGAAATCGTCATTCATCCAGCGTTGTGGAAAGAACAAGATTTTGTTATAGACTGCTGTAGTTTCCTTAAGCTGGGCATATACAGTGGGATGCAAAAGTTTAAACAATTTTGTTTTTTGTTTAAACAATTATTGAACACTTTCTGTAAATCCAATAAACTTCATTCCACTTCTCAAATATCACTGTGTGTGTCTCCTATATGATATATTTAACTGACCTTTTTATATTGTAACAACCAACAATTTATACAGGAAAATAATGACTATTAACAAGGTTGCCCAAACTTTTGCATCCCACTGTACTGTGAGATTTTTTCAGTCGTGTTGTTTAAATCCTGCTCAAACTGTGTCACTGAATCACAGGGGCTAGAAGTTCATATGTTACGATGCAGGGTCTCACACTACACGGCCCGATGCTGTGATGCTACCTGAGTGCTCACGCTGTGCGTCCATAACATGAAACTTATAACACAAAATCTGTCTCTTACTCTAACGAAAAACATTGACCAGGCAACTGCAACCGAGCAGCAATTGTATTCTATTTTATTCAATTGTATATAGTATTTTATTTAATTTTATTCTATTCTATTGTGTACAGTTGTGTACAGTATCTATTGATATCTTATTCCAGTGTTTTTCTTTTTTTCTAATTTTCCATGTAACTTCATCCACTGCTGTAACAAAACAAATTTCCGACGTGTAGGACTAATACAGGTTATCTTATCTTATCTTATGTCCATCCAACTCTTTTCACAGTTGTTGTAGTCGTGATAATTTTGAGGCCACATTGAAAAGCCTGAGATGAGCTTGCCAAAGTTCTACAAGTTGGGCATCCATCACTTGTGTCCAGATCACACCCTGCACTGCCATGCTACTCCATCTTTTTCACATTCATTTCTGAGTTTGTGCGTGCGCAGTGTGAGAGGCCACGTTGACACCCTCACGAAGGACAACCACTTTGATTTTCTTGCGACTATACAATTGATGACCGGGAGCCGGTTGTGAGGTGTTTTGTTACCCCATGTTCTCTCTTCTCAAAATCCCACAAGGCTGCCCGACACGATAGACGATGGGCAGGGCTGTAAGTACTCGGACTGTGTTTATTAAACGCAATATCGACAAGATCTTGGAGAAGCTCATGGCTCTGCAATATGGATAAGATACTGAAGAAGAACAACAGGAATTGAGAGACCTGGTGACCAGTGACGGACATTAGACCAACTGTAAAATTGGAAGCACTTTGTTCGCACTAACCAAAACAACTACGATCTTCATCTCATGAGGCCCCTCTGGCGCCAGCTGGATGCTCAAGGCAAAAGCTGACGGGAATAACAAATTCTCCTTAGATAACAAGACTGCGTTGTGACTTTCTCCGTTCTCATTCAAGGCCCCCCTCGTCGGCTGAAGATTGACTTTTGCCTAATTGAGTGAAGGGACACTTTCTCCCAGCTGAACATTGAACACACACACACAGTCACACATACGCACGTACACTGACACAGACCTTCAAAGCTTATGTCTTCTTTGTTGTGAGATGTGCTGATTCATGTGCTGAGGTGTTTTTTGCTGTTCTTAAGCTGTTCTCCCTGTTGCAGCTCAGTCTGGGGGGAGCTCTTTTTTTCTCCTCGTCTTTCCTCATGTTGTGCATTTTCCATTGTTATACCTCTCTGACCTGTCTTCCCCATGTCATGTTTGTGTAATGTATGTATGGTTGGAAGGGTAAGATGGCGCTGGCAAACGGTCGGCAGCCTTAACCCAATTTCCTTTGGGGTCAAACTTCAGGATCAATAAAATTTTATTGAGTTGAATTTGAATTGAATGTATACTACACGATGCATGACACACGATTAAGGCCAAGACATGACTGAAAAATCTGGTCAAAATGGGCCAAAAATCGCACAGTGTATGCCCAGTTTTAGTGGGCACTTCGTTTCTCTGTTAGGAGAACTTCCTACTACCATTCATGCTGCTCATAAACCTTTCCTATTAGTATAAACTTAGCAGCTATGAATACATATTTTTTAAAGTTTCCAGTCAGATTGAATTTATACCTGACAGGACATGTCATGGTCTCCCAGTCCTCATGTTGTGTCTCGATTGCTCTGCCTCTCTTTGGTGTCAAATCTTTGCACTACATGTGTCATGAAAGCTCAGATGAAACTTAGACCTTCTGTTATTTAGCCTCTACATCAATGAGTGTGTCATGGCAAAAATGTGCAAATGTATGAATGATACTGTAATGTATACACTTAAAAAACACACAAAGTGAAGAACATAATAATGTTAGGAATGGGAAGATTCATGAGGTGGCTTGACCAGTCTTCTCTTACTCTTGATATAAGACTAAAGGTTTACTCTTCTGAATATAATTCAAAATAATCTGTTAGAACAGACATTTTCATTGAGATGACTTAAATTGTAAGGTGAGCTTTAAAAATGTATATTATTCTCTGTTCACATTTCAGTTTGAAGTATCATCATCAGAGGCTGCCTCCCCGTGGATACTGCTAAGATCTTTATACACGGTATAATTCAGTCCCATGTTGGTGACAAACTGGCCAAACAGTCTCTAAACCACTCAAGTCTTTTTATAAACAAACTTTACAAAAATCTGGACAAAAAGTAAAAGATATAAAGTAAAAAAAAAGGAACAAGAGAATATAAACATTAGCACTACTTACCAAAGGCCATGTTAAGGAAGGCGGGGAGAGTTTGTTCTCTTGGAATGGACAGATTTTCATGTTCTAGTTGTGTATTAGTTTTCTCTATTAGTTAGTCTTGAGTTCAGTTTCTTCTAGAGTCTCTTAGTTTTCATTATTTATATTTCGAGTTCTTGAGTGATTATGTTTTCGATTATGTTCTTATATTGTGTCCAGTCTGTCCTAGTCTTGTCTCTGTTCTGCCATCACTGTTCCCATGTTTGTTTACCTTTGTTCCTCCGGTCATGTCTCCATGTCCACCTGCTCTCTCTCTGTTCTGTCTTCAATACTATCTGTGTGGTTATAACGTATGTAGTCCTGTCCCTGCTTCCCCTCCTATACTCCTCCACAGGACTGTGTGTGTTATTGTGAGGTGCAGTGAGAGCTTTGCCTCTGTAGACCACATTCACCACCACATGTAAATCAAACAATTAAAATGTAATTGAAGTTCATATTTTCAGCTATAATTCAAGCAGTTTTGTGTTAATTCTTCATCAACTTTTAGGAATTACAGTCATTTTTATACACAGTCACTCAATTGCAGACACAATTCAAAAATAACTGGAGAAATTAACACAATAGTGAATGTGAGGACAGTTTTTCTGCAAGAACCTTTTTGGATCCCGTTTGAGTTGCTGTCTGTTTGTGGGTCTTTCTACTTTCAGGTTTGTATTTAATCATGGAAAAGCTGCTCTTTTGGGTTAAGATGAGTTGACTGATTTCACCATTGAAGAATATGCTTTTTCTTTATCTTAAAAAAAATTGGGTTACTTTTGCAGGATGTTTTGAGTCATTATCCATTTGCACTGCTAAGCAACATCTAATAACTTTCGCAGCCTTTGTCTGCGTTGTCCGATCAGACTCCGACATTGTTATTTATAATGTGCACATTATAAACTGCGCCCTAGTGGCCCAGTTTCAATGGCAGCCACATTTCCCCATTCCACCATGCTGCCACCATCATGTTAGACAGATCATGTGGTATGCTTTCTCTCATAAACAGTTTCTGTTCTTCTCTACTTTTCTCTTCTCTTAATTCTGGTACAACTTGTCCTTGGTTTCACCTCTCCAGAGATTGTTTTACAGAACAATGCCAGCTATATTAGATGTTTTCTTCCAAAGTCTAATCTAAATTTCCTGGTGTTAAATGTAACCAGTGGTTAAAACCTTGTTGGCTGTAGCAGTGATAGAGGGTCCAGTTGGGCCTCCTGCAGTCACTGGCAGGCTTACACAAACATGCACATACAGAGTTATGTAAAACACGCACGTTCACATACACACTTATTAAGGAAAGGGAGGTCGTCTCAGGACATGATCCCTGTTGGACATACACTCACAAAATACACACTCATGAACACACTATTGGTTAAGTTCCCAGAAAACCGGAGTGGAAACATCTGGAAGATGTTGTTGTTCTTAGCCATAGAAGGACATAGGAGTGAGAACTGACTGATACTTATCATGTGACTTGACGTCAACATTGCAATAAAAACCTTGTGAAGAGACTGTTCGGGGGAGATCAGCTCGTAAAGGCTTGTGATGCTCATCTTCCCCATATGTACATATGTATAATAAAAATCACTATTCTGACATCTACTGAGACCATGCAGTCGTTTGTCTCCTCCTCAAAAACTCGAATCTTGACATAGTTTTCCTGTTCATAAGCTTAAAAGCTGTTTTTAGATTATGATGTGAAACAAAAGCCAAACCAGAAGAATCACCGCTCTCCCTCTCCTCCTGTTTGTTGATATGAAAATGAAGGAGAACACACTTTCTAATATTCAAATGGACACACTGTTTTCAATCACTTTTGGATCCAGGTATGTGTATGGAAGGTCCAAATCCTTGTTTCTGGTTTTGATCTCTGCACTCAGCCTTTGGAGCTCTTCTTGAAATTCCATTATCTTTTTGCGAGGAAATTTATCAGTGAAATGCTCCTCAGGGAAGTGGCCAAGTAGGACCTGGTAAGATTGACATTAGATCAACTAACCAATTACTTTTTGTTCAACTATGGGCATTTTTTTTCTTTGCTCTTATTGTGCATTACATAAAATACACACATGCATGATGATCTTTGTCTTTTATAAAGCCTTTGCAGAGCACTTACACGGTCAGATGACTCCTTGCTGAGTAGCCATAAGGTGGCCATGGCATGCACTGTGGTGTTAACACTGGGAAATGTGTTCAACATTGTTTTCTCAGTTGCTGTCTCCTTTGTTGTTGGTGGGGGAAGCTGCAAGGAGGTAGGACTATTGGGCATCCAGCCACCAAAGTCATACTGCATTGAGAAAGTAATGGATAAATATATCTATTAATAGGCGTGAAGTATAGCTTTGAAACACCAGAATGTGACATTAAAAACCATCACATTAAAAAAACAATACAATAAAATGTGGCTGCTCTCCCATGTGTTAAGTTCTTTAAAATCCAGTATTTATAATTGATTTATGAGGTTTAAATAGGTAGCAGAAAATCAGCTGGCAAGTTCCTATCTTGAGAAAAAAAACCCTGCAAAAATGTGCAGCAGTGCTAGACTGTTAAATGAAGATGCAAAGCTGAATATCACCAATGCTTGAACAGTTAGTGAATTTGGGGTAGCTAACATTACATGATGTCAACTAGCCTGATGGCTGAACTATTATAGGCACCAGGACAAAGAAAATGAAGGTGTAAAATGTCGATTTAAATTTCAATCCCAGTCAGACAAATTTGTAGCAAAAACATTCACACGTCACTTTTGTCTTTGATGAATCACTGGCTGAGCTTTTGGCCAGACAGAGGGCAGACTGGGGACTGGGGAAAAGTCAAATACCATTCACTGCTTGATATATGCTCAATCATCCAGATAAGGAAATTCCAGAAAGCTGATTCTGCGCTGGATGTTGTGTTTTCACCGAAAAACAAGGTCAACCACACTCTCTGAACAATACACAATCACTTTTAACTGAGGTAAATTAAAAGGCTTCACCTGTCCAGAGTTGACAGCTGAGTGCTGGGCGGAGCAAGTGAAGATCACCATGGTGACAAACTTGACCATCTCATTCTTAGTGGTGAATTTCTGTGGAATTCCTATAAATACAAAAGAATAAACTGTCAACACATAAATTCAATTAAAACTATTTCATGATAATATTCAACATTCACATTATCATCACCTGAATTGTTATTTGAAAGGAATCCATGTTCAAAAATTTCTTTGATCCAGTTCTGCAGTTCATGGTCTTCCTGGACATCAGCATCAATCTCGTAGTGGGTGAGTACTGGCTCCACAAACCTTTGGACAAATGGGGACACATTCAAACATTGTTTTTGGTTTCCCTGTAGCTTTCTATGCACATTAATTAAAAAAAGAACTATAATAACAGATGATTATCAAGTATATAAAATGTGTGAAAATCATTTCCACTCTGTAATTAGAGTTTTTACTCCTCTTATCAAGTTTATTTCCCACCACTGACATTGAGAGAGAGATTGGTATGTAAAGGGAAACTATTTACTGGGAAGGCCTGAGGAACTATTTTGTTTTGGTAAGCCTTTGTGAATGGATGAATAGCAAACATGGTTGCATGAATAACTGCATATAATTACAAAGTACAAACCAAGCACAAAGTGCAAGGCCTTTCCTGTGTGTGGAGAACAAACTGGGAAGGAGTTATTTTCCTTTTTATACAGTATAAATCATCCGAAAAGAAAGGAACAAGATTTTTTCTTAATGAATTTTCCTCTTTCCGTCAGCTTCTCAGACCTTGCACTCGCTACACTCTTCAGATCAATTACTTAGCTCGGGACCTTCTGATCTCTGAGAATGGATCTTTTGCTAAGGTATAAATAGTCCAATATATCTTCTTTTTAAGTATCATGTAGTATCCTCTAATTGTGCCTTGACTATTCACTAGTTTACAGCTTCTGGTGGAAAGGGTGCCGCCGAAATCCTGAAGAAATCACTGGCCACCGTGACCTACACCTCCCTCTGTATCCCAGATGATATTGAAGAGTGTGGATTGAAAGATGTACCAAGCTTCTACTACAGAGATGATGGACTCAAGCTTTGGGACATCATCCACAGGTTATATCACAACTTTGTCCGACAACACATAAAATATACAGGGAGTGCAGAATTATTAGGCAAGTTGTATTTTTGAGGAATAATTTTATTATTGAACAACAACCATGTTCTCAATGAACCCAAAAAACTCATTAATATCAAAGCTGAATGTTTTTGGAAGTAGTTTTTAGTTTGTTTTTAGTTTTAGCTATTTTAGGGGGATATCTGTGTGTGCAGGTGACTATTACTGTGCATAATTATTAGGCAACTTAACAAAAAACAAATATATACCCATTTCAATTATTTATTTTTACCAGTGAAACCAATATAACATCTCCACATTCACAAATATACATTTCTGACATTCAAAAACAAAACAAAAACAAATCAGCGACCAATATAGCCACCTTTCTTTGCAAGGACACTCAAAAGCCTGCCATCCATGGATTCTGTCAGTGTTTTGATCTGTTCACCATCAACATTGCGTGCAGCAGCAACCACAGCCTCCCAGATACTGTTCAGAGAGGTGTACTGTTGTCCCTCCTTGTAAATCTCACATTTGATGATGGACCACAGGTTCTCAATGGGGTTCAGATCAGGTGAACAAGGAGGCCATGTCATTAGTTTTTCTTCTTTTATACCCTTTCTTGCCAGTGTTGAAATCTCCCAATTCTTTTAATCTTTGGGCTGAAGGAAGGACAATACTCAGTGTATAAATGCTCAATCAACAATCATTTATTTCCATACAATTCAACACTTAAGAGCATTAGAACGTCCGGACGGGAGAGATGCTTGCAGAGGGTTACCGCATGTCTCAAAATGGTGGAGGGTTACTCAAGCTCTTATAGCCTTTAGTGGCCCCCACCTAGTCGTAAAAACCTAAACATTCACATTCTTTCTCTGCTACGGCGCCTAAGTTATGACCTCGACTCCCTGTCTTTCTGCTCTCTGTAAAGGTGGGGGCATGGAATGTGGTCTGTCTCCCCTGTCCTAGACACAGAGTCTCCTGCATACAACCTTTCTTTTCATGATTCAGCAGTAAAACATGTCAAGAACAGTGTGAGACATTCACAGCAGATCAAGGATACAAAGTGATGCACACTTTATCTATTGAACTACAAAATGAATATGTTCTTTTAACCCAAAAGTATAATGAGAACTAAACTACATACACAGCACACCATCTAAACTAAAGGAAATTATATGACCTACAGCAGTTAACATAATTCAACTACTTTAACTACAGATATAAGATAACATATGATAACAGAATAATCTCACACCAGCCACGCTGTGGAGTACTTGGACGCGTGTGATGGAGCATTGTCCTGCATGAAAATCATGTTTTTCTTGAAGGATGCAGACTTCTTCCTGTACCACTGCTTGAAGAAGGGGTCTTCCAGAAACTGGCAGTAGGACTGGGAGTTGAGCTTGACTCCATCCTCAACCCGAAAAGGCCCCACAAGCTCATCTTTGATGATACCAGCCCAAACCAGTACTCCACCTCCACCTTGCTGGCGTCTGAGTCGGACTGGAGCTCTCTGCCCTTTACCAATCCAGCCACAATCCAGCCTGTCAAGTCCTTCTTTTGACCCATTTTGCCAAAGGAAAGGAAGTTGCCTAATAATTCTGCACTCCCTGTAGTTTAATGATCATTTCATTACCTGATGTTTTAGTCTGATGGATACGCAACAGGAGACTAATATCTTCCATACGAGTAAATTCCTTTTTCCACTCCAATATTTGCATTAGTCCCATTTGCCCCAGTCTATAAAGTAAAGATACAACAGTTTGTGTTAAGATGAATTTAATAATTACATTGTATCTATAGATAGATAGTTAAGGCATTCACCCTTTGGCTGAAATGTAGGTCATTTCTGCAGTCTTAGTTAAAGAGAAGCGGATATCATAGGGCAGTGACTGGGCATTGTCTGCCTTCATGCAGTGTGCAATTCCCTCTTTTTCCCAGCTGAAAAAAAAAGTTTTAAGACATAAAGGATGCGGGTGGTCCCCATTCACAAACAATGCCTGTGTCTGAGAATAAACACAGAGGTGGATAATGTTATTAGCTTTAGTTATTAGATGTTAAAATAACAGCTCAGCACTCTTACCAATAGACTTGCTGTTGCTTCTCCAGCTCTTCCTGCCGACTGTACTTGGCTAGAAGACTGTTTTTTTCTTGAGAGGCTCTGAGAGCTTAAACATAGAAATGTGTACTGTTTTACAGCAATTACCTTTAAATATAGTATGGTTTGAATTTTGTCATTATTCTTTATACTTTATCTTTCTGTTTTTATCTTTCATGTTATCAGTAAATTACATGCATGATGTCAGGCAAGCATGTTTCCACAAACCTTCTCCCTCTTTGAAGCGGTGAACATCGCTGTTGGTGATCCATTGGTAGATAGGAAAGTGGTAGGTGTCTCCTTCAGGGGAAGTCACTTCTACCTTGGCTGCATACCAAGACATGTCTGGGAGGAGTAACCGATGTTCTTTGTCTACCTCGATCAGCAAAAGCTCTCCAAGGGAGACTGGGCAGGTCACAGTAAAACGTGACACCTAGAGTAATGACACACCAGCTTTGGAACATTTACAAGTGATCAAGATTACATACATATTATAATCGGGAGCTAGGCTGTAACGTTATAAAACATTTACTTTAATGGTGGGAAAAAATTGGTGTATTTGATGTAATAAATCAGTATTTAATCTAATTTAGCCAAAGATCAGCAAGCATGACACACATTTAAACATGGAGATGGGTATTTCTGACTTACTGCACCACTGTAGAAAGATGGCATGGAGCTCCACAGGCATTTGCGTTTGCTCGATCCATTAAGGCCAACCAGCTTAATGTAGATATTGTCAAAAGTGGTGGCAAAGCCCAGACTGCCAGTGAGCACAATAACTTCATAATCAACCATTTTCACCCCTGAAAGTAAAACAAAAATCCTGATGGTTAAAGAATTCTAATAATATATTTTTTATGACTTTCTTCTTTTTTTTGACAATGAATTAATCCCAAACCTGACACTGACTGAAATCCTTTCAAAAGTTATCTGTCTTACCTCTTCTAATGTCACCAAGAAGTTCCTTTGATGAACTGCTCTGCTCATGTAGCAGTACTGATGTCTCTATTTATGCACAATTTTGTGGGAGTGTCCTTTGAAATGAAACTGTCATCTCTGGTGAGATCATGGTCAACCAGTGGGACCTGGAAAAAAAAAAAAACAGCACATGCAATACAATACATTTTACACCTCATTTTACAAGATTATGAATATTTCTTATGTCTAGAAACTAATTACACACTGAAAAAAAATTACTGACTTTCTGTTACAGATATCTGTTTGACTGCTTTTTAAGGTTTTTGTAATCGTTCTATCAACGGAAATACTGGTACAGACATACAGTAAGAGAGTGCAGGAGTATGCAACTACAAATTTCTTTTTTAGGTCAACAACTACAGATGGGGACAAAATTATTAGGCCCCCCCAATAAGCTTTTTATTTTTTTGTGGAAAAAAAAACCTGTCAAAACCTAGTGAATGACTTAGCCACGTGAGGTAGTTTCAAAAAAGACATTAGAATCCTAAACAAGCTGTAAGGTTCCAGACCAAGAGAAGCTCTTCTGCAGAGGAAACACCTTCAGGCCTTAATTTTTTAAAGAATGATACACATGATGATGCTCCTTTTTTATTTGTATTTATTTTATCTTTACAAGTACAGGTTTTATTGACATTTAAAGTTCTCTTCTCTATGAAAAATAAAAACTTTAGCTCAGGGCTGACAGCGGGTTATCTCTTATGAACTACTTGCTTCAGCTATCACAACATTTTCAGGCAAGGGCTTTGACTTGGTGGGTAGTGAAAAGTGACTCAGCACACGACTGGCTGAATACCTGGCATCTAAGAAATCTACCTAAAATTGCAAATCCAGAGTGGATTTTTAGTTGTTTTGTTTTGCAAAAACACAGATAGTACGAACACACTAACAAAGCAACTATTCCTGGAGTAGGCACTGCACTGTATTACACTGGTAATGATTCACCATGACAATTGAACAGTAGATGAACCTTAGATGAAGAAGAACTAACTAAGAAACAGCTGAAACCCTGGGGAACCACACACAAGTGAAACATAACAAAAAACAAGGAAACTTTACAAAACGCCTGCACAATGATACGTACTTAATCTCTTGAAGAGACGGCTCTCTTCAAACCCAAAAGGATACTGTCATTCAATGTTCAAGTGAAAGATTAAAATTAACTTGTTTCACTTTCCTTTCTTTATTTACTTTTTTTCAGTGAGCATATCATTTCTATCAATTTCCAATAACTGGCATTAACCCAGCTAGATTCATCTCAACTATCCATCCATCCATCCATTCGCGTCCGCTTATCCTTTTCAGGGTCGCGGGGGGCGCTGGAGCCTATCCCAGCTGTCATAGGGCGAGAGGCGGGGTACACCCTGGACAGGTCGCCAGTCTGTCGCAGGGCCAACACACAGGGACAAACAACCATTCGCACTCACATTCACTCGCACATTCACACCTATGGGCAATTTGGATTAACCAATTAACCTATCCCCACTAAGTGCATGTCTTTGGACAGTGGGAGGAAGCCGGAGTACCCGGAGGGAACCCACGCAAACACGGGGAGAACATGCAAACTCCACACAGAAAGACCCCAGCCTGATGGTGGAATTGAACTCAGGACCTTCTTGCTGTGCGGCAACAGTGCTAACCACTGTGCCACCGTGCTGCCCCATCTCAACTATTTTCAGCTATTATATGTTGTTAGCTTGATTTCGCCCACATTCTAGGGTTACTTAGTGACTTTATGGAAAATAAGCAGTTAAATGTACATTTCTAGTACATTTATAGGCTAGTTGTTCAGTGAGGTATGTGTAGAATAGAGGCGCTGTCCTTAGCCACTGGTACAGATACGTGAGTGACACCTAGGTCAAAATCAAAGCCCAAGAAGTAGAAACCTTCACTACTCACTACTATAGAAACATAAAGTTTACAACGGATGACACAGAAGATAATAGTTAGCCATTCATACGCATTGAGGCGAATGGAAACCTCAACATTGAAGTTTATCGGAAGCCCATACACATAGACTAGTACTTACTCTTGGACTATCACCGCCCTATAGAGAACAAAATTGAAGTATTCCGGACTGGGCAGAAAATGTTCCCGCTAAGCCAAAAGGGAAAAAGAGGGAACACACGCATGTAAACAAAGTTCTTAAAACATGTGGTTATCCCAAGTGGGATTTCATAAAATTGGCAAAGAGAGAACCAGAAGGACAAAATGAACAACATTGTCATCCCTTATGTAGCAGGTTGTTAGGGAAAATATTCTAAAACACTTCTTCAGTAAAGACTCAGAGAGGAGAAACACACAGAACTTCTTGCTAGCAAGGGCAGCCTCCAGACTGAGACTCGCACTAAGAAACTGCCCCGGTCTTTATTTATATTTCAGTGTGTGTGTGTGTGTGTGTGTGTGTGTGTGTGTGTGTGTGTGTGTGTGTGTGTGTCCTGCTGATCAAAGGGTCATGAAAGCACAAAAGGTACATCCTTGGTCAGGAAAGGGTAGTCTCCCCCTCACCCTAAATAACATGGTGAGGAAGTCCAGCAGTTCATCTATATGTAAAGAAGCACTTAAACTAAAACAGACATAGCTACGTTAATCCTACCGTAAAACAATAAAACAAGGTACGAACTCTCATGCTCCCAGGACGTGGGGGTGCATTCCTGGAGTGCACACCAAGCCTGCAGCCTGTTAGAGATCACACACAATTGATTATATGCCTCTAAGTATACATGGTTGAATATTTCCTAATACAAATAACTACATGCAGTATTCTACCATATGCAAACTTATATCACTAAAAGATTATACTGACTACTAAATACAATTTTCAATTGACACAGGTTTATCAGAGAAACTCAGTAGAGTCCTCTCCAAGTGTACTTCAGATCCAGCCACACATTTAGAGAAAAACTGGTTCATCCCAAAGACATAACTGTTAAAAACAAACTTAATAATGTGGTGTATGCTGTACATTGTAGTGAGAAATGCCCAGAACTCCATTTGGAGAGACCAGACAGCCACTTCATAAATGCATGGCACAACATAGAAGAGCCACCTGTTATGGAACGGCTGTGTGCGGACAGGAATAGGACCCAAGGTGCAGACTCCAGAGACAAACTTAAACCAAAACAGCTTTAATGCTGAACTCAAACATAACATAACTGGAAAAAATCAAAATAAACTAACACCGGTGGACTGACAAAACACACAGCAAAATAAACAATAGATCGCAACACGGACACAGAGAAACACAGGGCTTAAATACACAGCGGGAGCAATCAGGGAATGAGTAACAGGAGGAAAACACAGCTGGGGCAAATCAGGCCTAACGAGACAAAGGAAGCAAAACCAGACACATTAACATGAGACATGGACTTTCAAAGTAAAACAGGAAACATAACACAGACTGAACTTAGACACACAGACAGGCACTACAGAGGGAACAGAGACGTGGGACCAGGGCAGACACAGACACTGACAGGACACGGGGATATAGCCGACAGGGGAGACAGCAACTAAGGATAACACAGAGACATAAACCAAAAGACAGAACTCTAACAAAGAAACCAAAGACTAGAAATTATAAATAATATTATGAACTCAAAAACCCTGGGTCAACGACCCAGGCATCCTAACACCACCTCCACGGGACAACACTTGGCTGTCCATCTGCACTCTGTCCAAAATGTTAACATTTTGGATGCAGAGAAGAAAGATGGTTTGAAAGAGGAGTGAAAGAAGCCATTTATGTCCACCGTGATCGACCATCTTTGAACAGAGGCAGTGGCTTACAAAATCATTTGTCTGCCATGTATAAATCAGTTGAGACATCTTCCCACGTGTCTTAACACCCACTCACCTCTTTGGTCATTTGGTCTCAATAAGTCCAACACGTTCTCACTCCCAACTTGCAAACGTGTGACGCATGGTCAGGCTCCCTCTGATTCACTTATGGACGCGCAGGGTACCCCTCTCGCGTCGGGAATTGACATGAAGGGTCCTCCGATTGAAGAGATTGCCGCGGAAGTGCCTGTTGTCGGTATATTTAGACATTTTCCAAATCACATTGTAGTGACGTATACAGAACACAATAAATTATATAATGTAAACAACTACCTGAAAAACAGGTAGAACGATACTTTTGTATCGTTTATTGCATTTACGGAGGGAGTGGTGTATGCTGGGTAATGGCACAGCTAGCTACTGGGTGACTTTATTCATGTTATCAGTCCATACAATGGGCGTTATTAGCACAAATCAGTCCCATAGATATGGGCCATCTCCTGCTAGATTGTTCAGAAGGTTGTTCTCATCCATCCAGATGGAGGATCACTAACAGGAGCGTGGAAGACTCCAGAATCCACTCTGGCTGGAATCCGGTGGATATGCAGTGTGTACAGGTAAGACCATTTAAACGGACAGCATTTATAGAATGACTGTTAAAAGTCAGCGAGTGTCAGTAATGTTAATGTGGTTATGTTAGTAATACACAGAGTGCTAATATAACAGCTTTAAGATGCATTTGTAGATATTATTACGTGTTTTACCGTCTTTATGGTGCTAGCTTAAAGTTACGGTGTAAACGTTAGCTTATATTGGAGTAAAGCTGTTACTGTTTAAACGATGTTAGCACAGAAATATTAGCTTCTGTCATGACTGATGAAGTTACTAGTTAATAAAGTTTCCAGTAAAGTGTTTAATCGCAGCCACAGATTGACAGCAAATATCTCGATTAGCTTCAGTGCATCTATAATAAATATGTGCAAGTTTCAGTGCTTCATTTAAACTGTATGATACTTATACTGACCCAGGGTCAGTGTAAAATACAATCCTAGCTGTGTGAACAAAGCCACTGTAAATTTGATCCTGCATGACAAACCTCAGGATGCAGGTTATTATTACTCTTTCCTGCTGGCACACCTGTCACACCTGAGAGTCAGCTAGAAACTTACAGTGACGTGGACGTCATGCAAAGACTGCCAGACTCTGTAATACTGCAAATGATCAGTGACTCAGGTTAACACTAAACTTTAAACGGCACCTCTGTCTCTCTGTGTGCTGAACATCTAGGGTTGAGTCAGGCTGCATTGACTGTGGGACTTTAATGTGTTAAAAGCAGGTTGAAGACGGCTCAGAAACATTTGAAGATTACAATTTAGCATTATGGCTGCTGGTGGTTTGTAAAGCCTCTACTCAGCTGTATTTTTGTTACTAATTTATGTTTGTTGTTGTTTAACACAGATTTCAGAAGAGCAAATATGCTTAATAGTTTAACTAGATTTCATTTGTCAGTGTGGGACTGCAGAGTCACCTGAAGAACTCATTTCTCCCAAAGGTTGAACTAGTGTGTTTCCATAGATTACCTCTGTATGAATGTACTTCTTAAATGAAGGCAAGTGTTTGTCCTTTTTTGTTCCTCAGGTACAGTACGTGATATCAATGGCAGGCGGTCAACACTAGGGGTAGACAAGAAGCAGACGTACTTCCAAGAGGGCGCTGCAGTGAGGTCAGAGGTCAGAATCTGAAACAGCTCAGGTTTATATTTTAGAGGTTATAAAAAATCAAAATGTATTTATAAAGAAACCTTTAAATAATAGTCATAATTATGATTATTATAAGACATATCAAACATTTAAGTGGATTTTCTGTTTCACATATCGTGTTAGCCCTGTAATAAACTGGCAGCCTGTCTTTGTCCTGTATCAGCTGGGATAGGCTTCATCCTCCCGCAACCCTGAATTGGATACATTGTATTCCAGTTATGTAATCTGATCATTTACAAACTCAAGGTATCTTCACCCTCCTGCCCTCTGGGAGGCGCCACAGGAGCCTCCGGACTAAGACCACCAGGTACCGGAACAGCTTCTTCCCCACAGCTGTCAGACTCCTGAACTCTGCCTCCTGACATCTGACCCACGTTAACTCATGGACTGAACATACACACACCCACAATGGACAACTGTACCCTCAAACACAATAATAACATGGACTGAACCACCACTCACAACCACTAGCACTTTATATAGCCTCTGTAGAAACTATCTACACCCTCACTTATCTTAACTGCACTACTGTATAGCTCTGTGTAAATAATCATTCTGTACATTCGATAATCTTTAATCCTACAACTGTTTACAACTTGCATAGTTCCCATTTCTGTATAGCTGTATATCTCAGATTCTGTAAAGTTATTTATTTCATATTCTGTAGTTTTTCATATTTATATCCTGTTCATATCCTGTACATAGCTTGTACTCACTACAGCCTGTACATACTTATAGTTATAGAATATTCACAACATACTTCATACCGTGTACATTATAACATACCATAATAGACCCATTTCTGTAATATACTCACATATCTATATTATTGCTAATATATATTGTAATATATCTATATCACTAAAGCACTTCTGGATGGATGCAAACTGCATTTCGTTGCCCTGTACCTGTGCATGTGCAATGACAATAAAGTTGAATTCTATTCTATTCTATTCTATTCTATTCTATTCTAATCAAAATGTAAGTAATAATTATAAAATGGGAAAGCAGAAATAAGTGTGACATAAATGTAAATGTGTGAGCTGACATAGAGGACAGCTACATGTAGTCTGAAAAACCTTTGTTGTCAAGTTTGCAGGTATATCAGCACGAGACATTCTTACATAGAAGAGACATTAAAGTCTCTAACTCAGTGAAGCATTATTGGTCCCGTCTGTTTGGATAAATATAGTAAGTTGATGTATGTGCATTTATTGACACATTTTCTTAAGTGCTTATCCAGTTCAGGATCACAGTGGAGCTGCAGCTGGATATGTTCACTAAATAAACCTTACAAAAGTCAACAATAAACCTGCATCCCTGTATGTTGTTGTCCACAGGATGAGAAAATCAAACTGGAAGACTGTGGAACATGTTAATAAATGTTTGTGTTTATCCCTGTGTCTTTCACAGGAGGCGCTGGAAGGTTTCCCTAATAGTTCCTGGTGAATCAAAGCAGAACCATAAAGATTGCTGGACTGCATGATGACCTTACCCCTGAGCAGTCATCCTGTTAAAGGAGGAACCAGTTAGAAGCTGTTTTCAAAGTAGCTGAGCAGATTTCATCTCAAGTAAGCGATTAACTGTTTGTTCATCTGTTCTGCCACTTAAAGAGCATTTAAGGACGTCTTTTGAGTGTCCAGTTGAATTAATTCTACTGGCTCTCATGGTCATTTGTTATTATAGACATATTTTTCATGTTCATCCAGCTATTTAGTAAATTCTATCTATTTAGTAATATCCGTCAGCTATAAAATGTAATATAAATATAAAAATATCTAAATATCTCCTGTCCTTTATGTTTTAATGATGTAAGTCTGTTATCGTGTTACATTAGCATTCCTCACATATCAATGAGATGCTGTACAGTACAATCCTACTGACACAGCAGAGGGATAACGACGGCTATTCAACATCGTTACACGACACATTCGAGCTGCATGACGCAGACAAAGTGACTAAATCATCTTTTTTGTGGTTTATTGTCTTCAAACCAGCAGACAAAGCCGATTGCAGAAGATGTCAGAGAAGAACTTCAGGCCGTGGACTGAAAAGGTATTTTTTTCTTGTTATCAAAAGACATTTGGAGTGACGGCTTCTACAACTGGTTGTGCTAAAGTAAAGCTTACAGTCTAAGAAATCTCAGTGTTGATATTCAGCACAAAGAGAAAAGCTCACTTGTTTGAATTTATTTACAATCATAGTTTTATAAATTCTGACTGTAAACAGCTTTACAGCTTTGATATTGTTTGACACTCGATATCAGGTGATAGGGTTTAATTTAAAGGTTTCTGTGTCCCAATGAGCCATTTACACTGACCAGTGTCAGTTTAACTGTAACACAATCATTAATTAGTTCCAACAGAGAAATAACTGAATGTAAAAATGGCAGCCCTCAGGCCAGGTTTATAGAGATATATGCATGCATTATGAAATTTATGTATCCCAGATAATTGTTATTCATCTAGTCATGGCAGACCTACCTCTTCCTCCCAAGTTAACTGCAACCCAAAAGAACTAGTGGGGCTATTTACACACTCACAGCCAGTGTGGGGTAAAAAGAGCCACCAAAAAGCTGTCAGCCACAGATGTGCTATAAGAGTTAGAAACTCTACTTATGGAGAAACTTTCTAAGTCTAACAGAGGACAGGTACTCCTGCCCAAATAACATGATATAACCCCACATACAGCCCAGCCATAAAATGAACCAAGTCATTTAGTTAAAGACAGCATGGGACCAAATGCCTGCATCAACCTGACATTTCTTCCTCCTGAATTAAATGAATGAATGGATGAAAGTTAAATGACTACAAACCTAAAGCCACTAGTTCCCACACTGGAGCTCCCTGACACTGTGTGTTAACCGTATTTAGCTTGTGTCAACAGTTGTAACAGGCTAAGCCACCTGAGACACTGCATTGAATTTGTTCCTGTCTTAATGATTTCAGCTGACTGGTTTCAGCTCAGATGTTCTGCTTTTTCCTTTCAGTAGATCAAAGCAGCTCGTGCTCCTTCTGCTTCCAATTTAGAAGAAGAAGAAGAATGCTTCAGCGAAGTGGCGTTCATGGTCTCAGTGAACAGTCACGGTCACATACTGCATGTGGTTTTAAAAGCAACATGTCTGTTCACCACAACAATGGAGATGTGTAATATTAGTGCAGCTACGGTTTGTTCTTGAACATCAGTTCTGTTTTCTACTTTGATCACTTAGACCAAAAAAGTGTTGTTTTCAGATTCTTTCTTTTACATCTATAAACCACCTGTTCATTTTTTTATTACAATTAGTTTCACATAAATGTTAGTGTTTCCTTTATGATCTTTTAATGCTTACACTACACTGTACATGTCTACATTAGAGACATTTCTGTTACCTGTTTCTGTTGACTCAGAGTTGTGAAATGTTCTTTTATTTGATGCACAATATGAAGTTCATAATTTTCTTACAAATAAAACTCTAATGACAAACATGAACAGCTGTGCTTATTTCTGAGACATGAGTTTTTGAATGTGTTCATATTTAGACGGTGTGCATCTGTATGCTGAAACTGTAATGGTGAACCTGAGGTGATGGTCAACAGAAGGCAAATATATATCAATATAAAACAATATTGAAGTAATGTCTTTACCCTCTGCAGCGTGTGCATGCAATCACCTTATTCACTGTAGTAAACGTGCACCGCTAGCTCACGTGACTGACTGTCTCCATGGTTACATCGTATATTATTAGCTATGTAAACAGCTTCCATAGATACCGCCATAGCTCTCTGCAGCTGTAACACTTTCACACTTTGCAAATCATTTCACATTTTTGATAGTTATGAAGACAGAATATGTTTTTAAGGTCAAGCTAGGCGGTTGCTATGGTGGTTGCTGTGGACTTGGGTGGACCGCGTCCGATTCCTGTTGTTAGCTGTCCGCCGTAGGAAGGCTGCGTTCCATTTACAAGTAGTGACAGTCTGCCGCAACTCGAACTGAAACCCCGCTTTGTTCTTTAATTATAGGCCTTTTATGGCCGTTCATGACCAGTGTTGGGTAAGTTACTTTAAAATAGTAACTTAGTTACATTACTAGTTACTTCTCTCAAAAGTAACTCAGTTACTTCAAGTTACTCGTTACTTTCAAAGTAACTAGTTACTAGGGAAAGTAACTTTGGTTTTACTCAGAATTCTCTTGTTAATGTGTTTCTTCCATAACTTTGCCAGTCTTCTAGCTTGCTTACTTGCCACAAGTGCACTGTGCCACCTACCAATAGAAAGGAAAAGATAATGTGCATATTTCCACGAGAGAAATCCCACACCTGGACCGTCATTGACTGCTGCCATGATTCTAGCCTACGTCACAGCGTCATGTGAGCCTTTTACATCCAACACAAAAACTGCAGTCGTGGTGCTTTCGATTGTACTCACAACTCGGAAATTCTGCCTTCTGAATAGGAAGATGTAGGAAACACCAGACTGCAGATGAGCTGCTTACAGGGCTGGACTGGGACAGAAAATCAGCCCGGGCATTTTGACTAGAGACCGCCCACCATTATAGGAAAAATCATAAAGCCTTTGAATGAAAACAAACACTGTTGTGACAGTGATGTACACTGTTCTGATGGTATATATGCATCAATCTATCAATCGTTTGTTGTAAGATTCAGATAATTATTTTTTAAAAGCGAGACATTTTAAATGAGAATAAGAAAGAAAAGTATTTCTTTGTGCCCCCCTTTCCCTGTTAATGCCCTACATGCCCCCCTGGCAACACTTTGCTAGATCTGCACCTGCACAGTTACCAGCTGTCAGCTACTTAGAAAAGGATCCTGGTGTTATTTGTCTCTCAGAAACAGTTCATAACTTCCCTTCAACTCATTCATGTCACCTAAAAGGTAAACCTGTTTCTCCATCACCTGTTCAGCTCTGGTGATTCAGTAAGGACATCTCCTGGTTTCATCTTCATGTTTCCCTCTCACCAGATAACCAAACCATATCATGACCAGCAGCTTTACAGCTGTGGCTCCAGCAAACATCAGCTGATACTAGAAATTAATATTAAATAAATTCTAACAACAGCTAATCAAGCTTAAACGTGCTGCTGTTGTTTAGCGCGACTGATCAGAAACATGCTTGTCAGACTCTCACAGCAAAGGATCAGACTCACTGTGCATGACAGCTCGGGCCAATGATGTCTGTTAGATTGTCAGTTGTTTAGTGCTTCTGTACAGTGAGGGTCACCATCTCTATTTCAGAATAATTAATATGCAGAAAACACTAAAAGTTGATTGTCTTCCGATATTCTAGCATAATTAAAAAACTTTGACTTTATAAGTACATATTATTAGTCCTAATGCCAGTATGATTCTTCATAACTCCTGCTTTGAAATACTGAACTTTAAAATTTACCTGATGAAAGATCATTTACAGTGGCACTCTGTCAGGATCATTCTGACTGTAAGATCACTGAATTAATCTGAATCCTTCTGAAATGTGCTGTGAATGAATGCTGATGCAACTCACTGTGGGAAAGCTGTTAATAAAATGAATCTGTGACACATGCAACACATTCACAGAGGAAGAGGACACAAAGAGAGGACACGCAGAGGCTGTGTTGAAGTCAGAAATCCAAATCTTTAGTCAAAAACAGGCAGCAGTAACAAATAGGAAGACAAGCAATCCATCAAACAGTCTACAGGGTCAAACATACAGAGAATTCAAACGGCAGTAAAAAATAACTGGACACTAAAAAACTTAAAGCAATAAAAGGAAGCAGCGCAGTATATTCACTGAATTATCATCAATTACAAAAGAGAAAAACGACAATTTCTAAGGATTATTTTCTTAAATGCAGTTGGAGTGTGGCTGGTAAAGATGGAAACATACAGAATGTAAACTGTGTGAGTTTGCTGAACTTTGTTAGTAACAAATGAGGTAAAAAAAACAACCCCAAAACAGACAAAACACAGAAAGAGGCTCTCAGTATTCATTAATAATTAGAAAGAAAAATTCTGGTCGTGGATTTTTACAGTCTTAGTTCCGCTCGCTGTCATCATTATAATCATCATGATCAATGGCGAGGTCCTGAGGTGGGCGGGGCTGTCTCTGGTGATGTCACCATGAAGGAACAGCATCTGGCACGTGTTGGTGAAACATCTCAGTACACTGGTGTAGTTTCCCCTCCAGCTGTTTGACATTTGACACTTCAACATTAAGGGGAAGAAGAAGAAACAGTGTTAGGTCAGGTGACCACATGGTTTCTAAAGTAACTGACAGGAAGTAACCAGGCCGTTAGAAATGGATGGCATGTGTTTAGAGTTACTGGAGTTGGGTAACTCTACTTACCAAAAGCAGCAGCACACAGATGAAGGATCAGATGCTGAATGTTGCAGGAACATGCTCATGTGCGGTGGTCATTCAATGCTGCTCCGGCAGGTTAGACAGTCCAAGACTGATATCCTGCCCATCTGAGAGTTTGAAAACACACATGCAAAGATTTATTTTGTATTACAGTCAAAGTTGGATGTTCATTTTTGTCCTTTAAAAATGTTTGTGTATTTGAAAGCGCTAACATTTAAGAATGACTTGGATTGTCTCCTTTAAAGGGGAGACAAGTGTATCCACTGATCTACGTCACTTAAACAGGATGATGACTCCTCTCCCCCTCACTCAGAAACACTCCTAATATAACCAAGCAAATAAATAATATTGAAGATTTACTTACATCATTACAAAAACGTCAAAAACATCTCCCTTTGATTCTATTTCTCCATTCCTGCTGAACATCAGGCAACAAATATCTCAATAAATCACAGTAAAATGTAAAGCACATGTTTTCTCTGCTTTGTCTAACCTCTGCAGAGCCTCTGTCAAGAAAAACATAACTGTAAGCATAAAACAAATATACATTTCATAACACGTCACTGGACAAACCTCGGTCAGTTGATTTCCTCTGTGCAGTGCAGACGAGCATCAGTCAGCAAGTCAAGGTGGTGAGATGGACTGGTGTCCTTTGTGACTCTGCTGGTTCTTCTGAGGAAACACCACCGTCTCTCCACACCGTCACCATCTGTGAGCACAAACTGCTGCTCTGCCAGCATGTAGGAAATCACATATCACACACACAGGGGTGAAGAAACATCAGAGCTCAACTTTGGATACTTTAGATCCAAACAGATCAAAGCAGCTCTTAGCTTCAGCAATCAGTGAGCAGACAAACAATGATACCAAACTGGCGTGCTGATCCAAGATGGCGCCGAGTATGGCAGCCTCGTCGCGAGCTCCCCCAAGCAACAGCTTTTTTCTGTGCTTAATTTTACTTTTCCTTCATTTTTTCTCGAGTAGCACATGTCTCCTTGTGTACGACCGACAAACCTTACTGGACATAAAAGACGGTCTTTCTTATAACTTTCCGGAGTTAACGTTTTGCAACACGGACGCTCCGTTTGCAGACCCCCCATTCATCTCACCGAGACGCCTTTGTTCTCTGGCCCTGGAGGCCGCAAACGCCGACGCAGAGGGAGAAGATCTGGCGTTCTGGTTCGACTGAGACGGCGCACTAACAGACCACCGTTACCCAGTTTATTACTGGCTAATGTGCAGTCTCTGGAGAACAAGCTGTGCGAGCTTCGGGCACGGATCTCATTCCAGCGAGAGATGCAGGACTGCTGCGTGATCTGCCTCACAGAAACCTGGCTATTGGACAAGGTACCGGACTCCGCAATACAACTACCGGGGTTCTCCGTGCATCGCGTGGACAGGTCACAGGATCTTACTGGGAAAAGCAGAGGCGGTGGTGTATGTTTCATGATCAACAACAGCTGGTGTGATTATGCGAACGTGCACCCGGTCAAATCCTTCTGCTCACCGGACCTGGAGTACCTGATGATTAAGTGCCGGCCATTATTACGGCTGTTTACATTCCCCCACAAGCCGACACTGACCGAGCACTCAGGGAACTGTACAGCGCGATCAGCAGCGAGGAAACCGCACACTCAGAGGCAGCGTTTATCACAGCCGGAGACTTTAATAAGGGAAACCTGAAGAAAGTCTCACCCAAACTCCACCAACACATCCATTTTAACACTCGTGGAGACCGGCTACTCGACCACTGCTACACCTCTTTCCGGGATGTGTACAAAGCCCTCCCCCGCGCCCCATTCGGCCAATCAGATCACTGCTCCATCCTGCTCCTGCCCGCCTACAGGCAGAAGCTGAAACAGGAAGCTCCAACCCAGAGGGCGGTGCACTGTTGGACGGACCAATCGGAGTCTGCGCTGCGGGACTGTTTTGATCACGCGGACTGGGAAATGTTTCACGTGGCTGCTAGGGACATTGATGAGTACACAGACTCAGTCTGCGGATTTATCAGAAAATGCGTGGAAGATGTCGTCCCATCCAGAACAGTTAAATCCTTCCCAAATCAAAAACCCTGGATTAACGGAGATGTTCGCGCGGCACGGAGCACCGCCTTTGCCTCCGCGAACACATCGGACTACAAACACGCACATTACCAACTCCGGAAGACGATCAAAGCAGCCAAACGTGAGTACAGGGACAGGGTGGAGCAACAGTTTGACAACCCTCGGAGTATGGGGCAGGGACTAAACACGATCACAGACTTTAGAGGGAAAACCAGCACACCGCAGACCACGGCCTCTCTGTGTGAGGATCTAAACGTATTCTACGGTAGATTCGACACAGCGAACACCATGAGACCGGACAGTGTGCGCACCGCGGATGACGTCAGTGCGCACACTGTGTCTGAGGAGGATGTGCGGAAGTGCTTCAGGAAGGTGAACGCACGCAAAGCTACAGGTCCGGACGGGATACCCGGCCGCGTCCTCAAGTCATGCGCGGCTCAGCTGGCTGGAGTGTTCACGCACATCTTCAACCTTTCCCTCTCTCTGTCTGTAGTCCCAGCCTGCTTCAAAATGGCCACCGTCGTCCCTGTACCCAAATCCTCCACCATCTCCTCATTGAACGACTGGCGACCTGTAGCCCTGACCCCCATCGTAAGCAAATGCTTCGAGAAGCTGGTCAGGGACTTCATCTGCTCTGCACTACCCGACTCACTGGACCCTCTACAGTTTGCATACCGCCACAACAGGTCCACTGATGATGCCATAGCCCTGACACTACACACTGCCCTGTCACACCTGGAGAAGAGAGACACGTATGTGAGAATGCTGTTTGTAGATTACAGCTCAGCATTCAATACCATCGTTCCCTCGAAGCTGGACAGGAAACTGCAGGATCTAGGACTGAGTAGCTCCCTCTGCAGCTGGATCCTTAGCTTCCTGTCTGACAGACGCCAAGTGGTCAGACTGGGCAGCATCACCTCATCCCCCATCACACTGAACACTGGTGCTCCACAGGGGTGTGTACTGAGCCCTCTCCTGTACTCACTCTACACCTACGACTGCACAGCCACTAACAACTCCAACATCATTGTGAAGTTTGCGGACGACACTACAGTGGTGGGTCTTATCACCAACGGTGATGAGACGGCTTACAGGGAGGAGGTCAGCGCCCTGACCCACTGGTGTCAAGACAACCATCTCACCCTCAACGTCGCAAAGACAAAGGAGTTGATAGTGGACTTCCGGAGGTGCAGAGAAGTACACACCCCCATCACCATCAACGGCGCTGCTGTGGAGAGAGTGAGCAGCTTCCGGTTCCTTGGTGTACATCTGGCTGAGGATCTTACGTGGTCAGTACACACAAACAAAACAGTGAAGAAGGCGCAGCAGCACCTCTTCTTTCTCAGGAGACTGAAAAGATTTGGCATGAGCCCCCGCATCCTCAGGACCTTCTATCACTGTGCCATTGAGAGCATCCTCACTGGATGCATCACCACCTGGTATTGTCATGATTCGGCTGTGTGGCAGGCAGGAGAAGGACCCAAACGCAAACTCACGGAGACGAAACGTAAACTCAAAAACACAGCTTTAATGCTGGCAAAGGGTGAAACACAAAAACAGTACTACACTAAACTGGGAAAGCTAAACATAAAGTAAACCAGGAACCACGGGGAGAATCACACACAGCATGAGGGAGACTACGACACTGACAAAGAGAAACACAGGGCTTAAATACACAGAGGGATAACGAGGGAATGAGACACAGAAGGAGGGCACAGCTGGGAGAAATCAGGACTGACGAGACAAGCAAAGCAGGACACATTCACATAAGACACGGAACTTCAAAGTAAAACAGGAAGGATCACATAGAGACGCGAACTTGACACAGTGGAGACAGCAACTAAGAAACACAGAGACATAAACCATAAGGCAGAGGACTCTAAGAACCGAAAGACACAGAGGGGAAATCAAACATGCAGACACAGACTTACACAGAACAGAGGGGACACAGAGAAACATGAAGGGCAAGGGATCGAAACTAGAAACCATAAAATAACTCACACAAGTACAATATTACAAACATCACAAGGAACTAAAAACGCTGGGTCAGGGGACCCAGGACCATGACAGGTATGGCAACAGCACCGCCTACAACTGCAAAGCTCTCCAGCGAGTAGTGTGGTGCTCTGAACGGATAATTGGAGGTGAGCTTCCCTCCCTACAAGACATCTACAGGAAGCGCTGCCTGAGGAAAGCGGGGAGGATCATCAAGGACTCCAGTCACCCCAGCCATAAACTGTTCAGACTACTTCCCCCAGGAAGGAGGTTCTGCAGCATCCGGTCCCGTACCAGCAGACTGAGAGACAGCTTTTTCCATCAGGCCATCAGACTGCTGAACACGTCATAGACACCTCAGCTTCACTACTGGAACTTTAACATTATGCACTCCATACTGTACAGTAATGCCACTGTTTTGCACATGTCTCAACTCTGTATATTTTTATATATTTTATTTATTGTTTACTCTATTTAATTTGTAAAATATGTGTACACACACACACACACACACACGTAGAAAAATGTTAGGTATTTTAGTACCATGGTAGCATTTACTGGATATTGTTTTATAGTGACATTATGCAGGAAAACTCTGTCATTCAATAAGGCCCCCTTGTTTTAGTTATTTTTCTCTTTGACCCAAGAATTGATGTGTGAGAATCACAGGCTGGTACAAGGTTGAAATACCACAGAGATCACTCCCTCAGCTACATTAGTTTCTTAATCTTTTAGACGCCTGTTGAAGGCCAAATGGTTTGTTTCAGATTTCACTAATGAAAGAACTCTTCGTTTTGTGCCTTGAAAATATGTCGCTGAGATAATCACAATTGTAGCTGAACTGATACACTACACAAAGGATGCTTCTTCACCCAAGGGCAGGAAGACGCTGCCTTATCTTGGTCTGTACTGGTTTAAACTGATAATCTGCTGTCTCATGAATTTTACCCTCTATATAAACTGTTGTACTTGTGAATAAAGTTGAGTCACTTTGGGAAGACAATCTAAAGCAGTCTCTGTTTTCTTGTTCTCCCAAGCTGCTCCCGAGCTCGTACTAACACGCTGAATGGCATGCTTGAATATTACTTGAGAATATATTTGACTGTGTTACAGACTAAGGGACATTCTCTGCTGATAGGTGAAGGTACATTCTCTGCTGATAGACGTCCACGCCTTGAAGGAAGTCGATCCACGGATTAGGCCTTGGAAACCGTTTCCTTCAATTTTGGTGTCAGAAGTGGGATCCTGACGAAGGTAGGCACTCGTCTTTTATTTTATAAGACTGTGTTATGCCTTTCTCAGTGATCCACATAGAAACGGGATACGCTGACGAGGCCTTCTTCAGTGGCCCACATAGTAACAAGTGGGATACGCTGGGGAGCCTTCGTTAGTGGCCCACATAGAAACACAGGAAGTTGCCTGTTGTTTTGTAAATAAAAGCAGAAAGGACACAGGAAGTTGCCTGCTGTCATAAACTAAGAAGTTGCTCACCAGCAGAAAGGACACAGGAAGTTGCCTGGGGTCATAAAACGAGAAGTTGCTCGTTAAAAAGTGAGAAGTTGCTCACTAAAAAAATAAAATTGCTAGCAAAAAATCAAGTAACCTCAGGTGTGCCACAGCAAAAATAAAAACTAACTTAAATCCTTCAAGCGTCTAAACCCCTCTGGAAATCACTGACCATGGGTCAGAATAATTCAAAGACCTTAGACGGGTCCGATAAAAAAATCAAAATTAACTGTAAAACCGAAAAAAATTAAATATAAAATCACAAATAGCGGCTCCGTACGACTCCCACTTCCGGTTACGTTTAACCCACGCTCGCGAATCAATGAAGACTTCCATGATTACGTATCCAGAACATGCGGAAGTGCTTACGTGACTGATTTCGTCTCGAACTTAAGAACTATAAGTTTAATGCATCCTAATGTATTTCCGGAGCCCTATCCCGAACGATTATCGCCAGAAAACAGGTCAGTAGAAATGTTAAATACTATTTGTGATAAGGAAAGTAGGCTGATTAAAAAGTCCTGTAAAAAATATATGGTAGAATGTCGTGATGTGACCAATCGCATGCTACCACTATGGAAAAAAGGACCCGAGCCAGACGTAAATGCTTTAAATCAAGCCAGTGTAGGCTCTAGTAAATCCACTGCAGAAAAAACTAGCCTTATATGCCCATCCGTTCAACCTACGGCTCCGCCGCCTTATGATGAAAAGACAGAATTAATAGCTGCTGCGGCGGCTGCACGTCATCAGCGCGTATATCCTGATATAACAGCAGAATCCCAAAAGAGTGAGGAAGGCACTGAAATGACACCTAAATCAGAAGAAGATGACTGGTTTAACCTAGATCAAAGACAGGAACGAGAATACACTGAACGAGAAAGAGAGTTACAGGAACATAAAAAGCAAACAAAACAGTTAATGGCAGAGTGTGAGGAAATCATGAAAGATCCTTTAACTGAACGTACGGAAGCTGAACTGCAGGAAGCCGTTTCCGTCATAGATAATCATGTTCAGCGCCACACTAGAGTAGCGAATGGTTTAACTGTGCCAAAAGCAATAACTAACACCAGAAATTTAATAAGGAACTACTTAAAGCAGAAAAAAGAGGAAAAAACTCAAGAGGGCCCCCACAAAAACACCCGTTATAAAGAAAAGCAGGGATCACAATTTAATGACGTCAGCACCTCCCTTCCGTTCATGATAATAGGGGACATGTGTTGCATTCAACCCCCTAAAATTTCAGAGTTAGCAGCAACCATTAAAGAACTTCCCGATCCTCTACAAAATCCTACAGCCTTTGTTTCTGCATTACAGAGAAGTACCAGATACCACCACTTGGGTGGGCCTGACTATAGATATATATTATGTCAACGAATTCCAGGTGTGACTGAATCTCAGCTTATTGAAGAAGTAGAGGAACTAGACCCTAAAAATGACCAAGCAGCCAACACCACCTCGTTTTTGTGGATAAACGATGACAAAATCACAGCCTTTTTTCAAAATCTAAAGAAATTTCTGCTCACAATGTCTAGAGATAAAATTGATTTAAATGCAGTAACCATGTGTAAGCAAAAGCCAGATGAATCCATTCTAGTTTTTATGAAACGTTTCACACACTGCTGGACTAATGAGGCATGCATGCCTGAAGGAGGAAATGATCAGATTTTCATAACAACATTCTTAAACAATATTCATCCAGAATGTTCACAACTATTGAAGCTGACTGCCACTGATAATCTCTATGACATGAAAATAAAGAACTTTATCACACTTGTCAAAACAAAAGCTGGTGCAGATCTTTTCCCCAACAGCACGAAGGCTAAAAGTGTTAAGATGATGTTGAATTTTGATGTTGAAGGCTCAGAGGAAAGTGAAAAAATGATGTATGCAGGGGCCCCGCCCCCTCAACAAGCGCAGCAGGGAGATTTCAGAAGGAGAGATAGGAGTGGAGACGTATGTTTTTACTGTGGAAAAATAGGACACTGGAGGAGGGAATGCAAATCAGCAGCACATAGGTCTCAACCACAAAACACAGGACCAGCTCCTGCCACTAGGCGTCAGCAGAGCTCTTACAGACAAGGTAACTGGCAACGCAGACAGGAATCACATCAAAATAATGGCCCCTTTGCACTTAGGCAGCAACCTTATAATCCACATTTTAATCCCCACCCATATGATAACGAAAGACTGGACCGACAATAGGGAGGCCCAGGTGAAGATGAGGGACAGTGTGAAGCACTACACACGATGCTGCATTTGCAATTGTCCCGTAACACAGAAAGCTTGCCCATGTTAGATATAGAGATAGGTGAAAAGACTTATTCCTTTTTAGTTGACAGTGGAGCCACTAAAAGTTCACTGTCTGGAAAATTCTATAGTGGGCCTGTTTCCTCTGTGTGCATCAACACCATGGGAATAAACGGAACTCTAGTGCAATGCCCCAAAACTCATTCTCTAAAAACACGCTGGGGCCCAAAACCAGACGAAATTACATATCATCCATTCATAATTATTCCAAACTCGCCTGTGAATCTATTAGGCAGAGATTTAATGGCAAAAATGAACTTGTGTATTTCATTTAACACAAAGGGTGAAATGTTTGCAGATACTGATAACAGCTATGTTTTCTCTGCCCTATGCACCGACACCATGGAGAAGGAACAGCCTCTGTGTCAGCTGGACGCCTCAGCGGAGAATGAACTCAATATCCATCTGACTGGTATCCCACGTCACACTCTGTGTCAAAAACATGTGCAAACACCGTTACCAGGTAGCCCCATGCCTGGAAGCCACATATTTGTTTCTCTCACACTGTTCAACAACATGATAACTGCACACACCAGTGAAGGCCGAACAGTGGTTTTGTCACATAACTCAGACATAGGCTATGACATTACTGCACCATGTCGACACACAGATCTAACCTACCCCATACACTGTACTATCTCTGCTGTCACATTGCCAGCTGAATATCAAAACATGACATTATGGTCAAGAGGTGAGAATGATATAGGATTTATTGACTGTACACCTTATCATGCTCAGCTGAAAAACAACAAGCCGGTATATGTCAAGCAATATCCCATTTCCGCTGAAAAAGCCGCAGCCTTAGACATCATCATAGGAGATTTATTGACAGCTGGAGTAATAAAGCCCACAGTATCTCTATATAACACTCCTGTCAATCCTGTGCCAAAGCCTAACAAACCTGGCGTATGGCGTTTCACACAAGACTTAAGGCAAATTAATGCAGTCATTATGCCTCTACCTCCTCTTGTCCCAGATGTTCCCAGCATACTGACAGGTATTCCAGCAACAGCTACACATTTTACTGTGGTGGATTTGTGCTCCGCCTTTTTCTCAGTACCTGTGCATGAGGACACACAGCCGATATTTGCTTTTACACATAGAGATAAGCAGTACACATGGACTCGCTTACCCCAAGGCATGGTAGACAGCCCTGCGGCTTTCTCAATGGTGGTACGTGCTACCCTGGACGGCTTCATTCCTCCAGAGGGCTGTACCCTGATACAGTACGTGGATGATCTCCTCCTCTGTGCTCCGAGTGAGGAACTATGTCAAACTGCCACACACATGCTACTCCAGCACCTCCAACAGACTGGCCACAAAGCATCAGCAAAGAAAATGCAGTACTGTCAGACTTCTGTTCAATATTTGGGATTTACACTGTCTCACGGACAACGTTCCATGACTACAGACAGGGTCAAAGCTGTGACCTCTGTCCCTAAGCCCACTACACAGAAGGAAATGCTGTCTTTCCTAGGCATGGTGAACTATTGCAGACAGTGGATACCAGACTGTTCTTTTCATGACCACATTCTGTGTGACTGTTGTAAAAAAGACAAGCCTCCTCGAATACTGTGGTCCACAGAAATGACTGCCTCTTTCAATGCATTACAGGGAGCGCTGACCTCCGCCCCTTGTTTGGGTCTGCCTGACTACCACTTACCGTTCCACCTGTACGTCACAGAGAACGGCACAACCTGTGCAGGTGTATTGGCCCAAGAGCATGGCTGTGGCTACTGTCCAGTAGCCTTCTACTCAAAGGTGCTGCCAGCAGTAGTTCAGGGGATGCCGGCCTGCCTGAGAGCAGTAGCAGCTTGCTCTATCATGATAAGGGACTGCGAGAAGCTCACACTCTCACATGACACTATTCTACACACCAATCACCAGGTCACAACCATTCTAGCAAACATAACTACACAACATATGACCGCACAACGTCGCTCAGGTTATGAAGCTACACTGACTTCAACAGCAAATCTCACTATAAAAGCAAGCAGCACACCCAATTCGCCAGCACACTTACTCATTCGTATGCTGTGTTCCTCTGACCGACAGGATGGTTCAGACGACCCTGACGATCATGATTGTATGACACGTATACAGGAATCCACAGCACCACGCCCAGACTTAGAGCAGACACCAATCCCAGACTCAGTCATTGTTTATGTGGACGGGTCCTGTTCAAAACCAAATGACAACTTATTTCTTTGTGGCTATTCGGTGGTGACATTGCCTGACATCATACTAGAGGCTCACTCATTACCATTTCACTCAGCACAAAAAGCAGAGCTCATGGCTTTAATACACGCCTGTGAGTTACATGTGGATAAGCGGGTAACAATTTACACTGATAGCCGTTATGCATTCGGTGTGGTGCATGACTTTGGCACATTGTGGAGACAAAGAGGATTTAGATCTGCTGATGGAAAATCGATCGCTAATTCTGACCTTGTTCAAAGACTTTTGCAGGCTATACAGCTGCCATCGGCAATTGCAGTTGTTAAAACGAAGGGGCACAGCACGGCTGACACAGACGAAGCAGTGGGAAATGCTCTTGCAGACGTAACCGCGAAAGCAGCTGCTGCCTCACAGCAACCACCCAGAAAGGAAGTATTATCTTTGCCTTTACAGCTGCCACTTGTCACACTCCCAGACTATTTAGAAACAAATGTTGACCTAAAATTCATACAAGAGCAGGCCTCTGCCTTAGATTACACTTACTGGGAAAGTAATGATTGTACCTTAGATAACAGAGACGGCTTATACAAAAACCTTGAGGGTTTGATTGCCCTCCCATCTTCACTACTGCCAATCCTTGTCCGCCATTTTCACGGTGTGAGTCATGTCGGACAAAGAGGGGTAATAGGAGCAATAAAATCAAGATTTGTAATCGAGAAAACATCACACGCAGTAAAACGCATATTAGCAACCTGTCTAACATGTGCACGAACTAATGTAGGTAGCTCAAAAGCAAAACATCAGCATTTACCACAACCAGATTTCCCATTTCATACATTACAAATTGATTTTACACACATGCCAGCACAAGGAAGCATCAAGTACTTACTGGTAATAGTGGACCAATTTAGTAAATGGGTAGAAGCTTACCCAACATCAAAAGAAACTGCAGAAGTAGTCTGTCAAAAGTTGTGCAATGAAATAATACCCAGATTTGGAATACCTCACCAAATTAACAGTGATAGAGGACCTTCATTCACATCAGAAGTAATTCAAAAGTGTGCTAAAACTCTAGCAATAGACTGGAAATATCATGTGCCATACCACCCTCAGAGTTCAGGAGTTGTAGAAAGAATGAATAGGACCATAAAAAATCGCCTGACTAAAGCAATGATAGAAACAGGAATGACCTGGATCAAACTACTTCCTCAAATCCTCTGCGAGATTAGAATGACTCCATCCGCAGCAACCAAATTATCTCCATTTGAAATAATCATGGGAAGACCGTTTCCAACACCATGGTCAGCCTCCAGAGGGGCACCGCTATTGGAAGGGGACATAGACACTGCATTGTCTGACTATGTTCATAACCTGGTAGAAACACTGAATAATAACTATCAGAAAGTTTGTCTCTCTCAGCCTCTCCCTTCCATAGATCCAACCCATCCGTGGAAACCAGGAGATGCGGTGTTGGTAAAGTCGCTAAAACCAAGGGCACTCGGGGAGGCCGCGTGTTCCAGCCCCCAGACTGTACTTGCAGTGACGAGAACCAGCATCCTAACAGATGGACAACCTCAGTGGATTCATGCCAGCAGGGTTAAGACCAGCCCCACCAAACCACCTAAGGCGTCGGATCAAGTAGATGACGACTCAGGCGAGCCAACGCCCGGATCCAATCCACCTACACACACACAATCACTGATTAACACACAACGCCTGAAAGAACAACAACAAGGTACTCGAACATCCAGCAGGAACAGAAAGCCTAGAGTACCACACAATGTCTAACCTGATAAAGATAGACTCGTTTCATCCTGATAATGGAGAAAATGAAATGCCCATTGTCATCACACGACGCTTATACTGGGTCTCTCGAACCTGGGACCAGGCCAGGAGACGACTAAAGAACTGTCTTTTTTATATATTTAGGTTATTAATCATATCTACTGCATTAACCTTAGGATTTTTATTTACTATTTCGTATTGTAAACTGCAACCCTGTTCACATTTCTGCAAGCCACATTTTCAATGATAACCCATATAGCTACTAGTACAGCTACTTCAATGTATTTGCAATTAGCACAAATTGATCCTGAGGATGTGCCAGATGTTACCAATGATGTTCCTGATGTGTATATTGAACATTAGGTTGTGAACTATTACATTTTATGATTTGCTTTTTATATTATGTTATTACATTTGTGATTTTTCCTTTCTATTTGAGTTATTATTTTTAAAAATAATAAAAGAGGGGAACTGTTAGGTATTTTAGTACCATGGTAGCATTTACTGGATATTGTTTTATAGTGGCATTATGCAGGAAAACTCTGTCATTCAATAAGGCCCCCTTGTTTTAGTTATTTTTCTCTTTGACCCAAGAATTGATGTGTGAGAATCACAGGCTGGTACAAGGTTGAAATACCACAGAGATCACTCCCTCAGCTACATTAGTTTCTTAATCTTTTAGACGCCTGTTGAAGGCCAAATGGTTTGTTTCAGATTTCACTAATGAAAGAACTCTTCGTTTTGTGCCTTGAAAATATGTCGCTGAGATAATCACAATTGTAGCTGAACTGATACACTACACAAAGGATGCTTCTTCACCCAAGGGCAGGAAGACGCTGCCTTATCTTGGTCTGTACTGGTTTAAACTGATAATCTGCTGTCTCATGAATTTTACCCTCTATATAAACTGTTGTACTTGTGAATAAAGTTGAGTCACTTTGGGAAGACAATCTAAAGCAGTCTCTGTTTTCTTGTTCTCCCAAGCTGCTCCCGAGCTCGTACTAACACGCTGAATGGCATGCTTGAATATTACTTGAGAATATATTTGACTGTGTTACAGACTAAGGGACATTCTCTGCTGATAGGTGAAGGTACATTCTCTGCTGATAGACGTCCACGCCTCGAAGGAAATCGATCCACGGATTAGGCCTTGGAAACCGTTTCCTTCAAAAAATATTTAGTATACACATCCAGCAATGCATATACTATTATATATTGTACATATATTTATTAGTTTCAGATGTAGCCATTCTTGTATTTTGCTTGTTTACATTATTGTATTTTGCACAACTCTGTTGCTTGTGAAGCTCGCACATAAGAATTTCACTCACATGTGCTGTACCAATGTACCTGCACATGTGATGTGACAATAAAAGTGATTTGATTTGATTTTTGATTTGATTTTGATTCTGTATGAATACAATATGGTATTTTCAATACAGGTGTCAAATTAATTTATTAAAACTAATACAGATATATGTATATTTTTTGATAATTTAATTTGCTAAATTATAAGAATATATATATATATATATATATATATATATATATATATATATATATATATATATATATATATATATATATATATATTCATTTAACAATTGCAACTGAAAGAAATTAAATATTGAACAAAAATATATTGTCACATTCTGAGCATGCTCAGCACGCTGACAGACTTGAAGTTGCTACAGATTTTAAGAAGTGATAATTATAGGGAAGAAACTTCACCAGGTTGGTTCAGTTATAGTAGATATAAGCATACTTCACATTACTGGGTATGAATAATAATGAGGAGGCAAACTTTGAAGATGCAGAGCATGATGTCCCATCATCAGACTGTAAACAAACATCCACCAGGCTTCTTTGTTGCCAAAATTGATGATTCTCCTATCAGGGATCAGTAGCGTGTATTAACCTGTGGTATAAGCAGCAGTCACTGAAATATTACTCTTTCAGATAAGAAATCTAGCACATAAAAGCCAGGGTGGGAGGGATCTCTGCAAACTGACTTACCTCTGCAAGTGTGAAGCTCAACAAAAATCTGACTCTCCAGTCACAGACAAACAAAAACCTCCAGCTGGGAGATAGAAAACGCTGTCTGGGTCTTGCTGGATGTTGCTGGTCAGAGTCCACACATTAGCAGAGTGCTTCTTGGTCCCACTGACCCATGTGGACAGTGACTGTGGAGAACTGTTCTGGAAAACAGAGAAGAGAATTAAAATAACAAAAAGCCAAACAGGATTTCCACAAAGACTCTCTTGGAATCAGCAATCAAAAAATCACTGGTTCATATTTCAATTAAATATGAACAGGTTCCTTAAATGTGCGCAGTTCAGATCTGATTTAATTTAATTTCCTTCACACAGCACATTCGTCCAGGCTGACAGGTAAACATAGAATTAATCTCAGGTAACATGACTCATAGTAGAGATTCAGTAAGAAAGATTGCAGGCTCTAATATTATTACCACACAATCCAAGGACACACCAACAGCTCAGATTTGTAGAACTATTTAAACAAATGTCTTCTGAATATTAAATTCAGGTTCACAGTGGGGGGGTGTCGTGGAATTTTTTAAATAAAGTCTGCAACACAGAAAGAGCTGTGATCAAGCTATTTATTACTGCGCCAACACACATCAAACATCACAGTTCAGTCATGTCAGCGCTGCCACAGAAGTGGTGCTCCTCCTCCTTTATGCATTCCAAGGAAGAGGGAGGAAGTTACAAACTGATCCTACCACACTTCAACGGATCAATGGTTATGCTGTTTTGTGCCCTTGGCCTTATCAGCACCTGTAAAGGGAGTTGTTTTCTCAAACTGCTGACGCTGAAGTAAGTTCATCTAGTTTTAGAAACTTTCACTGAACAGTCTATAACAGTGTCACAACTAAGCATATGCATAAGCACTTAAATACTTTAAATGAGAATAACAGAAAATTTCTATTACAGAGGCTAGAGCCTGTCCCAGTAGTCATAGGTAGAACACACCTGGACAGGTCACCAGTCTGTCAGAGGACTAACACAGAGACAGACATCAGAGTAACAAATCTATTTAAAATTAATGTAAGTTTGCTGCAGCTGTATGTATGAACATGTGTTTCTGTGCTCACAGTCCACCTCTCAGGAACACAGCTGGGATTGTATTTTACACTGACCCTGGGTCAGTATAAGTATCATACAGTTTAAATGAAGCACTGAAACTTGCACATATTTATTATAGATGCAGTGAAGCTAATCGAGATATTTGCTGTCAATCTGTGGCTGCGATTAAACACTTTACTGGAAACTTTATTAACTAGTAACTTCATCAGTCATGACAGAAGCTAATATTTCTGTGCTAACATCATTTAAACAGTAACAGCTTTACTCCAATATAAGCTAACGTTTACACCGTAACTTTAAGCTAGCACCATAAAGACGGTAAAACACGTAATAATATCTACAAATGCATCTTAAAGCTGTTATATTAGCACTCTGTGTATTACTAACATAACCACATTAACATTACTGACACTCGCTGACTTTTAATAGTCATTCTATAAATGCTGTCCGTTTAAATGGTCTTACCTGTACACACCGCATATCCACCGGATTCCAGCCAGAGTGGATTCTGGAGTCTCCCACTCTCCTGTTAGTGATCCTCCATCTGGATGGATGGTATGCACACATGGGTATTCACAGACGCGGACTAAAGCTTTCTTGGCTGCTGCCTCAAAGCACACTGTGCGCTGTCTATCTTGCGTGCTGCACAATATCGTTTATTACTTAGTAAATACTGATATCTATGACTAGCTAGTTTATTGTGATGGTGCTTTGTTTTCTCTATTATTATGTTGCTCTTTGTTGTTTGCTGTCTCCTCTGTTTGTTTGTTTGTTTGTTTTTTTTTTCTCCATACAGGTGACCCAGGAGTTTTTTTTTTTTTTTTTTTGTTTTTTTTTGTCTCTCTTCCCCCCCCTTCTCACCGTCTCTTCTCCCCTTTGGTTTTCTTTCTTTCTCTCCCCCTCTCTCTCTCATTCATTCCCCCTGTCCTATTTATTAAAAAAAAAAAAAAAAAAAAATGACAAAGGATGAACTGAAGCTCTGCCATCACGTAATGTCGCATACTGCTGTTTCTGATGTCATTTAGAAAAAAAAAAAAAAAAAAAAAAAAAAAAAAAAAAGGATGGATGAGAACAACCTTCTGAACAATCTAGCAGGAGATGGTCCATATCTATGGGACTGATTTGTGCTAATAACGCCCATTGTATGGACTGATAACAGCCGAAGCGGGTGAATAAAGTCACCCAGTAGCTAGCTGTGCCATTACCCAGCATACATCACTCACTCCGTAAATGCAATAAACGATACAAAAGTATCGTTCTACCTGTTTTTCAGGTACCGGTAGTTGTTTACATTATATAATTTATTGTGTTCTGTATACGTCACTACAATGTGATTTGGAAAATGTTTAAATATACCGACAACAGGCACTTCCGCGGCAATCTCTTCAATCGGAGGACCCTTCACGTCAATTCCCGATGCGAGAGGGGTACCCTGCGCGTCCATAAGTGAAGCAGAGGGAGCCTGACCATGCGTCACACGTTTGACGAGTTGGGAGTGAGAATGTGTTGATAAGTCACATAAAGGGTGGGGCACGTTTGGGTTCACCTGAAACCTTGGCTGACCCACACCCGTTTTTACACCTTGGCTTGTGTGATTAGGCAAAACGATCAATCTCAAGGGACACTCCCAATGGGGCTTACATATCTGGGACTCTCCACCATTTGCTCTTAGAAATGAAGAAGCTTCTGAGATAAGAGGTGAAATGTCTTCAAGAAACTTAAACAAAGCTCGTAGATTATCGTGACCTGGATGAGGAGATGCCGGACTAGAGCAGCGCAGATACTGAAGGACCCGTCCCATCCTGGCAACAAACTGTTCCAACTTCTGCAATCTGGTAGAAGGTTCCGCATCTTCTGGGCAAGGACAGAGAGACTCAAGAGGAGCTTCTATCCCCAAGCCATCCGTGCCCTAAACACACACACCCGCCCTCTCACATCATCTATAATTGACTGAGACAGGACTCTTCCAGACACTAAACCAAGGCACAATGTACATTTCAATTCCTTTAATTTTAAATATGTTTATATTGTCTATCCTGTAAAATAGTCAGATGTCTATTCATATTAATGTACAGAATTCACCTGCTTGCTGCTACTACTTCACATTCAGCCAATGTATATATATATATATATATATATATATATATATATATATATATATATATATATATATATATATATATATATATATATATATAGTGCTTTCAACCTGAAAGCACTAGTGGGAACACAACGAATATGACTGCACATTTATACCGACATCATCCTAGTGCAAAGACAAAAACAACAAGCATGCATGCTACAAACTTTAGCCGAGTCATTTAGACAGCTGTTAGCACAGGATTCTCCTTATGGAGACCTGATATGTTTAATATGCTGCTGAGAATATAGCCCAGAAGAAGCGGATAGTATAGCTTTTATTTTGGAAAGAGACATTTCTCTGTAATAAACTCTCTTTTCCAAAGATGAGTGATTCCTCAATCAGATACAGGGCTCGCAATATCGCTAGCCCGACGTCCCGGGGCTATCTCTGCCCTGCCTGTCGGGCTGTTGTAGGAAGGAAAAATATATGTCATTGCTTTTGCATTCTTTCAGAAATGTAGCTGGGTAATTATGTCATTGGGTGAGCCACTGTCAATATGTGACATATTGAAATCGTGTTTGAATTTGCGCTTGTTTTTTTGCTTTCACTTTGCAATCGCGCGAACTGTGTATAGAGAGCGACAGCACTGATCTGTGAGTGATGATAATTTGTGCACCAATTCCTCTGACATCGTCTTATTAATTGTTAGCTTACTATGCAAACATGACAAGTGAAATCTCCCGCAGCTTAAACATGTGAGAGGTTGATCGCGCAGAGAATCGCTGAGCTTATGTGAGTGCGGCAGGATATATATTTCACTACGATGACCTGGATGACTGAGAACCTTCACAGACAGATATATATTTTAGTTCTGCTGAGCCAAATAAGACAGGTCAGGGTGAAGAAGTGACAGCCAAAGAAAAGCTTACCACAAAACGGAGAAGTTATGACAAATCAGACTATAAGGCAAAAAGAAAGTGCAGCTTTATGGTTTCATGGACAAAAGAATTTCTGTGGCTGCAATATGACGAGCTAAAAAACAACACGCACAAGGGTTAGGGTTAAATTTAAAAACTGTACTTTTGTGTTAAAATATATATTTATAATTTTAATAAATGACAAATTAAAAAGGCATGAACATTTTTTTTTGTATTGAAGAAATATCGAACCGTGACACCAAAGTATTGAACCGAACCGAACCGTGAATTTTGTGTATCGTTGCACCCCTAATATATATATATATATATATATATATATATATATATATATATATATATATATATATATATATATAAACACCCAGCACGCCCCTGCGGGCGGTTTATCCTTCAAGCTCGGGTCCTCTACCAGAGGCCTGGGAGCTTGAGGGTCCTGCGCAGTATCTTAGCTGTTCCCAGGACTGCGCTCTTCTGGACAGAGATCTCCGATGTTATTCCCGGGATCTGCTGGAGCCACTCGCCTAGCTTGGGAGTCACCGCACCTAGTGCTCCGATTACCACGGGGACCACCGTTACCTTCACCCTCCACATCCTCTCGAGCTCTTCTCTGAGCCCTTGGTATTTCTCCAGCTTCTCGTGTTCCTTCTTCCTGATATTGCTGTCATTCGGAACCGCTACATCGATCACTACGGCCGTCTTCTTCTGTTTGTCTACCACCACTATGTCCGGTTGGTTAGCCACCACCATTTTGTCCGTCTGTATCTGGAAGTCCCACAGGATCTTAGCTCGGTCATTCTCCACCACCCTTGGGGGCATCTCCCATTTTGACCTCGGGACTTCTAGGTTATACTCGGCACAGATGTTCCTGTACACTATGCCGGCCACTTGGTTATGGCGTTCCATGTATGCCTTGCCTGCTAGCATCTTGCACCCTGCTGTTATGTGCTGGATTGTCTCTGGGGCATCTTTACACAGCCTGCACCTGGGGTCTTGCCTGGTGTGATAGACCCCAGCCTCTATGGATCTTGTACTCAGAGCTATATGTATATATATATACATATATATATGTATATATATATATATATATATATATATATATATATATACATATATATATATAACAACTAGTAGCTCAGTGTTCCAACATTCGAAAGAATGTCACCCCCACCCGAGATTGGGTACATAGCCCCAAGTGCGATAGGAGAAGGATCGTTGAGTGCGAGAGGAACTGACCTGAAAAATAGGATCATGGCCAAGCTTGAAACCTGGATCCCCCGTAGCCGGTTACCAAGATTACGTGAAGTACCCTCAGAAGGTCTGCTAGATGATGTTAATGCAGCACTACGGGCAATACCTACAACCACGATTACCGACACTAACAAGCTGATCTACAATACGGCAGCAGTGATCAGTGAGATGCTTGGCTACAAGTTGAACAGCCACAAGGGGCAGTACCCTCCATGGAGAAGGAGGCTAGAGGGCAAGATCAAAGTAGCACGGAGGGAGGTTAGCCAACTAACGGAGTTGCAGAAAGGTGCGACAAATAAGGTGCCTAAGAAATACAGCAAGCTGTCCATACCTGAGGCCTTGGAAACTGCCAAGCAAAGACTCACAGCCTTGGCCAGCCACTTGAGGAGGTACACCAGAGAGATAGAAGGCAGGAGAATAAACCAGCTGTTCTCCACAGAACCAGCAAAGGTGTACTCTCAGTGGCAAGGGAACAATAAGAGAACAGCACCACCAAGGCTGGAGACGGAGCAATACTGGAAGAGCACATGGGAGAAGGATGCAACCCATAACGGCAATGCTCAGTGGCTAGAGGATCTGAGGGCTGACCACAGCGACCTCCCTGAACAGGGTCCAGTAACCATCACAGTGGCAGATATCCAAGAAAGTGTCTCCAGTATGAAGAGTTGGACAGCACCAGGGCCCGACATGGTTCACGCCTACTGACTGAAGAAGCTGACTGCACTCCACGAGCGTCTGGCAGCACAAATGAACCAGCTGCTAGTTAACGAGAGACACCCGGAATGGCTAACCCCAAGGACCCCAAGAAGGGACCGGTCCCCTCCAACTACCGACCAATAACCTGCCTCAGTACTACATGGAAGCTCCTGTCAGGCATCATATCGGCTAAGATGAACAGGCACATGGGTCAATACATGAGCGAGACACAGAAAGGAATTGGCAAGGATACCAGAGGCGCAAAACACCAGCTACTGGTAGACAGAACAATCAGCCGAGACTGCAAGACCAGACTGACCAACCTGTGCACTGCCTGGATTGATTACAAGAAGGCCTATGACTCAATGCCCCACAGCTGGATACTGGAATGCCTAGAATTGTACAAGATCAATGGGACCCTAAGAGCCTTCATCAGGAACTCAATGGGGATGTGGCGTACAACACTAGAGGCCAACTCCAAGCCCATAGCACAAGTCACCATCAAGTGCGGGATCTACCAAGGAGATGCTCTGTCCCCACTGCTGTTCTGCATAGGCCTGAACCCCCTCAGTGAGATCATTAACAAGACTGGCTACGGATACCGACTACGGAACGGAGCAGTTGTCAGCCACCTCCTGTACATGGATGACATCAAGCTGTATGCCAAGAGTGAACGAGACATCGATTCACTGATCCACACTACCAGGCTATACAGCAATGACATTGGAATGACGTTCGGACTGGAGAAGTGTAGTCGGATGGTAACAAAGAGAGGGAAGGTAGTCAGAACTGAGGGGATTGAACTACCAGAAGGCAACATTGCAGACATAGAGGACAGTTACAAGTACTTGGGGATCCCGCAGGCGAATGGGAACCATGAAGAGGCCGCTAGAAAAGCTGCAACCACCAAGTACCTGCAGAGGGTCAGGCAAGTCCTGAGGAGTCAGCTGAATGGTAAGAACAAGATCCGGGCCATCAACACGTACGCCCTGCCCGTGATCAGGTACCCTGCTGGGGTAATAGGCTGGCCAAAGGAGGAGATAGAAGCCACTGACATAAAGACAAGAAAGCTCCTTACCATGCATGGAGGGTTTCACCCCAAGTCCAGCACCCTGAGGCTGTACGCTAAGCGGAAGGAAGGGGGCCGGGGACTGGTGAGTGTCAGCACCACAGTCCAGGATGAGACAAGGAACATCCAAGAATACATTGGGAAGATGGCCCCAACTGACCGAGTGCTCAGTGAATACCTCAGGCAGCAGAAACCCAACAAAGAGGAGGGAGACGAGGAACCATCATGGAAGGACAGGCCCCTGCACGGTATGTACCACCGGCAGATAGAGGAGGTGGCTGATATCCAGAAATCCTACCAGTGGCTGGACAAAGCTGGACTGAAAGACAGCACAGAGGCACTAATCATGGCAGCACAAGAACAAGCTCTGAGCACAAGATCCATAGAGGCTGGGGTCTATCACACCAGGCAAGACCCCAGGTGCAGGCTGTGTAAAGATGCCCCAGAGACAATCCAGCACATAACAGCAGGGTGCAAGATGCTAGCAGGCAAGGCATACATGGAACGCCATAACCAAGTGGCCGGCATAGTGTACAGGAACATCTGTGCCGAGTATAACCTGGAAGTCCCGAGGTCAAAATGGGAGATGCCCCCAAGGGTGGTGGAGAATGACCGAGCTAAGATCCTGTGGGACTTCCAGATACAGACAGACAAAATGGTGGTGGCTAACCAACCGGACATAGTGGTGGTAGACAAACAGAAGAAGACGGCCGTAGTGATCGATGTAGCGGTTCCGAATGACAGCAATATCAGGAAGAAGGAACACGAGAAGCTGGAGAAATACCAAGGGCTCAGAGAAGAGCTCGAGAGGATGTGGAGGGTGAAGGTAACGGTGGTCCCCGTGGTAATCGGAGCACTAGGTGCGGTGACTCCCAAGCTAGGCGAGTGGCTCCAGCAGATCCCGGTAACAACATCGGAGATCTCTGTCCAGAAGAGCGCAGTCCTGGGAACAGCTAAGATACTGCGCAGGATATATGTGTGTATATATATATATATATATATATATATATATATATATATATATATATATATATATATATATATATATATATATATATATATATATATAATGTTCTTCCTCTACACCCCCCCCATTTTTTGCACAAGTCAAGGAGCGTGTCAGGCTACATTTCACTGTGTGTTATACTTGTATAACTATGCATGTGACAAATAAAGAACCTTGAACTTGAACTTGAACTTGATTGAGAACCTACACAGACATATCTTTCCCATAGATCCCAAACCAGATGTGGAAGTTATTTTGGAGTCTGGTAGAGCTTCATTTTTCATTTAGCCTATTGTTTGCTGGGTTGTTACTTCTTCAAACCTCTGTTTGAATTTAGAGCATGTCCTTTATTTGTTCTGTTGGGTTGCAGCTTAATATTTTGCTGTACTCTTAGCAATGCTAATTGTCTATGTAATCTTATTCATAAATGATGTATAAGGAAGCTCACAGATCATAGAAGAAGTGTAAAATAAACAAATTCAGAGCAATAAATTCCACAGAAATGTAGCAAAACAAGTCATATATGCAAACTGATATTTCATTTTTTTGAATTTTTTGAAGGTTCAATACACACTTGCAAAATATTTTAGTTTTTTGGCAATTATCTCATGGTTTAGGCTTTAAAGGGTTAAACTATGATAAGAACTAACATTCAGAACACTACAAGGAACAAGGAAAAGATACACAAGTAACAAGTAAAGATGTCAAATGAAGTAATGAGGAAACTGTCCAGTGTTCACAAGGTTCTCACTTAAAAAGCTTAGTGTTCAAGCCACAGTTATTAGAATGAGCTGGTTCACATTCATTTCATAGTTAGTTTGTTGTTTCTGTTTGCAGAAACTACTGATTCATACCACCAGGCAGCCTCCCACTCACTACTTAAGCCCTCTTAATTTACTGGTAGAATACACAGATACACATATACAGTGTATTTAAATACTTGAGACACTGTGTCATACAGCAGTTAAATAAAATCACCTCTAAATTAACTTTGCAGTTGCTGGTTTGTGAAGTGTGTGTAGACTGTCTTCTTGTCACCTTCTTTGGGGTGCTGTTGGAAATTCAGGAGAAAACAAAATTAGCTCAGAAACTTCTGAACTGAACTTCTTACTTGAATGAACCAAGTAAAAAGACTATGGCTAACACTTTCTCTTCAGGTTCAGTGAGATTCCGGTCTGAAAAGTACTTCACCCATTTTTCCTGACTGACCTCAGGTGTGTGTTCTTCTCTGAGTTGTGTAGGTTCAGACTGAGGAGTGAATGTTCTTGAAAGCAAGGTGTAGAATTTCCTGCGTTGTCTTTCTTTTCCTTTAGAGTGTTCGGCCCGTTGAGCCTTGTCCACAAACGTATATTATATTATATTATATTATATTATATTATATTATATTATATTATATTATATTATATTATATTATACGTCCCATTTTATATTCCACTATAGAGATGGTGTGGTCCTTTGGGTCGTATGTTTGAAGAAATGCAGATAACAAACAAACTCTTCCTGTAATGATGGGAAGTTCACCTCTTCACACTGGCAATAAGTCATGACACTTGGAATATAATTACACAAGGAACTAAGTAGAAGCAGGTGAAACCACTCTAAAGAGGAGAAATGAGGAAACGATAAATGATAAAAACAAAAAGAAACAAGGAAACTTTGCAAAAGCACTCTACCCCAAACTAGTAACTGAGTTACATTCAAACAGGAAGGTCTCTTAAAAACAGAGAAGATATGAGGAAACTGTCATTCATCCGGTGTTAGACCAGGGGTCTAGGCAACCCTAAATGCGGTTCCGGAGCCGCCTGCAGCTCTTTAGTCCTTATACTGCGGCTCCACGTGGTTTGGAAAATAATTATAAGTATTTAACTGAAGTGTATTTTATTTGTGTTATTTTTTTTTAACTTGTGGTCAAATTGGAAGTTCATTGTGATCTTGAAACATAAAAGTAAAATTATGTTATTATTTTTCATCGCTCAAAATAAGTGTCACACTTGCATAAACCATACCCGCCGAAATGCCATGCATTTATCGAGACTTTCAACCCCAGGTAGGCCAAGGATGGATCTTCGGAGCCACATACATATGTGAGCAGCTATTCTCCTCCATGAACTATGGTAACAACAAACACAGCTCACGCCTCACAGATGACAGCTTACTAGAGACTTCGTACAGCCCCGGTCTGCAGGCGCCCTGCGCAGAGGTTCAGGAACAGGTGTCCCATTGTAAATATACCACGGCAGACCCGACAATGTTTGCATGAACATGCTTTTTTCTTTATTGACCACTTTTCACACATGGTTGGTGTACCCACACAGCCAGCTGTGGTTTTGCAGCTCACAGCCCGGTACACACCAACATGACAGCAGAGAAAGCACAAACTTTAAGCCGGCGAGGCTTGATTGCGGGTGCCGCTTAGGTGCGTCCGCCTCCCCTGCAGCAGCACTGCAGACCACGCTCTGCCGCACACATTAACCACGTAAAATAAATATTTATGCAGATATTTTGCAAATAATTATTTTCCAATTATTAGTAGTATAGTGCTGTTTTCCAATTATTTTTTAAATTCAGGTCAAGGCTCCGCTACAGGCTGCGAAATCCCAAAGGTGATATAAGGGTGACGGCTCACTACAGTTTTTGTTTGCTATATGAATGATATAACTTCAGCTTCAGCTTTCATTTAAAAGAGACCTTCACCTGGGTGTCTTTCCTTTTTGTTATATTTTTTAAGAGTTCAAAATTTGTTCATTACATAAATAAAATAAAATTTTCTCTGTAGCACTTCTTGTATTTCATAAGCAACAAACTTTAGTTGTTTATAAAGCATAAAGATAAAAAAAACAATAACAGTGTTATCTTCATTTTAGATGTCAAAAAGTATTTGCGGCTCCCAGTGTTTTCTTTTCTATGAAAACTGGGTCCAAACAGCTCTTTCGGTGTTAAGGGTTGCTAACCCTTGGTCTAGACCAGAATACTAAATTTTGCTAGACAAGGGGATGATATCCACTTACGAGGGCATTATAATGCCACTGTTCTATTGAAATTTTGAATGAATATTCTCATTTGTGGCTCTCATTTTTCTTAGAAAAAAAAATCTGTCAAAAAAACCCCAATCAAATCTGGTAATTCTTTGTTTTTACATTCATCGGGTCCCAATATCCTCAAACATCAAAGAGAAATTAAAAATGCATGCCATGGAAGAGCTCGGGTCTTAGGAGGTTAAAGAAAGAAAGAAACTTAACTCAAAGCGATAAATATTAAAGCAAAACTAAAGGAAAAAGCTCGGAAAACTCGAGAACTCACTTGACAAAAAAACTTCATGAAGAGATTGTATATGGATGCAGCTGTTCTTATCATAAGTTGTGACTCTGGGCTCTAGCTGTAGTATTGTATTTGGGTGTTACTTAACAGTCGTTGAAGAGACCATTGTGTGTGAACTGTAAGGTCGTTTAGTCAGGTAAGATTTCATTCAAGGCTGACAGCACTGGTCTCCTACCCCATGGATAGCATTTTGGTGCAGACAATACAAGGAGCCTCTCCAGAGCAGGTTGTGTTTGAGACAGGAGATCATCACGTACAAAAGCACTCCCTTCTGAGCAATCACTTTTTAGGTGTGTGTGAGAGGAAGGTCTTTTATTTTTAGACACTGTCCAAGGACTTTGTCTTTCTCTGACAAGCATCAGTAACAAATATGCATTGTTAAGAATTTGTCTAGCTGGCTTGCAAAGCTCATCAGAGCGTGAGCACTGAATGACAGACACTATATTAGGCCTTTGATTGACTACTGCAAGCGCACGTCAAACCTCGATTTGTATTCTTTTCTCAAAGAGGAGAACCTTTCAAGTATAAAGAGAGATTCTACGTGTGCATGTTGACATGCATGGTCTGAAATGACATGCGTCTTTGGCACAACCTCTTTGCATTCACAAGTTGAACAACCTCCAGTTGCAGAAAAATTGCTTGTGTGGAAAGAAGATGGACTGGCTTCTCAGAGATTTTCAGAAGTTTTGAGCAGAGGGGCACCTTTGTGGGACCTTGTGGCGCAATGGTAGCGCATCTGACTCCAGATCAGAAGGTTGTGTGTTCAAATCAGGTCAAGGTCAGCCGAGAGCGAGAGGACTGCAGCCTGTGATTCCCTTCGAATAGGAGGTTTTTAGTTGCTTGTGGCATACTCGTCCAGAAATTCAGGTCCATGACTCATGACGTATCTCCAGTGAGTTGTTGATGGTGTCAGTGAACACTGTAGACAACTGATCAGCACAGTGCTTCAGGGTGGATGGAGGCACCGAATTTGGCCCAGCTGCTTTGCGTGGGTCCTGTGTCTTAGAGAGTCTGTTTACATCCCTTTCAAGTATGGAAAGAGGTGTGAAGGCACATGGAGAAATTTGTGAGCTTTACTGAGTGGTAGAGGTGATGGGGGAGCCGCAAGTGTTGACCGTCTGGGGAGGGGGCCCGGGTAGCCGGACGTTCCATTGTTTTCTGAAAGCACCAGGTGTGAATACATTGGATAGGTGTGAATAGTAGCTGAATTAGAGGGCTTCTGTTACAAAAAAGGGACAGAGAATGTACTGGCAGATGCGCTGTCACGTGGTTTTCGGGACCCCTAAGCGCCAAACATCTTTAGGGGAGATGATTGGTCTTGGGAAGGGGGGTGTTATGGCCCTGTCCATAATCTGTTTTGGTGGCTGTTGTTGTCTGTGCCTTTAAGTCTTTGCAGGTCCCGGAGTGGATGAGCTGACGGCTGCTGATTGGTCCCCTGGCCATGTGATCTTCTTCAAATCCCTCACCAGCAGTGTCCCGGGGCAGCCACTGACAGCAGCAGCAGACCTGACCCTGGCCTCCAAAACCTGAGACTTTTGTGCCTGTGATTTTTGCGGCCTTTCTGAGTTTTGTATATAGTGTGTATATTAGCTTTCATTGTAAATAGCACATTGTACATAGCACTGCAACAGAAGGGGTGAGCTGCCGTATTGTTTTTCCTTGCACTGTTTTCTCCTGTTTATTTCAGTTAGGGAGTTAGGTGTAGCGCTTGTCTTTTGTTTCATGTTTGATTTCACATAGGGTTTTAGATAGCACCTCCTCCTGACTTAGCTTGTTTTGTTTGTTATTTTGGCCTTTGTTCACCCTGGAGCTTCATTTTTGCAGTGTAGATAATAAAACACGATTCACTAAGGAATTGGTTTCCCTCTGTGTATGGTTTTGGGGACCAGGGCGGGCAGTCTTTTCAAACTTATGTTCCTGTACCCCTAGACTGGGGCGAAACAGCTTCTGTAAATGGAACTGAATAAAAATGGCAAACAAAACACCCGCATGCTGCAGGTATACAGAGAGCAATGCCATGTGATACATGTAAACACATAGTTGAAAGAAGTAAAGACTGCACCAAAGAGAAACTCACAAAATTATTGTAAAGAAAAAAACATTCAAATATCAAGTATAAGTTTTTCATTCCGAGCAAACAAACAGTTTTGAATGATAATGAAATCTAAAAGCAGCTTCAGAGCTGGGCTTGGCATTCTGAAGCAAGCTCATCATATCCAGGATAGTTTTTCACTGTGGACAATGTCACTGTGTCCGCTGTGTTGGATACATTCAGATTTCATGTCTAATGTCGGTGCTTGTGATTACAGACGGTATTACATCTCTACCGATGAGAACTACCATTGACAATCAGCGGGAAGTATTAAGAGCATCGAAGTGCATCAGCAGAGTGTGTTCGTGTAACAGAATGACGATTTTAGTTAACTAAAGGTAAAATAAGGTTCATTGAAGAGAGTTCATGGGTTTATTTAGGAAGTAAACATATGCAACACCAAGTGTCAGTGTTTTCACGTCTAAGCGTTTACGTGACTATGCGACTCAGTGGCTCACACAATAAGCTCAGTGATTCGAGTTAGCAGCTAACGAGGAAATGGTTGGCTGACCCTAGCTTAAAATCTGTTGGGCCGCACACGAGACCTGACAAGCAGTCCAAGAAGCTTTGAAGCATTGAACGCTGAGGTGACAAAGATTTATAAAAGTCAGTGTTCAAACGGGTACCGTCCACCTTCAGAATTCCCACAGTTTGTTCATGCAAGATGTTATTGAAGGCCCACTTTTAAGCAGCGCTAGTCTTGTGGTACGTGTGGAGCAGAGTGGCGCAGCGGAAGCGTGCTGGGCCCATAACCCAGAGGTCGATGGATCGAAACCATCCTCTGCTAGGCTCGTCTGTTTTCAGGACGTACTAAACAACTGTGCTCCGAAAGGCTTGCTTACAAGTCTGGGATAGGTTTCCAGGAAGAAGCCATTCACCTTCCAAAAATTGGACAAAACAGACTAAACCCAGAAGTTGCCTAACTAAGAAGCAAATCCTAGTGAATATAACCTGTTCGCCACATCTTCTTCAAAGCCCATTCACTTTGTTACCTCAACAGCGTGACATCACCTGTTTGCAACACAAGAACAACAATGGAGGCAACGGTGTACCTGCTGCTAAAGTGACGGTAAACGGTTGGACCACTGTGTTGCTTTGGGTGTACCCAAATGGCTGGCTCTGTTTGCCGGGAGACCAGTGACCAGGTACTGCCGCCTAACTGAAAACCAAACGTAGCCAGAAAGGATTAAGATTTGTCATTCTAGCCTTTCTATAGCAGTGATAACAAGTAGCCCCCTGCAACAATTTTGATGTCTTGTGTGGAAAGAAGATGGATTGGCTTTGCAGAGATTTTCAGAAGTTTTGGGCAGAGGGGCAGGTTTGTGGGACCTTGTGGGGCAATGGTAGCGCATCTGACTCCAGATCAGAAGCTTGCGTGTTCAAATCACATCAAGGTCAACCAAGAGTGACAGGACTGCAGCCTGTTTGAATTAATATGTGACTCAAAGTCTGTGCACATGCCACTGATCGACATCTCCCACCGTTTTTGTTTATAAAGCCTGGAGAGAAGAAGAGGGACTCTCCTTGGAGACAAGCACATTTTGTACATGAATGATTAGTATGTAAGTACAGTGGTGTGAACCGGTGATTGGAGAACTGTCAATCACTCAATGCTCCTGGGCACCGTTGCAACTTTTGTATATGAGCCCCTCCGACTAATTGCAACCTTATCTTAGCAGAAAAAGAAGCACCCGTAACGCATTTTCGCTGTGAGCAGGGTTTGAACCTGCGCGGGGAACCCCCCATTGGATTTCAAATCCAACGCCTTAACCTCTCGGCCATCACAGCTCCTCCACTTCACCTGCACCTTTTGGCCTGTGGTGAGAGATGCCTGCTCCCTGCTCCAACAGCGCTGGTTCTTTTGGAGATCATCACATGCCAGAACACTCCCTAGTCAGAAGTCACTTCTCTGGTAAATACCATTAACAGTCGTTGAAGAGACCATTGTGTGTGAAGTGTAAGGTCGTTTAGTCAGGTAAGATTTCATTCAAGGCTGACAGCACTGGTCTCCTACCCCCATGAATAGCATTTTGGTGCAGACGGCACAAGGAGCCTCTCCAGAGCAGCTTGTGTTTGAGACAGGAGATCATCACGTACAAAAGCACTCCCTTCTGAGCAATCACTTTTTAGGTGTGTGTGAGAGGAAGGTCTTTTATTTTTAGACACTGTCCAAGGACTTTGTCTTTCTCTGACAAGCATCAGTAACAAATATGCGTTGTTAAGAATTTGTCTAGCTGGCTTGCAAAGCTCATCAGAGCGTGAGCACTGAATGACAGACACTATATTAGGCCTTTGATTGACTACTGCAAGCGCACTTCAAACCTCGATTTGTATTCTTTTCTCAAAGAGGAGAACCTTTCAAGTATAAAGAGAGATTCTACGTGTGCATGTTGACATGCATGGTCTGAAATGACATGCGTCTTTGGCACAACCTCTTTGCATTCACAAGTTGAACAACCTCCAGTTGCAGAAAAATTGCTTGTGTGGAAAGATGGTCTGGCTTCTCAGAGATTTTCAGAAGTTTTGAGCAGAGGGGCAGGTTTGTGGGACCTTGTGGCGCAATGGTAGCGCATCTGACTCCAGATCAGAAGGTTGCGTGTTCAAATCACGTCAAGGTCAGCCGAGAGTGAGGGGACTGCAGCCTGTGATTCCCTTCCAATAGGAGGTTTTTAGTTGCTTGTGGCATACTCGTCCGTCTGTCCAGAAATTCAGGTCCATGACTCATGACGTGTCTCCAGTGAGTTGTTGATGGTGTCAGTGAACACTGTAGACAACTGATCAGCACAGTGCCTCAGGGTGGATGGAGGCACCGAATTTGGCCCAGCTGCTTTGCATGGGTCCTGTGTCTTAGAGAGTCTGTTTACATCCCTTTCAAGTATGGAAAGAGGTGTGAAGGCACATGGAGAAATTTGTGAGCTTTACTGAGTGGTAGAGGTGATGGGGGAGCCGCAAGTGTTGACCGTCTGGGGAGGGGGCCCGGGTAGCCGGACGTTCCATTGTTTTCTGAAAGCACCAGGTGTGAATACATTGGATAGGTGTGAATAGTAGCTGAATTAGAGGGCTTCTGTAAATGGAACTGAATAAAAATGGCAAACAAAACACTCGCATGCTGCAGGTATACAGAGAACCATGCCATGAGATACATGTAAACACATAGTTGAAAGAAGTAAAGACTGCACCAAAGAGAAACTCACAAAATTATTGTAAAGAAAAAAACATTCAAATATCAAGTATAAGTTTTTCATTCCGAGCAAACAAACAGTTTTGAATGATAATGAAATCTAAAAGCAGCTTCAGAGCTGGGCTTGGCATTCTGAAGCAAGCTCATCATATCCAGGATAGTTTTTCACTGTGGACAATGTCACTGTGTCCGCTGTGTTGGATACATTCAGATTTCGTGTCTAATGTCGGTGCTTGTGATTACAGACGGTATTACATCTCTACCGATAAGAACTACCATTGACAATCAGCGGGAAGTATTAAGAGCATCGAAGTGCATCAGCAGAGTGTGTTCGTGTAACAGAATGTCGATTTTAGTTAACTAAAGGTAAAATAAGGTTCATTGAAGAGAGTTCATGGGTTTATTTAGGAAGTAAACATACGCAACACCAAGTGTCAGTGTTTTCACGTCTAAGCGTTTACGTGACTATGCGACTCAGTGGCTCACACAATAAGCTCAGTGATTCGAGTTAGCAGCTAACGAGGAAATGGTTGGCTGACCCTAGCTTAAAATCTGTTGGGCCGCACACGAGACCTGACAAGCAGTCCAAGAAGCTTTGAAGCATTGAACGCTGAGGTGACAAAGATTTATAAAAGTCAGTGTTCAAACGGGTACCGTCCACCTTCAGAATTCCCACAGTTTGTTCATGCAAGATGTTATTGAAGGCCCACTTTTAAGCAGCGCTAGTCTTGTGGTACGTGTGGAGCAGAGTGGCGCAGCGGAAGCGTGCTGGGCCCATAACCCAGAGGTCGATGGATCGAAACCATCCTCTGCTAGGCTCGTCTGTTTTCAGGACGTACTAAACAACTGTGCTCCGAAAGGCTTGCTTACAAGTCTGGGATAGGTTTCCAGGAAGAAGCCATTCACCTTCCAAAAATTGGACAAAACAGACTAAACCCAGAAGTTGCCTAACTAAGAAGCAAATCCTAGTGAATATAACCTGTTCGCCACATCTTCTTCAAAGCCCATTCACTTTGTTACCTCAACAGCGTGACATCACCTGTTTGCAACACAAGAACAACAATGGAGGCAACGGTGTACCTGCTGCTAAAGTGACGGTAAACGGTTGGACCACTGTGTTGCTTTGGGTGTACCCAAATGGCTGGCTGTGTTTGCCGGGAGACCAGTGACCAGGTACTGCCGCCTAACTGAAAACCAAACGTAGCCAGAAAGGATTAAGATTTGTCATTCTAGCCTTTCTATAGCAGTGATAACAAGTAGCCCCCTGCAACAATTTTGATGTCTTGTGTGGAAAGAAGATGGATTGGCTTTGCAGAGATTTTCAGAAGTTTTGGGCAGAGGGGCAGGTTTGTGGGACCTTGTGGGGCAATGGTAGCGCATCTGACTCCAGATCAGAAGCTTGCGTGTTCAAATCACATCAAGGTCAACCAAGAGTGACAGGACTGCAGCCTGTTTGAATTAATATGTGACTCAAAGTCTGTGCACATGCCACTGATCGACATCTCCCACCGTTTTTGTTTATAAAGCCTGGAGAGAAGAAGAGGGACTCTCCTTGGAGACAAGCACATTTTGTACATGAATGATTAGTATGTAAGTACAGTGGTGTGAACCGGTGATTGGAGAACTGTCAATCACTCAATGCTCCTGGGCACCGTTGCAACTTTTGTATATGAGCCCCTCCGACTAATTGCAACCTTATCTTAGCAGAAAAAGAAGCACCCGTAACGCATTTTCGCTGTGAGCAGGGTTTGAACCTGCGCGGGGAACCCCCCATTGGATTTCAAATCCAACGCCTTAACCTCTCGGCCATCACAGCTCCTCCACTTCACCTGCACCTTTTGGCCTGTGGTGAGAGATGCCTGCTCCCTGCTCCAACAGCGCTGGTTCTTTTGGAGATCATCACATGCCAGAACACTCCCTAGTCAGAAGTCACTTCTCTGGTAAATACCATTAACAGTCGTTGAAGAGACCATTGTGTGTGAAGTGTAAGGTCGTTTAGTCAGGTAAGATTTCATTCAAGGCTGACAGCACTGGTCTCCTACCCCCATGAATAGCATTTTGGTGCAGACGGCACAAGGAGCCTCTCCAGAGCAGCTTGTGTTTGAGACAGGAGATCATCACGTACAAAAGCACTCCCTTCTGAGCAATCACTTTTTAGGTGTGTGTGAGAGGAAGGTCTTTTATTTTTAGACACTGTCCAAGGACTTTGTCTTTCTCTGACAAGCATCAGTAACAAATATGCATTGTTAAGAATTTGTCTAGCTGGCTTGCAAAGCTCATCAGAGCGTGAGCACTGAATGACAGACACTATATTAGGCCTTTGATTGACTACTGCAAGCGCACTTCAAACCTCGATTTGTATTCTTTTCTCAAAGAGGAGAACCTTTCAAGTATAAAGAGAGATTCTACGTGTGCATGTTGACATGCATGGTCTGAAATGACATGCGTCTTTGGCACAACCTCTTTGCATTCACAAGTTGAACAACCTCCAGTTGCAGAAAAATTGCTTGTGTGGAAAGATGGTCTGGCTTCTCAGAGATTTTCAGAAGTTTTGAGCAGAGGGGCAGGTTTGTGGGACCTTGTGGCGCAATGGTAGCGCATCTGACTCCAGATCAGAAGGTTGCGTGTTCAAATCACGTCAAGGTCAGCCGAGAGTGAGGGGACTGCAGCCTGTGATTCCCTTCCAATAGGAGGTTTTTAGTTGCTTGTGGCATACTCGTCCGTCTGTCCAGAAATTCAGGTCCATGACTCATGACGTGTCTCCAGTGAGTTGTTGATGGTGTCAGTGAACACTGTAGACAACTGATCAGCACAGTACCTCAGGGTGGATGGAGGCACCGAATTTGGCCCAGCTGCTTTGCATGGGTCCTGTGTCTTAGAGAGTCTGTTTACATCCCTTTCAAGTATGGAAAGAGGTGTGAAGGCACATGGAGAAATTTGTGAGCTTTACTGAGTGGTAGAGGTGATGGGGGAGCCGCAAGTGTTGACCGTCTGGGGAGGGGGCCCGGGTAGCTGGACGTTCCATTGTTTTCTGAAAGCACCAGGTGTGAATACATTGGATAGGTGTGAATAGTAGCTGAATTAGAGGGCTTCTGTAAATGGAACTGAATAAAAATGGCAAACAAAACACTCGCATGCTGCAGGTATACAGAGAACCATGCCATGAGATACATGTAAACACATAGTTGAAAGAAGTAAAGACTGCACCAAAGAGAAACTCACAAAATTATTGTAAAGAAAAAAACATTCAAATATCAAGTATAAGTTTTTCATTCCGAGCAAACAAACAGTTTTGAATGATAATGAAATCTAAAAGCAGCTTCAGAGCTGGGCTTGGCATTCTGAAGCAAGCTCATCATATCCAGGATAGTTTTTCACTGTGGACAATGTCACTGTGTCCGCTGTGTTGGATACATTCAGATTTCGTGTCTAATGTCGGTGCTTGTGATTACAGACGGTATTACATCTCTACCGATAAGAACTACCATTGACAATCAGCGGGAAGTATTAAGAGCATCGAAGTGCATCAGCAGAGTGTGTTCGTGTAACAGAATGACGATTTTAGTTAACTAAAGGTAAAATAAGGTTCATTGAAGAGAGTTCATGGGTTTATTTAGGAAGTAAACATACGCAACACCAAGTGTCAGTGTTTTCACGTCTAAGCGTTTACGTGACTATGCGACTCAGTGGCTCACACAATAAGCTCAGTGATTCGAGTTAGCAGCTAACGAGGAAATGGTTGGCTGACCCTAGCTTAAAATCTGTTGGGCCGCACACGAGACCTGACAAGCAGTCCAAGAAGCTTTGAAGCATTGAACGCTGAGGTGACAAAGATTTATAAAAGTCAGTGTTCAAACGGGTACCGTCCACCTTCAGAATTCCCACAGTTTGTTCATGCAAGATGTTATTGAAGGCCCACTTTTAAGCAGCGCTAGTCTTGTGGTACGTGTGGAGCAGAGTGGCGCAGCGGAAGCGTGCTGGGCCCATAACCCAGAGGTCGATGGATCGAAACCATCCTCTGCTAGGCTCGTCTGTTTTCAGGACGTACTAAACAACTGTGCTCCGAAAGGCTTGCTTACAAGTCTGGGATAGGTTTCCAGGAAGAAGCCATTCACCTTCCAAAAATTGGACAAAACAGACTAAACCCAGAAGTTGCCTAACTAAGAAGCAAATCCTAGTGAATATAACCTGTTCGCCACATCTTCTTCAAAGCCCATTCACTTTGTTACCTCAACAGCGTGACATCACCTGTTTGCAACACAAGAACAACAATGGAGGCAACGGTGTACCTGCTGCTAAAGTGACGGTAAACGGTTGGACCACTGTGTTGCTTTGGGTGTACCCAAATGGCTGGCTGTGTTTGCCGGGAGACCAGTGACCAGGTACTGCCGCCTAACTGAAAACCAAACGTAGCCAGAAAGGATTAAGATTTGTCATTCTAGCCTTTCTATAGCAGTGATAACAAGTAGCCCCCTGCAACAATTTTGATGTCTTGTGTGGAAAGAAGATGGATTGGCTTTGCAGAGATTTTCAGAAGTTTTGGGCAGAGGGGCAGGTTTGTGGGACCTTGTGGGGCAATGGTAGCGCATCTGACTCCAGATCAGAAGCTTGCGTGTTCAAATCACATCAAGGTCAACCAAGAGTGACAGGACTGCAGCCTGTTTGAATTAATATGTGACTCAAAGTCTGTGCACATGCCACTGATCGACATCTCCCACCGTTTTTGTTTATAAAGCCTGGAGAGAAGAAGAGGGACTCTACTTGGAGACAAGCACATTTTGTACATGAATGATTAGTATGTAAGTACAGTGGTGTGAACCGGTGATTGGAGAACTGTCAATCACTCAATGCTCCTGGGCACCGTTGCAACTTTTGTATATGAGCCCCTCCGACTAATTGCAACCTTATCTTAGCAGAAAAAGAAGCACCCGTAACGCATTTTCGCTGTGAGCAGGGTTTGAACCTGCGCGGGGAACCCCCCATTGGATTTCAAATCCAACGCCTTAACCTCTCGGCCATCACAGCTCCTCCACTTCACCTGCACCTTTTGGCCTGTGGTGAGAGATGCCTGCTCCCTGCTCCAACAGCGCTGGTTCTTTTGGAGATCATCACATGCCAGAACACTCCCTAGTCAGAAGTCACTTCTCTGGTAAATACCATTAACAGTCGTTGAAGAGACCATTGTGTGTGAAGTGTAAGGTCGTTTAGTCAGGTAAGATTTCATTCAAGGCTGACAGCACTGGTCTCCTACCCCCATGAATAGCATTTTGGTGCAGACGGCACAAGGAGCCTCTCCAGAGCAGCTTGTGTTTGAGACAGGAGATCATCACGTACAAAAGCACTCCCTTCTGAGCAATCACTTTTTAGGTGTGTGTGAGAGGAAGGTCTTTTATTTTTAGACACTGTCCAAGGACTTTGTCTTTCTCTGACAAGCATCAGTAACAAATATGCATTGTTAAGAATTTGTCTAGCTGGCTTGCAAAGCTCATCAGAGCGTGAGCACTGAATGACAGACACTATATTAGGCCTTTGATTGACTACTGCAAGCGCACTTCAAACCTCGATTTGTATTCTTTTCTCAAAGAGGAGAACCTTTCAAGTATAAAGAGAGATTCTACGTGTGCATGTTGACATGCATGGTCTGAAATGACATGCGTCTTTGGCACAACCTCTTTGCATTCACAAGTTGAACAACCTCCAGTTGCAGAAAAATTGCTTGTGTGGAAAGATGGTCTGGCTTCTCAGAGATTTTCAGAAGTTTTGAGCAGAGGGGCAGGTTTGTGGGACCTTGTGGCGCAATGGTAGCGCATCTGACTCCAGATCAGAAGGTTGCGTGTTCAAATCACGTCAAGGTCAGCCGAGAGTGAGGGGACTGCAGCCTGTGATTCCCTTCCAATAGGAGGTTTTTAGTTGCTTGTGGCATACTCGTCCGTCTGTCCAGAAATTCAGGTCCATGACTCATGACGTGTCTCCAGTGAGTTGTTGATGGTGTCAGTGAACACTGTAGACAACTGATCAGCACAGTGCCTCAGGGTGGATGGAGGCACCGAATTTGGCCCAGCTGCTTTGCATGGGTCCTGTGTCTTAGAGAGTCTGTTTACATCCCTTTCAAGTATGGAAAGAGGTGTGAAGGCACATGGAGAAATTTGTGAGCTTTACTGAGTGGTAGAGGTGATGGGGGAGCCGCAAGTGTTGACCGTCTGGGGAGGGGGCCCGGGTAGCTGGACGTTCCATTGTTTTCTGAAAGCACCAGGTGTGAATACATTGGATAGGTGTGAATAGTAGCTGAATTAGAGGGCTTCTGTAAATGGAACTGAATAAAAATGGCAAACAAAACACTCGCATGCTGCAGGTATACAGAGAACCATGCCATGAGATACATGTAAACACATAGTTGAAAGAAGTAAAGACTGCACCAAAGAGAAACTCACAAAATTATTGTAAAGAAAAAAACATTCAAATATCAAGTATAAGTTTTTCATTCCGAGCAAACAAACAGTTTTGAATGATAATGAAATCTAAAAGCAGCTTCAGAGCTGGGCTTGGCATTCTGAAGCAAGCTCATCATATCCAGGATAGTTTTTCACTGTGGACAATGTCACTGTGTCCGCTGTGTTGGATACATTCAGATTTCGTGTCTAATGTCGGTGCTTGTGATTACAGACGGTATTACATCTCTACCGATAAGAACTACCATTGACAATCAGCGGGAAGTATTAAGAGCATCGAAGTGCATCAGCAGAGTGTGTTCGTGTAACAGAATGACGATTTTAGTTAACTAAAGGTAAAATAAGGTTCATTGAAGAGAGTTCATGGGTTTATTTAGGAAGTAAACATACGCAACACCAAGTGTCAGTGTTTTCACGTCTAAGCGTTTACGTGACTATGCGACTCAGTGGCTCACACAATAAGCTCAGTGATTCGAGTTAGCAGCTAACGAGGAAATGGTTGGCTGACCCTAGCTTAAAATCTGTTGGGCCGCACACGAGACCTGACAAGCAGTCCAAGAAGCTTTGAAGCATTGAACGCTGAGGTGACAAAGATTTATAAAAGTCAGTGTTCAAACGGGTACCGTCCACCTTCAGAATTCCCACAGTTTGTTCATGCAAGATGTTATTGAAGGCCCACTTTTAAGCAGCGCTAGTCTTGTGGTACGTGTGGAGCAGAGTGGCGCAGCGGAAGCGTGCTGGGCCCATAACCCAGAGGTCGATGGATCGAAACCATCCTCTGCTAGGCTCGTCTGTTTTCAGGACGTACTAAACAACTGTGCTCCGAAAGGCTTGCTTACAAGTCTGGGATAGGTTTCCAGGAAGAAGCCATTCACCTTCCAAAAATTGGACAAAACAGACTAAACCCAGAAGTTGCCTAACTAAGAAGCAAATCCTAGTGAATATAACCTGTTCGCCACATCTTCTTCAAAGCCCATTCACTTTGTTACCTCAACAGCGTGACATCACCTGTTTGCAACACAAGAACAACAATGGAGGCAACGGTGTACCTGCTGCTAAAGTGACGGTAAACGGTTGGACCACTGTGTTGCTTTGGGTGTACCCAAATGGCTGGCTCTGTTTGCCGGGAGACCAGTGACCAGGTACTGCCGCCTAACTGAAAACCAAACGTAGCCAGAAAGGATTAAGATTTGTCATTCTAGCCTTTCTATAGCAGTGATAACAAGTAGCCCCCTGCAACAATTTTGATGTCTTGTGTGGAAAGAAGATGGATTGGCTTTGCAGAGATTTTCAGAAGTTTTGGGCAGAGGGGCAGGTTTGTGGGACCTTGTGGGGCAATGGTAGCGCATCTGACTCCAGATCAGAAGCTTGCGTGTTCAAATCACATCAAGGTCAACCAAGAGTGACAGGACTGCAGCCTGTTTGAATTAATATGTGACTCAAAGTCTGTGCACATGCCACTGATCGACATCTCCCACCGTTTTTGTTTATAAAGCCTGGAGAGAAGAAGAGGGACTCTCCTTGGAGACAAGCACATTTTGTACATGAATGATTAGTATGTAAGTACAGTGGTGTGAACCGGTGATTGGAGAACTGTCAATCACTCAATGCTCCTGGGCACCGTTGCAACTTTTGTATATGAGCCCCTCCGACTAATTGCAACCTTATCTTAGCAGAAAAAAGAAGCACCCGTAACGCATTTTAGCTGTGAGCAGGGTTTGAACCTGCGCGGGGAACCCCCCATTGGATTTCAAATCCAACGCCTTAACCTCTCGGCCATCACAGCTCCTCCACTTCACCTGCACCTTTTGGCCTGTGGTGAGAGATGCCTGCTCCCTGCTCCAACAGCGCTGGTTCTTTTGGAGATCATCACATGCCAGAACACTCCCTAGTCAGAAGTCACTTCTCTGGTAAATACCATTAACAGTCGTTGAAGAGACCATTGTGTGTGAAGTGTAAGGTCGTTTAGTCAGGTAAGATTTCATTCAAGGCTGACAGCACTGGTCTCCTACCCCCATGAATAGCATTTTGGTGCAGACGGCACAAGGAGCCTCTCCAGAGCAGCTTGTGTTTGAGACAGGAGATCATCACGTACAAAAGCACTCCCTTCTGAGCAATCACTTTTTAGGTGTGTGTGAGAGGAAGGTCTTTTATTTTTAGACACTGTCCAAGGACTTTGTCTTTCTCTGACAAGCATCAGTAACAAATATGCGTTGTTAAGAATTTGTCTAGCTGGCTTGCAAAGCTCATCAGAGCGTGAGCACTGAATGACAGACACTATATTAGGCCTTTGATTGACTACTGCAAGCGCACTTCAAACCTCGATTTGTATTCTTTTCTCAAAGAGGAGAACCTTTCAAGTATAAAGAGAGATTCTACGTGTGCATGTTGACATGCATGGTCTGAAATGACATGCGTCTTTGGCACAACCTCTTTGCATTCACAAGTTGAACAACCTCCAGTTGCAGAAAAATTGCTTGTGTGGAAAGATGGTCTGGCTTCTCAGAGATTTTCAGAAGTTTTGAGCAGAGGGGCAGGTTTGTGGGACCTTGTGGCGCAATGGTAGCGCATCTGACTCCAGATCAGAAGGTTGCGTGTTCAAATCACGTCAAGGTCAGCCGAGAGTGAGGGGACTGCAGCCTGTGATTCCCTTCCAATAGGAGGTTTTTAGTTGCTTGTGGCATACTCGTCCGTCTGTCCAGAAATTCAGGTCCATGACTCATGACGTGTCTCCAGTGAGTTGTTGATGGTGTCAGTGAACACTGTAGACAACTGATCAGCACAGTGCCTCAGGGTGGATGGAGGCACCGAATTTGGCCCAGCTGCTTTGCATGGGTCCTGTGTCTTAGAGAGTCTGTTTACATCCCTTTCAAGTATGGAAAGAGGTGTGAAGGCACATGGAGAAATTTGTGAGCTTTACTGAGTGGTAGAGGTGATGGGGGAGCCGCAAGTGTTGACCGTCTGGGGAGGGGGCCCGGGTAGCCGGACGTTCCATTGTTTTCTGAAAGCACCAGGTGTGAATACATTGGATAGGTGTGAATAGTAGCTGAATTAGAGGGCTTCTGTAAATGGAACTGAATAAAAATGGCAAACAAAACACTCGCATGCTGCAGGTATACAGAGAACCATGCCATGAGATACATGTAAACACATAGTTGAAAGAAGTAAAGACTGCACCAAAGAGAAACTCACAAAATTATTGTAAAGAAAAAAACATTCAAATATCAAGTATAAGTTTTTCATTCCGAGCAAACAAACAGTTTTGAATGATAATGAAATCTAAAAGCAGCTTCAGAGCTGGGCTTGGCATTCTGAAGCAAGCTCATCATATCCAGGATAGTTTTTCACTGTGGACAATGTCACTGTGTCCGCTGTGTTGGATACATTCAGATTTCGTGTCTAATGTCGGTGCTTGTGATTACAGACGGTATTACATCTCTACCGATAAGAACTACCATTGACAATCAGCGGGAAGTATTAAGAGCATCGAAGTGCATCAGCAGAGTGTGTTCGTGTAACAGAATGACGATTTTAGTTAACTAAAGGTAAAATAAGGTTCATTGAAGAGAGTTCATGGGTTTATTTAGGAAGTAAACATACGCAACACCAAGTGTCAGTGTTTTCACGTCTAAGCGTTTACGTGACTATGCGACTCAGTGGCTCACACAATAAGCTCAGTGATTCGAGTTAGCAGCTAACGAGGAAATGGTTGGCTGACCCTAGCTTAAAATCTGTTGGGCCGCACACGAGACCTGACAAGCAGTCCAAGAAGCTTTGAAGCATTGAACGCTGAGGTGACAAAGATTTATAAAAGTCAGTGTTCAAACGGGTACCGTCCACCTTCAGAATTCCCACAGTTTGTTCATGCAAGATGTTATTGAAGGCCCACTTTTAAGCAGCGCTAGTCTTGTGGTACGTGTGGAGCAGAGTGGCGCAGCGGAAGCGTGCTGGGCCCATAACCCAGAGGTCGATGGATCGAAACCATCCTCTGCTAGGCTCGTCTGTTTTCAGGACGTACTAAACAACTGTGCTCCGAAAGGCTTGCTTACAAGTCTGGGATAGGTTTCCAGGAAGAAGCCATTCACCTTCCAAAAATTGGACAAAACAGACTAAACCCAGAAGTTGCCTAACTAAGAAGCAAATCCTAGTGAATATAACCTGTTTGCCACATCTTCTTCAAAGCCCATTCACTTTGTTACCTCAACAGCGTGACATCACCTGTTTGCAACACAAGAACAACAATGGAGGCAACGGTGTACCTGCTGCTAAAGTGACGGTAAACGGTTGGACCACTGTGTTGCTTTGGGTGTACCCAAATGGCTGGCTGTGTTTGCCGGGAGACCAGTGACCAGGTACTGCCGCCTAACTGAAAACCAAACGTAGCCAGAAAGGATTAAGATTTGTCATTCTAGCCTTTCTATAGCAGTGATAACAAGTAGCCCCCTGCAACAATTTTGATGTCTTGTGTGGAAAGAAGATGGATTGGCTTTGCAGAGATTTTCAGAAGTTTTGGGCAGAGGGGCAGGTTTGTGGGACCTTGTGGGGCAATGGTAGCGCATCTGACTCCAGATCAGAAGCTTGCGTGTTCAAATCACATCAAGGTCAACCAAGAGTGACAGGACTGCAGCCTGTTTGAATTAATATGTGACTCAAAGTCTGTGCACATGCCACTGATCGACATCTCCCACCGTTTTTGTTTATAAAGCCTGGAGAGAAGAAGAGGGACTCTCCTTGGAGACAAGCACATTTTGTACATGAATGATTAGTATGTAAGTACAGTGGTGTGAACCGGTGATTGGAGAACTGTCAATCACTCAATGCTCCTGGGCACCGTTGCAACTTTTGTATATGAGCCCCTCCGACTAATTGCAACCTTATCTTAGCAGAAAAAAGAAGCACCCGTAACGCATTTTCGCTGTGAGCAGGGTTTGAACCTGCGCGGGGAACCCCCCATTGGATTTCAAATCCAACGCCTTAACCTCTCGGCCATCACAGCTCCTCCACTTCACCTGCACCTTTTGGCCTGTGGTGAGAGATGCCTGCTCCCTGCTCCAACAGCGCTGGTTCTTTTGGAGATCATCACATGCCAGAACACTCCCTAGTCAGAAGTCACTTCTCTGGTAAATACCATTAACAGTCGTTGAAGAGACCATTGTGTGTGAAGTGTAAGGTCGTTTAGTCAGGTAAGATTTCATTCAAGGCTGACAGCACTGGTCTCCTACCCCCATGAATAGCATTTTGGTGCAGACGGCACAAGGAGCCTCTCCAGAGCAGCTTGTGTTTGAGACAGGAGATCATCACGTACAAAAGCACTCCCTTCTGAGCAATCACTTTTTAGGTGTGTGTGAGAGGAAGGTCTTTTATTTTTAGACACTGTCCAAGGACTTTGTCTTTCTCTGACAAGCATCAGTAACAAATATGCATTGTTAAGAATTTGTCTAGCTGGCTTGCAAAGCTCATCAGAGCGTGAGCACTGAATGACAGACACTATATTAGGCCTTTGATTGACTACTGCAAGCGCACTTCAAACCTCGATTTGTATTCTTTTCTCAAAGAGGAGAACCTTTCAAGTATAAAGAGAGATTCTACGTGTGCATGTTGACATGCATGGTCTGAAATGACATGCGTCTTTGGCACAACCTCTTTGCATTCACAAGTTGAACAACCTCCAGTTGCAGAAAAATTGCTTGTGTGGAAAGATGGTCTGGCTTCTCAGAGATTTTCAGAAGTTTTGAGCAGAGGGGCAGGTTTGTGGGACCTTGTGGCGCAATGGTAGCGCATCTGACTCCAGATCAGAAGGTTGCGTGTTCAAATCACGTCAAGGTCAGCCGAGAGTGAGGGGACTGCAGCCTGTGATTCCCTTCCAATAGGAGGTTTTTAGTTGCTTGTGGCATACTCGTCCGTCTGTCCAGAAATTCAGGTCCATGACTCATGACGTGTCTCCAGTGAGTTGTTGATGGTGTCAGTGAACACTGTAGACAACTGATCAGCACAGTGCCTCAGGGTGGATGGAGGCACCGAATTTGGCCCAGCTGCTTTGCATGGGTCCTGTGTCTTAGAGAGTCTGTTTACATCCCTTTCAAGTATGGAAAGAGGTGTGAAGGCACATGGAGAAATTTGTGAGCTTTACTGAGTGGTAGAGGTGATGGGGGAGCCGCAAGTGTTGACCGTCTGGGGAGGGGGCCCGGGTAGCTGGACGTTCCATTGTTTTCTGAAAGCACCAGGTGTGAATACATTGGATAGGTGTGAATAGTAGCTGAATTAGAGGGCTTCTGTAAATGGAACTGAATAAAAATGGCAAACAAAACACTCGCATGCTGCAGGTATACAGAGAACCATGCCATGAGATACATGTAAACACATAGTTGAAAGAAGTAAAGACTGCACCAAAGAGAAACTCACAAAATTATTGTAAAGAAAAAAACATTCAAATATCAAGTATAAGTTTTTCATTCCGAGCAAACAAACAGTTTTGAATGATAATGAAATCTAAAAGCAGCTTCAGAGCTGGGCTTGGCATTCTGAAGCAAGCTCATCATATCCAGGATAGTTTTTCACTGTGGACAATGTCACTGTGTCCGCTGTGTTGGATACATTCAGATTTCGTGTCTAATGTCGGTGCTTGTGATTACAGACGGTATTACATCTCTACCGATAAGAACTACCATTGACAATCAGCGGGAAGTATTAAGAGCATCGAAGTGCATCAGCAGAGTGTGTTCGTGTAACAGAATGACGATTTTAGTTAACTAAAGGTAAAATAAGGTTCATTGAAGAGAGTTCATGGGTTTATTTAGGAAGTAAACATACGCAACACCAAGTGTCAGTGTTTTCACGTCTAAGCGTTTACGTGACTATGCGACTCAGTGGCTCACACAATAAGCTCAGTGATTCGAGTTAGCAGCTAACGAGGAAATGGTTGGCTGACCCTAGCTTAAAATCTGTTGGGCCGCACACGAGACCTGACAAGCAGTCCAAGAAGCTTTGAAGCATTGAACGCTGAGGTGACAAAGATTTATAAAAGTCAGTGTTCAAACGGGTACCGTCCACCTTCAGAATTCCCACAGTTTGTTCATGCAAGATGTTATTGAAGGCCCACTTTTAAGCAGCGCTAGTCTTGTGGTACGTGTGGAGCAGAGTGGCGCAGCGGAAGCGTGCTGGGCCCATAACCCAGAGGTCGATGGATCGAAACCATCCTCTGCTAGGCTCGTCTGTTTTCAGGACGTACTAAACAACTGTGCTCCGAAAGGCTTGCTTACAAGTCTGGGATAGGTTTCCAGGAAGAAGCCATTCACCTTCCAAAAATTGGACAAAACAGACTAAACCCAGAAGTTGCCTAACTAAGAAGCAAATCCTAGTGAATATAACCTGTTCGCCACATCTTCTTCAAAGCCCATTCACTTTGTTACCTCAACAGCGTGACATCACCTGTTTGCAACACAAGAACAACAATGGAGGCAACGGTGTACCTGCTGCTAAAGTGACGGTAAACGGTTGGACCACTGTGTTGCTTTGGGTGTACCCAAATGGCTGGCTGTGTTTGCCGGGAGACCAGTGACCAGGTACTGCCGCCTAACTGAAAACCAAACGTAGCCAGAAAGGATTAAGATTTGTCATTCTAGCCTTTCTATAGCAGTGATAACAAGTAGCCCCCTGCAACAATTTTGATGTCTTGTGTGGAAAGAAGATGGATTGGCTTTGCAGAGATTTTCAGAAGTTTTGGGCAGAGGGGCAGGTTTGTGGGACCTTGTGGGGCAATGGTAGCGCATCTGACTCCAGATCAGAAGCTTGCGTGTTCAAATCACATCAAGGTCAACCAAGAGTGACAGGACTGCAGCCTGTTTGAATTAATATGTGACTCAAAGTCTGTGCACATGCCACTGATCGACATCTCCCACCGTTTTTGTTTATAAAGCCTGGAGAGAAGAAGAGGGACTCTCCTTGGAGACAAGCACATTTTGTACATGAATGATTAGTATGTAAGTACAGTGGTGTGAACCGGTGATTGGAGAACTGTCAATCACTCAATGCTCCTGGGCACCGTTGCAACTTTTGTATATGAGCCCCTCCGACTAATTGCAACCTTATCTTAGCAGAAAAAGAAGCACCCGTAACGCATTTTCGCTGTGAGCAGGGTTTGAACCTGCGCGGGGAACCCCCCATTGGATTTCAAATCCAACGCCTTAACCTCTCGGCCATCACAGCTCCTCCACTTCACCTGCACCTTTTGGCCTGTGGTGAGAGATGCCTGCTCCCTGCTCCAACAGCGCTGGTTCTTTTGGAGATCATCACATGCCAGAACACTCCCTAGTCAGAAGTCACTTCTCTGGTAAATACCATTAACAGTCGTTGAAGAGACCATTGTGTGTGAAGTGTAAGGTCGTTTAGTCAGGTAAGATTTCATTCAAGGCTGACAGCACTGGTCTCCTACCCCCATGAATAGCATTTTGGTGCAGACGGCACAAGGAGCCTCTCCAGAGCAGCTTGTGTTTGAGACAGGAGATCATCACGTACAAAAGCACTCCCTTCTGAGCAATCACTTTTTAGGTGTGTGTGAGAGGAAGGTCTTTTATTTTTAGACACTGTCCAAGGACTTTGTCTTTCTCTGACAAGCATCAGTAACAAATATGCATTGTTAAGAATTTGTCTAGCTGGCTTGCAAAGCTCATCAGAGCGTGAGCACTGAATGACAGACACTATATTAGGCCTTTGATTGACTACTGCAAGCGCACTTCAAACCTCGATTTGTATTCTTTTCTCAAAGAGGAGAACCTTTCAAGTATAAAGAGAGATTCTACGTGTGCATGTTGACATGCATGGTCTGAAATGACATGCGTCTTTGGCACAACCTCTTTGCATTCACAAGTTGAACAACCTCCAGTTGCAGAAAAATTGCTTGTGTGGAAAGATGGTCTGGCTTCTCAGAGATTTTCAGAAGTTTTGAGCAGAGGGGCAGGTTTGTGGGACCTTGTGGCGCAATGGTAGCGCATCTGACTCCAGATCAGAAGGTTGCGTGTTCAAATCACGTCAAGGTCAGCCGAGAGTGAGGGGACTGCAGCCTGTGATTCCCTTCCAATAGGAGGTTTTTAGTTGCTTGTGGCATACTCGTCCGTCTGTCCAGAAATTCAGGTCCATGACTCATGACGTGTCTCCAGTGAGTTGTTGATGGTGTCAGTGAACACTGTAGACAACTGATCAGCACAGTGCCTCAGGGTGGATGGAGGCACCGAATTTGGCCCAGCTGCTTTGCATGGGTCCTGTGTCTTAGAGAGTCTGTTTACATCCCTTTCAAGTATGGAAAGAGGTGTGAAGGCACATGGAGAAATTTGTGAGCTTTACTGAGTGGTAGAGGTGATGGGGGAGCCGCAAGTGTTGACCGTCTGGGGAGGGGGCCCGGGTAGCTGGACGTTCCATTGTTTTCTGAAAGCACCAGGTGTGAATACATTGGATAGGTGTGAATAGTAGCTGAATTAGAGGGCTTCTGTAAATGGAACTGAATAAAAATGGCAAACAAAACACTCGCATGCTGCAGGTATACAGAGAACCATGCCATGAGATACATGTAAACACATAGTTGAAAGAAGTAAAGACTGCACCAAAGAGAAACTCACAAAATTATTGTAAAGAAAAAAACATTCAAATATCAAGTATAAGTTTTTCATTCCGAGCAAACAAACAGTTTTGAATGATAATGAAATCTAAAAGCAGCTTCAGAGCTGGGCTTGGCATTCTGAAGCAAGCTCATCATATCCAGGATAGTTTTTCACTGTGGACAATGTCACTGTGTCCGCTGTGTTGGATACATTCAGATTTCGTGTCTAATGTCGGTGCTTGTGATTACAGACGGTATTACATCTCTACCGATAAGAACTACCATTGACAATCAGCGGGAAGTATTAAGAGCATCGAAGTGCATCAGCAGAGTGTGTTCGTGTAACAGAATGACGATTTTAGTTAACTAAAGGTAAAATAAGGTTCATTGAAGAGAGTTCATGGGTTTATTTAGGAAGTAAACATACGCAACACCAAGTGTCAGTGTTTTCACGTCTAAGCGTTTACGTGACTATGCGACTCAGTGGCTCACACAATAAGCTCAGTGATTCGAGTTAGCAGCTAACGAGGAAATGGTTGGCTGACCCTAGCTTAAAATCTGTTGGGCCGCACACGAGACCTGACAAGCAGTCCAAGAAGCTTTGAAGCATTGAACGCTGAGGTGACAAAGATTTATAAAAGTCAGTGTTCAAACGGGTACCGTCCACCTTCAGAATTCCCACAGTTTGTTCATGCAAGATGTTATTGAAGGCCCACTTTTAAGCAGCGCTAGTCTTGTGGTACGTGTGGAGCAGAGTGGCGCAGCGGAAGCGTGCTGGGCCCATAACCCAGAGGTCGATGGATCGAAACCATCCTCTGCTAGGCTCGTCTGTTTTCAGGACGTACTAAACAACTGTGCTCCGAAAGGCTTGCTTACAAGTCTGGGATAGGTTTCCAGGAAGAAGCCATTCACCTTCCAAAAATTGGACAAAACAGACTAAACCCAGAAGTTGCCTAACTAAGAAGCAAATCCTAGTGAATATAACCTGTTCGCCACATCTTCTTCAAAGCCCATTCACTTTGTTACCTCAACAGCGTGACATCACCTGTTTGCAACACAAGAACAACAATGGAGGCAACGGTGTACCTGCTGCTAAAGTGACGGTAAACGGTTGGACCACTGTGTTGCTTTGGGTGTACCCAAATGGCTGGCTGTGTTTGCCGGGAGACCAGTGACCAGGTACTGCCGCCTAACTGAAAACCAAACGTAGCCAGAAAGGATTAAGATTTGTCATTCTAGCCTTTCTATAGCAGTGATAACAAGTAGCCCCCTGCAACAATTTTGATGTCTTGTGTGGAAAGAAGATGGATTGGCTTTGCAGAGATTTTCAGAAGTTTTGGGCAGAGGGGCAGGTTTGTGGGACCTTGTGGGGCAATGGTAGCGCATCTGACTCCAGATCAGAAGCTTGCGTGTTCAAATCACATCAAGGTCAACCAAGAGTGACAGGACTGCAGCCTGTTTGAATTAATATGTGACTCAAAGTCTGTGCACATGCCACTGATCGACATCTCCCACCGTTTTTGTTTATAAAGCCTGGAGAGAAGAAGAGGGACTCTCCTTGGAGACAAGCACATTTTGTACATGAATGATTAGTATGTAAGTACAGTGGTGTGAACCGGTGATTGGAGAACTGTCAATCACTCAATGCTCCTGGGCACCGTTGCAACTTTTGTATATGAGCCCCTCCGACTAATTGCAACCTTATCTTAGCAGAAAAAGAAGCACCCGTAACGCATTTTCGCTGTGAGCAGGGTTTGAACCTGCGCGGGGAACCCCCCATTGGATTTCAAATCCAACGCCTTAACCTCTCGGCCATCACAGCTCCTCCACTTCACCTGCACCTTTTGGCCTGTGGTGAGAGATGCCTGCTCCCTGCTCCAACAGCGCTGGTTCTTTTGGAGATCATCACATGCCAGAACACTCCCTAGTCAGAAGTCACTTCTCTGGTAAATACCATTAACAGTCGTTGAAGAGACCATTGTGTGTGAAGTGTAAGGTCGTTTAGTCAGGTAAGATTTCATTCAAGGCTGACAGCACTGGTCTCCTACCCCCATGAATAGCATTTTGGTGCAGACGGCACAAGGAGCCTCTCCAGAGCAGCTTGTGTTTGAGACAGGAGATCATCACGTACAAAAGCACTCCCTTCTGAGCAATCACTTTTTAGGTGTGTGTGAGAGGAAGGTCTTTTATTTTTAGACACTGTCCAAGGACTTTGTCTTTCTCTGACAAGCATCAGTAACAAATATGCATTGTTAAGAATTTGTCTAGCTGGCTTGCAAAGCTCATCAGAGCGTGAGCACTGAATGACAGACACTATATTAGGCCTTTGATTGACTACTGCAAGCGCACTTCAAACCTCGATTTGTATTCTTTTCTCAAAGAGGAGAACCTTTCAAGTATAAAGAGAGATTCTACGTGTGCATGTTGACATGCATGGTCTGAAATGACATGCGTCTTTGGCACAACCTCTTTGCATTCACAAGTTGAACAACCTCCAGTTGCAGAAAAATTGCTTGTGTGGAAAGATGGTCTGGCTTCTCAGAGATTTTCAGAAGTTTTGAGCAGAGGGGCAGGTTTGTGGGACCTTGTGGCGCAATGGTAGCGCATCTGACTCCAGATCAGAAGGTTGCGTGTTCAAATCACGTCAAGGTCAGCCGAGAGTGAGGGGACTGCAGCCTGTGATTCCCTTCCAATAGGAGGTTTTTAGTTGCTTGTGGCATACTCGTCCGTCTGTCCAGAAATTCAGGTCCATGACTCATGACGTGTCTCCAGTGAGTTGTTGATGGTGTCAGTGAACACTGTAGACAACTGATCAGCACAGTGCCTCAGGGTGGATGGAGGCACCGAATTTGGCCCAGCTGCTTTGCATGGGTCCTGTGTCTTAGAGAGTCTGTTTACATCCCTTTCAAGTATGGAAAGAGGTGTGAAGGCACATGGAGAAATTTGTGAGCTTTACTGAGTGGTAGAGGTGATGGGGGAGCCGCAAGTGTTGACCGTCTGGGGAGGGGGCCCGGGTAGCTGGACGTTCCATTGTTTTCTGAAAGCACCAGGTGTGAATACATTGGATAGGTGTGAATAGTAGCTGAATTAGAGGGCTTCTGTAAATGGAACTGAATAAAAATGGCAAACAAAACACTCGCATGCTGCAGGTATACAGAGAACCATGCCATGAGATACATGTAAACACATAGTTGAAAGAAGTAAAGACTGCACCAAAGAGAAACTCACAAAATTATTGTAAAGAAAAAAACATTCAAATATCAAGTATAAGTTTTTCATTCCGAGCAAACAAACAGTTTTGAATGATAATGAAATCTAAAAGCAGCTTCAGAGCTGGGCTTGGCATTCTGAAGCAAGCTCATCATATCCAGGATAGTTTTTCACTGTGGACAATGTCACTGTGTCCGCTGTGTTGGATACATTCAGATTTCGTGTCTAATGTCGGTGCTTGTGATTACAGACGGTATTACATCTCTACCGATAAGAACTACCATTGACAATCAGCGGGAAGTATTAAGAGCATCGAAGTGCATCAGCAGAGTGTGTTCGTGTAACAGAATGACGATTTTAGTTAACTAAAGGTAAAATAAGGTTCATTGAAGAGAGTTCATGGGTTTATTTAGGAAGTAAACATACGCAACACCAAGTGTCAGTGTTTTCACGTCTAAGCGTTTACGTGACTATGCGACTCAGTGGCTCACACAATAAGCTCAGTGATTCGAGTTAGCAGCTAACGAGGAAATGGTTGGCTGACCCTAGCTTAAAATCTGTTGGGCCGCACACGAGACCTGACAAGCAGTCCAAGAAGCTTTGAAGCATTGAACGCTGAGGTGACAAAGATTTATAAAAGTCAGTGTTCAAACGGGTACCGTCCACCTTCAGAATTCCCACAGTTTGTTCATGCAAGATGTTATTGAAGGCCCACTTTTAAGCAGCGCTAGTCTTGTGGTACGTGTGGAGCAGAGTGGCGCAGCGGAAGCGTGCTGGGCCCATAACCCAGAGGTCGATGGATCGAAACCATCCTCTGCTAGGCTCGTCTGTTTTCAGGACGTACTAAACAACTGTGCTCCGAAAGGCTTGCTTACAAGTCTGGGATAGGTTTCCAGGAAGAAGCCATTCACCTTCCAAAAATTGGACAAAACAGACTAAACCCAGAAGTTGCCTAACTAAGAAGCAAATCCTAGTGAATATAACCTGTTCGCCACATCTTCTTCAAAGCCCATTCACTTTGTTACCTCAACAGCGTGACATCACCTGTTTGCAACACAAGAACAACAATGGAGGCAACGGTGTACCTGCTGCTAAAGTGACGGTAAACGGTTGGACCACTGTGTTGCTTTGGGTGTACCCAAATGGCTGGCTGTGTTTGCCGGGAGACCAGTGACCAGGTACTGCCGCCTAACTGAAAACCAAACGTAGCCAGAAAGGATTAAGATTTGTCATTCTAGCCTTTCTATAGCAGTGATAACAAGTAGCCCCCTGCAACAATTTTGATGTCTTGTGTGGAAAGAAGATGGATTGGCTTTGCAGAGATTTTCAGAAGTTTTGGGCAGAGGGGCAGGTTTGTGGGACCTTGTGGGGCAATGGTAGCGCATCTGACTCCAGATCAGAAGCTTGCGTGTTCAAATCACATCAAGGTCAACCAAGAGTGACAGGACTGCAGCCTGTTTGAATTAATATGTGACTCAAAGTCTGTGCACATGCCACTGATCGACATCTCCCACCGTTTTTGTTTATAAAGCCTGGAGAGAAGAAGAGGGACTCTCCTTGGAGACAAGCACATTTTGTACATGAATGATTAGTATGTAAGTACAGTGGTGTGAACCGGTGATTGGAGAACTGTCAATCACTCAATGCTCCTGGGCACCGTTGCAACTTTTGTATATGAGCCCCTCCGACTAATTGCAACCTTATCTTAGCAGGAAAAAGAAGCACCCGTAACGCATTTTAGCTGTGAGCAGGGTTTGAACCTGCGCGGGGAACCCCCCATTGGATTTCAAATCCAACGCCTTAACCTCTCGGCCATCACAGCTCCTCCACTTCACCTGCACCTTTTGGCCTGTGGTGAGAGATGCCTGCTCCCTGCTCCAACAGCGCTGGTTCTTTTGGAGATCATCACATGCCAGAACACTCCCTAGTCAGAAGTCACTTCTCTGGTAAATACCATTAACAGTCGTTGAAGAGACCATTGTGTGTGAAGTGTAAGGTCGTTTAGTCAGGTAAGATTTCATTCAAGGCTGACAGCACTGGTCTCCTACCCCCATGAATAGCATTTTGGTGCAGACGGCACAAGGAGCCTCTCCAGAGCAGCTTGTGTTTGAGACAGGAGATCATCACGTACAAAAGCACTCCCTTCTGAGCAATCACTTTTTAGGTGTGTGTGAGAGGAAGGTCTTTTATTTTTAGACACTGTCCAAGGACTTTGTCTTTCTCTGACAAGCATCAGTAACAAATATGCATTGTTAAGAATTTGTCTAGCTGGCTTGCAAAGCTCATCAGAGCGTGAGCACTGAATGACAGACACTATATTAGGCCTTTGATTGACTACTGCAAGCGCACTTCAAACCTCGATTTGTATTCTTTTCTCAAAGAGGAGAACCTTTCAAGTATAAAGAGAGATTCTACGTGTGCATGTTGACATGCATGGTCTGAAATGACATGCGTCTTTGGCACAACCTCTTTGCATTCACAAGTTGAACAACCTCCAGTTGCAGAAAAATTGCTTGTGTGGAAAGATGGTCTGGCTTCTCAGAGATTTTCAGAAGTTTTGAGCAGAGGGGCAGGTTTGTGGGACCTTGTGGCGCAATGGTAGCGCATCTGACTCCAGATCAGAAGGTTGCGTGTTCAAATCACGTCAAGGTCAGCCGAGAGTGAGGGGACTGCAGCCTGTGATTCCCTTCCAATAGGAGGTTTTTAGTTGCTTGTGGCATACTCGTCCGTCTGTCCAGAAATTCAGGTCCATGACTCATGACGTGTCTCCAGTGAGTTGTTGATGGTGTCAGTGAACACTGTAGACAACTGATCAGCACAGTGCCTCAGGGTGGATGGAGGCACCGAATTTGGCCCAGCTGCTTTGCATGGGTCCTGTGTCTTAGAGAGTCTGTTTACATCCCTTTCAAGTATGGAAAGAGGTGTGAAGGCACATGGAGAAATTTGTGAGCTTTACTGAGTGGTAGAGGTGATGGGGGAGCCGCAAGTGTTGACCGTCTGGGGAGGGGGCCCGGGTAGCCGGACGTTCCATTGTTTTCTGAAAGCACCAGGTGTGAATACATTGGATAGGTGTGAATAGTAGCTGAATTAGAGGGCTTCTGTAAATGGAACTGAATAAAAATGGCAAACAAAACACTCGCATGCTGCAGGTATACAGAGAACCATGCCATGAGATACATGTAAACACATAGTTGAAAGAAGTAAAGACTGCACCAAAGAGAAACTCACAAAATTATTGTAAAGAAAAAAACATTCAAATATCAAGTATAAGTTTTTCATTCCGAGCAAACAAACAGTTTTGAATGATAATGAAATCTAAAAGCAGCTTCAGAGCTGGGCTTGGCATTCTGAAGCAAGCTCATCATATCCAGGATAGTTTTTCACTGTGGACAATGTCACTGTGTCCGCTGTGTTGGATACATTCAGATTTCGTGTCTAATGTCGGTGCTTGTGATTACAGACGGTATTACATCTCTACCGATAAGAACTACCATTGACAATCAGCGGGAAGTATTAAGAGCATCGAAGTGCATCAGCAGAGTGTGTTCGTGTAACAGAATGACGATTTTAGTTAACTAAAGGTAAAATAAGGTTCATTGAAGAGAGTTCATGGGTTTATTTAGGAAGTAAACATACGCAACACCAAGTGTCAGTGTTTTCACGTCTAAGCGTTTACGTGACTATGCGACTCAGTGGCTCACACAATAAGCTCAGTGATTCGAGTTAGCAGCTAACGAGGAAATGGTTGGCTGACCCTAGCTTAAAATCTGTTGGGCCGCACACGAGACCTGACAAGCAGTCCAAGAAGCTTTGAAGCATTGAACGCTGAGGTGACAAAGATTTATAAAAGTCAGTGTTCAAACGGGTACCGTCCACCTTCAGAATTCCCACAGTTTGTTCATGCAAGATGTTATTGAAGGCCCACTTTTAAGCAGCGCTAGTCTTGTGGTACGTGTGGAGCAGAGTGGCGCAGCGGAAGCGTGCTGGGCCCATAACCCAGAGGTCGATGGATCGAAACCATCCTCTGCTAGGCTCGTCTGTTTTCAGGACGTACTAAACAACTGTGCTCCGAAAGGCTTGCTTACAAGTCTGGGATAGGTTTCCAGGAAGAAGCCATTCACCTTCCAAAAATTGGACAAAACAGACTAAACCCAGAAGTTGCCTAACTAAGAAGCAAATCCTAGTGAATATAACCTGTTCGCCACATCTTCTTCAAAGCCCATTCACTTTGTTACCTCAACAGCGTGACATCACCTGTTTGCAACACAAGAACAACAATGGAGGCAACGGTGTACCTGCTGCTAAAGTGACGGTAAACGGTTGGACCACTGTGTTGCTTTGGGTGTACCCAAATGGCTGGCTGTGTTTGCCGGGAGACCAGTGACCAGGTACTGCCGCCTAACTGAAAACCAAACGTAGCCAGAAAGGATTAAGATTTGTCATTCTAGCCTTTCTATAGCAGTGATAACAAGTAGCCCCCTGCAACAATTTTGATGTCTTGTGTGGAAAGAAGATGGATTGGCTTTGCAGAGATTTTCAGAAGTTTTGGGCAGAGGGGCAGGTTTGTGGGACCTTGTGGGGCAATGGTAGCGCATCTGACTCCAGATCAGAAGCTTGCGTGTTCAAATCACATCAAGGTCAACCAAGAGTGACAGGACTGCAGCCTGTTTGAATTAATATGTGACTCAAAGTCTGTGCACATGCCACTGATCGACATCTCCCACCGTTTTTGTTTATAAAGCCTGGAGAGAAGAAGAGGGACTCTCCTTGGAGACAAGCACATTTTGTACATGAATGATTAGTATGTAAGTACAGTGGTGTGAACCGGTGATTGGAGAACTGTCAATCACTCAATGCTCCTGGGCACCGTTGCAACTTTTGTATATGAGCCCCTCCGACTAATTGCAACCTTATCTTAGCAGAAAAAGAAGCACCCGTAACGCATTTTCGCTGTGAGCAGGGTTTGAACCTGCGCGGGGAACCCCCCATTGGATTTCAAATCCAACGCCTTAACCTCTCGGCCATCACAGCTCCTCCACTTCACCTGCACCTTTTGGCCTGTGGTGAGAGATGCCTGCTCCCTGCTCCAACAGCGCTGGTTCTTTTGGAGATCATCACATGCCAGAACACTCCCTAGTCAGAAGTCACTTCTCTGGTAAATACCATTAACAGTCGTTGAAGAGACCATTGTGTGTGAAGTGTAAGGTCGTTTAGTCAGGTAAGATTTCATTCAAGGCTGACAGCACTGGTCTCCTACCCCCATGAATAGCATTTTGGTGCAGACGGCACAAGGAGCCTCTCCAGAGCAGCTTGTGTTTGAGACAGGAGATCATCACGTACAAAAGCACTCCCTTCTGAGCAATCACTTTTTAGGTGTGTGTGAGAGGAAGGTCTTTTATTTTTAGACACTGTCCAAGGACTTTGTCTTTCTCTGACAAGCATCAGTAACAAATATGCATTGTTAAGAATTTGTCTAGCTGGCTTGCAAAGCTCATCAGAGCGTGAGCACTGAATGACAGACACTATATTAGGCCTTTGATTGACTACTGCAAGCGCACTTCAAACCTCGATTTGTATTCTTTTCTCAAAGAGGAGAACCTTTCAAGTATAAAGAGAGATTCTACGTGTGCATGTTGACATGCATGGTCTGAAATGACATGCGTCTTTGGCACAACCTCTTTGCATTCACAAGTTGAACAACCTCCAGTTGCAGAAAAATTGCTTGTGTGGAAAGATGGTCTGGCTTCTCAGAGATTTTCAGAAGTTTTGAGCAGAGGGGCAGGTTTGTGGGACCTTGTGGCGCAATGGTAGCGCATCTGACTCCAGATCAGAAGGTTGCGTGTTCAAATCACGTCAAGGTCAGCCGAGAGTGAGGGGACTGCAGCCTGTGATTCCCTTCCAATAGGAGGTTTTTAGTTGCTTGTGGCATACTCGTCCGTCTGTCCAGAAATTCAGGTCCATGACTCATGACGTGTCTCCAGTGAGTTGTTGATGGTGTCAGTGAACACTGTAGACAACTGATCAGCACAGTGCCTCAGGGTGGATGGAGGCACCGAATTTGGCCCAGCTGCTTTGCATGGGTCCTGTGTCTTAGAGAGTCTGTTTACATCCCTTTCAAGTATGGAAAGAGGTGTGAAGGCACATGGAGAAATTTGTGAGCTTTACTGAGTGGTAGAGGTGATGGGGGAGCCGCAAGTGTTGACCGTCTGGGGAGGGGGCCCGGGTAGCTGGACGTTCCATTGTTTTCTGAAAGCACCAGGTGTGAATACATTGGATAGGTGTGAATAGTAGCTGAATTAGAGGGCTTCTGTAAATGGAACTGAATAAAAATGGCAAACAAAACACTCGCATGCTGCAGGTATACAGAGAACCATGCCATGAGATACATGTAAACACATAGTTGAAAGAAGTAAAGACTGCACCAAAGAGAAACTCACAAAATTATTGTAAAGAAAAAAACATTCAAATATCAAGTATAAGTTTTTCATTCCGAGCAAACAAACAGTTTTGAATGATAATGAAATCTAAAAGCAGCTTCAGAGCTGGGCTTGGCATTCTGAAGCAAGCTCATCATATCCAGGATAGTTTTTCACTGTGGACAATGTCACTGTGTCCGCTGTGTTGGATACATTCAGATTTCGTGTCTAATGTCGGTGCTTGTGATTACAGACGGTATTACATCTCTACCGATAAGAACTACCATTGACAATCAGCGGGAAGTATTAAGAGCATCGAAGTGCATCAGCAGAGTGTGTTCGTGTAACAGAACGACGATTTTAGTTAACTAAAGGTAAAATAAGGTTCATTGAAGAGAGTTCATGGGTTTATTTAGGAAGTAAACATACGCAACACCAAGTGTCAGTGTTTTCACGTCTAAGCGTTTACGTGACTATGCGACTCAGTGGCTCACACAATAAGCTCAGTGATTCGAGTTAGCAGCTAACGAGGAAATGGTTGGCTGACCCTAGCTTAAAATCTGTTGGGCCGCACACGAGACCTGACAAGCAGTCCAAGAAGCTTTGAAGCATTGAACGCTGAGGTGACAAAGATTTATAAAAGTCAGTGTTCAAACGGGTACCGTCCACCTTCAGAATTCCCACAGTTTGTTCATGCAAGATGTTATTGAAGGCCCACTTTTAAGCAGCGCTAGTCTTGTGGTACGTGTGGAGCAGAGTGGCGCAGCGGAAGCGTGCTGGGCCCATAACCCAGAGGTCGATGGATCGAAACCATCCTCTGCTAGGCTCGTCTGTTTTCAGGACGTACTAAACAACTGTGCTCCGAAAGGCTTGCTTACAAGTCTGGGATAGGTTTCCAGGAAGAAGCCATTCACCTTCCAAAAATTGGACAAAACAGACTAAACCCAGAAGTTGCCTAACTAAGAAGCAAATCCTAGTGAATATAACCTGTTCGCCACATCTTCTTCAAAGCCCATTCACTTTGTTACCTCAACAGCGTGACATCACCTGTTTGCAACACAAGAACAACAATGGAGGCAACGGTGTACCTGCTGCTAAAGTGACGGTAAACGGTTGGACCACTGTGTTGCTTTGGGTGTACCCAAATGGCTGGCTGTGTTTGCCGGGAGACCAGTGACCAGGTACTGCCGCCTAACTGAAAACCAAACGTAGCCAGAAAGGATTAAGATTTGTCATTCTAGCCTTTCTATAGCAGTGATAACAAGTAGCCCCCTGCAACAATTTTGATGTCTTGTGTGGAAAGAAGATGGATTGGCTTTGCAGAGATTTTCAGAAGTTTTGGGCAGAGGGGCAGGTTTGTGGGACCTTGTGGGGCAATGGTAGCGCATCTGACTCCAGATCAGAAGCTTGCGTGTTCAAATCACATCAAGGTCAACCAAGAGTGACAGGACTGCAGCCTGTTTGAATTAATATGTGACTCAAAGTCTGTGCACATGCCACTGATCGACATCTCCCACCGTTTTTGTTTATAAAGCCTGGAGAGAAGAAGAGGGACTCTCCTTGGAGACAAGCACATTTTGTACATGAATGATTAGTATGTAAGTACAGTGGTGTGAACCGGTGATTGGAGAACTGTCAATCACTCAATGCTCCTGGGCACCGTTGCAACTTTTGTATATGAGCCCCTCCGACTAATTGCAACCTTATCTTAGCAGAAAAAGAAGCACCCGTAACGCATTTTCGCTGTGAGCAGGGTTTGAACCTGCGCGGGGAACCCCCCATTGGATTTCGAATCCAACGCCTTAACCTCTCGGCCATCACAGCTCCTCCACTTCACCTGCACCTTTTGGCCTGTGGTGAGAGATGCCTGCTCCCTGCTCCAACAGCGCTGGTTCTTTTGGAGATCATCACATGCCAGAACACTCCCTAGTCAGAAGTCACTTCTCTGGTAAATACCATTAACAGTCGTTGAAGAGACCATTGTGTGTGAAGTGTAAGGTCGTTTAGTCAGGTAAGATTTCATTCAAGGCTGACAGCACTGGTCTCCTACCCCCATGAATAGCATTTTGGTGCAGACGGCACAAGGAGCCTCTCCAGAGCAGCTTGTGTTTGAGACAGGAGATCATCACGTACAAAAGCACTCCCTTCTGAGCAATCACTTTTTAGGTGTGTGTGAGAGGAAGGTCTTTTATTTTTAGACACTGTCCAAGGACTTTGTCTTTCTCTGACAAGCATCAGAAACAAATATGCGTTGTTAAGAATTTGTCTAGCTGGCTTGCAAAGCTCATCAGAGCGTGAGCACTGAATGACAGACACTATATTAGGCCTTTGATTGACTACTGCAAGCGCACTTCAAACCTCGATTTGTATTCTTTTCTCAAAGAGGAGAACCTTTCAAGTATAAAGAGAGATTCTACGTGTGCATGTTGACATGCATGGTCTGAAATGACATGCGTCTTTGGCACAACCTCTTTGCATTCACAAGTTGAACAACCTCCAGTTGCAGAAAAATTGCTTGTGTGGAAAGATGGTCTGGCTTCTCAGAGATTTTCAGAAGTTTTGAGCAGAGGGGCAGGTTTGTGGGACCTTGTGGCGCAATGGTAGCGCATCTGACTCCAGATCAGAAGGTTGCGTGTTCAAATCACGTCAAGGTCAGCCGAGAGTGAGGGGACTGCAGCCTGTGATTCCCTTCCAATAGGAGGTTTTTAGTTGCTTGTGGCATACTCGTCCGTCTGTCCAGAAATTCAGGTCCATGACTCATGACGTGTCTCCAGTGAGTTGTTGATGGTGTCAGTGAACACTGTAGACAACTGATCAGCACAGTGCCTCAGGGTGGATGGAGGCACCGAATTTGGCCCAGCTGCTTTGCATGGGTCCTGTGTCTTAGAGAGTCTGTTTACATCCCTTTCAAGTATGGAAAGAGGTGTGAAGGCACATGGAGAAATTTGTGAGCTTTACTGAGTGGTAGAGGTGATGGGGGAGCCGCAAGTGTTGACCGTCTGGGGAGGGGGCCCGGGTAGCTGGACGTTCCATTGTTTTCTGAAAGCACCAGGTGTGAATACATTGGATAGGTGTGAATAGCAGCTGAATTAGAGGGCTTCTGTAAATGGAACTGAATAAAAATGGCAAACAAAACACTCGCATGCTGCAGGTATACAGAGAACCATGCCATGAGATACATGTAAACACATAGTTGAAAGAAGTAAAGACTGCACCAAAGAGAAACTCACAAAATTATTGTAAAGAAAAAAACATTCAAATATCAAGTATAAGTTTTTCATTCCGAGCAAACAAACAGTTTTGAATGATAATGAAATCTAAAAGCAGCTTCAGAGCTGGGCTTGGCATTCTGAAGCAAGCTCATCATATCCAGGATAGTTTTTCACTGTGGACAATGTCACTGTGTCCGCTGTGTTGGATACATTCAGATTTCGTGTCTAATGTCGGTGCTTGTGATTACAGACGGTATTACATCTCTACCGATAAGAACTACCATTGACAATCAGCGGGAAGTATTAAGAGCATCGAAGTGCATCAGCAGAGTGTGTTCGTGTAACAGAATGTCGATTTTAGTTAACTAAAGGTAAAATAAGGTTCATTGAAGAGAGTTCATGGGTTTATTTAGGAAGTAAACATACGCAACACCAAGTGTCAGTGTTTTCACGTCTAAGCGTTTACGTGACTATGCGACTCAGTGGCTCACACAATAAGCTCAGTGATTCGAGTTAGCAGCTAACGAGGAAATGGTTGGCTGACCCTAGCTTAAAATCTGTTGGGCCGCACACGAGACCTGACAAGCAGTCCAAGAAGCTTTGAAGCATTGAACGCTGAGGTGACAAAGATTTATAAAAGTCAGTGTTCAAACGGGTACCGTCCACCTTCAGAATTCCCACAGTTTGTTCATGCAAGATGTTATTGAAGGCCCACTTTTAAGCAGCGCTAGTCTTGTGGTACGTGTGGAGCAGAGTGGCGCAGCGGAAGCGTGCTGGGCCCATAACCCAGAGGTCGATGGATCGAAACCATCCTCTGCTAGGCTCGTCTGTTTTCAGGACGTACTAAACAACTGTGCTCCGAAAGGCTTGCTTACAAGTCTGGGATAGGTTTCCAGGAAGAAGCCATTCACCTTCCAAAAATTGGACAAAACAGACTAAACCCAGAAGTTGCCTAACTAAGAAGCAAATCCTAGTGAATATAACCTGTTCGCCACATCTTCTTCAAAGCCCATTCACTTTGTTACCTCAACAGCGTGACATCACCTGTTTGCAACACAAGAACAACAATGGAGGCAACGGTGTACCTGCTGCTAAAGTGACGGTAAACGGTTGGACCACTGTGTTGCTTTGGGTGTACCCAAATGGCTGGCTGTGTTTGCCGGGAGACCAGTGACCAGGTACTGCCGCCTAACTGAAAACCAAACGTAGCCAGAAAGGATTAAGATTTGTCATTCTAGCCTTTCTATAGCAGTGATAACAAGTAGCCCCCTGCAACAATTTTGATGTCTTGTGTGGAAAGAAGATGGATTGGCTTTGCAGAGATTTTCAGAAGTTTTGGGCAGAGGGGCAGGTTTGTGGGACCTTGTGGGGCAATGGTAGCGCATCTGACTCCAGATCAGAAGCTTGCGTGTTCAAATCACATCAAGGTCAACCAAGAGTGACAGGACTGCAGCCTGTTTGAATTAATATGTGACTCAAAGTCTGTGCACATGCCACTGATCGACATCTCCCACCGTTTTTGTTTATAAAGCCTGGAGAGAAGAAGAGGGACTCTCCTTGGAGACAAGCACATTTTGTACATGAATGATTAGTATGTAAGTACAGTGGTGTGAACCGGTGATTGGAGAACTGTCAATCACTCAATGCTCCTGGGCACCGTTGCAACTTTTGTATATGAGCCCCTCCGACTAATTGCAACCTTATCTTAGCAGAAAAAGAAGCACCCGTAACGCATTTTCGCTGTGAGCAGGGTTTGAACCTGCGCGGGGAACCCCCCATTGGATTTCAAATCCAACGCCTTAACCTCTCGGCCATCACAGCTCCTCCACTTCACCTGCACCTTTTGGCCTGTGGTGAGAGATGCCTGCTCCCTGCTCCAACAGCGCTGGTTCTTTTGGAGATCATCACATGCCAGAACACTCCCTAGTCAGAAGTCACTTCTCTGGTAAATACCATTAACAGTCGTTGAAGAGACCATTGTGTGTGAAGTGTAAGGTCGTTTAGTCAGGTAAGATTTCATTCAAGGCTGACAGCACTGGTCTCCTACCCCCATGAATAGCATTTTGGTGCAGACGGCACAAGGAGCCTCTCCAGAGCAGCTTGTGTTTGAGACAGGAGATCATCACGTACAAAAGCACTCCCTTCTGAGCAATCACTTTTTAGGTGTGTGTGAGAGGAAGGTCTTTTATTTTTAGACACTGTCCAAGGACTTTGTCTTTCTCTGACAAGCATCAGTAACAAATATGCATTGTTAAGAATTTGTCTAGCTGGCTTGCAAAGCTCATCAGAGCGTGAGCACTGAATGACAGACACTATATTAGGCCTTTGATTGACTACTGCAAGCGCACTTCAAACCTCGATTTGTATTCTTTTCTCAAAGAGGAGAACCTTTCAAGTATAAAGAGAGATTCTACGTGTGCATGTTGACATGCATGGTCTGAAATGACATGCGTCTTTGGCACAACCTCTTTGCATTCACAAGTTGAACAACCTCCAGTTGCAGAAAAATTGCTTGTGTGGAAAGATGGTCTGGCTTCTCAGAGATTTTCAGAAGTTTTGAGCAGAGGGGCAGGTTTGTGGGACCTTGTGGCGCAATGGTAGCGCATCTGACTCCAGATCAGAAGGTTGCGTGTTCAAATCACGTCAAGGTCAGCCGAGAGTGAGGGGACTGCAGCCTGTGATTCCCTTCCAATAGGAGGTTTTTAGTTGCTTGTGGCATACTCGTCCGTCTGTCCAGAAATTCAGGTCCATGACTCATGACGTGTCTCCAGTGAGTTGTTGATGGTGTCAGTGAACACTGTAGACAACTGATCAGCACAGTGCCTCAGGGTGGATGGAGGCACCGAATTTGGCCCAGCTGCTTTGCATGGGTCCTGTGTCTTAGAGAGTCTGTTTACATCCCTTTCAAGTATGGAAAGAGGTGTGAAGGCACATGGAGAAATTTGTGAGCTTTACTGAGTGGTAGAGGTGATGGGGGAGCCGCAAGTGTTGACCGTCTGGGGAGGGGGCCCGGGTAGCTGGACGTTCCATTGTTTTCTGAAAGCACCAGGTGTGAATACATTGGATAGGTGTGAATAGTAGCTGAATTAGAGGGCTTCTGTAAATGGAACTGAATAAAAATGGCAAACAAAACACTCGCATGCTGCAGGTATACAGAGAACCATGCCATGAGATACATGTAAACACATAGTTGAAAGAAGTAAAGACTGCACCAAAGAGAAACTCACAAAATTATTGTAAAGAAAAAAACATTCAAATATCAAGTATAAGTTTTTCATTCCGAGCAAACAAACAGTTTTGAATGATAATGAAATCTAAAAGCAGCTTCAGAGCTGGGCTTGGCATTCTGAAGCAAGCTCATCATATCCAGGATAGTTTTTCACTGTGGACAATGTCACTGTGTCCGCTGTGTTGGATACATTCAGATTTCGTGTCTAATGTCGGTGCTTGTGATTACAGACGGTATTACATCTCTACCGATAAGAACTACCATTGACAATCAGCGGGAAGTATTAAGAGCATCGAAGTGCATCAGCAGAGTGTGTTCGTGTAACAGAATGACGATTTTAGTTAACTAAAGGTAAAATAAGGTTCATTGAAGAGAGTTCATGGGTTTATTTAGGAAGTAAACATACGCAACACCAAGTGTCAGTGTTTTCACGTCTAAGCGTTTACGTGACTATGCGACTCAGTGGCTCACACAATAAGCTCAGTGATTCGAGTTAGCAGCTAACGAGGAAATGGTTGGCTGACCCTAGCTTAAAATCTGTTGGGCCGCACACGAGACCTGACAAGCAGTCCAAGAAGCTTTGAAGCATTGAACGCTGAGGTGACAAAGATTTATAAAAGTCAGTGTTCAAACGGGTACCGTCCACCTTCAGAATTCCCACAGTTTGTTCATGCAAGATGTTATTGAAGGCCCACTTTTAAGCAGCGCTAGTCTTGTGGTACGTGTGGAGCAGAGTGGCGCAGCGGAAGCGTGCTGGGCCCATAACCCAGAGGTCGATGGATCGAAACCATCCTCTGCTAGGCTCGTCTGTTTTCAGGACGTACTAAACAACTGTGCTCCGAAAGGCTTGCTTACAAGTCTGGGATAGGTTTCCAGGAAGAAGCCATTCACCTTCCAAAAATTGGACAAAACAGACTAAACCCAGAAGTTGCCTAACTAAGAAGCAAATCCTAGTGAATATAACCTGTTCGCCACATCTTCTTCAAAGCCCATTCACTTTGTTACCTCAACAGCGTGACATCACCTGTTTGCAACACAAGAACAACAATGGAGGCAACGGTGTACCTGCTGCTAAAGTGACGGTAAACGGTTGGACCACTGTGTTGCTTTGGGTGTACCCAAATGGCTGGCTGTGTTTGCCGGGAGACCAGTGACCAGGTACTGCCGCCTAACTGAAAACCAAACGTAGCCAGAAAGGATTAAGATTTGTCATTCTAGCCTTTCTATAGCAGTGATAACAAGTAGCCCCCTGCAACAATTTTGATGTCTTGTGTGGAAAGAAGATGGATTGGCTTTGCAGAGATTTTCAGAAGTTTTGGGCAGAGGGGCAGGTTTGTGGGACCTTGTGGGGCAATGGTAGCGCATCTGACTCCAGATCAGAAGCTTGCGTGTTCAAATCACATCAAGGTCAACCAAGAGTGACAGGACTGCAGCCTGTTTGAATTAATATGTGACTCAAAGTCTGTGCACATGCCACTGATCGACATCTCCCACCGTTTTTGTTTATAAAGCCTGGAGAGAAGAAGAGGGACTCTCCTTGGAGACAAGCACATTTTGTACATGAATGATTAGTATGTAAGTACAGTGGTGTGAACCGGTGATTGGAGAACTGTCAATCACTCAATGCTCCTGGGCACCGTTGCAACTTTTGTATATGAGCCCCTCCGACTAATTGCAACCTTATCTTAGCAGAAAAAGAAGCACCCGTAACGCATTTTCGCTGTGAGCAGGGTTTGAACCTGCGCGGGGAACCCCCCATTGGATTTCAAATCCAACGCCTTAACCTCTCGGCCATCACAGCTCCTCCACTTCACCTGCACCTTTTGGCCTGTGGTGAGAGATGCCTGCTCCCTGCTCCAACAGCGCTGGTTCTTTTGGAGATCATCACATGCCAGAACACTCCCTAGTCAGAAGTCACTTCTCTGGTAAATACCATTAACAGTCGTTGAAGAGACCATTGTGTGTGAAGTGTAAGGTCGTTTAGTCAGGTAAGATTTCATTCAAGGCTGACAGCACTGGTCTCCTACCCCCATGAATAGCATTTTGGTGCAGACGGCACAAGGAGCCTCTCCAGAGCAGCTTGTGTTTGAGACAGGAGATCATCACGTACAAAAGCACTCCCTTCTGAGCAATCACTTTTTAGGTGTGTGTGAGAGGAAGGTCTTTTATTTTTAGACACTGTCCAAGGACTTTGTCTTTCTCTGACAAGCATCAGTAACAAATATGCATTGTTAAGAATTTGTCTAGCTGGCTTGCAAAGCTCATCAGAGCGTGAGCACTGAATGACAGACACTATATTAGGCCTTTGATTGACTACTGCAAGCGCACTTCAAACCTCGATTTGTATTCTTTTCTCAAAGAGGAGAACCTTTCAAGTATAAAGAGAGATTCTACGTGTGCATGTTGACATGCATGGTCTGAAATGACATGCGTCTTTGGCACAACCTCTTTGCATTCACAAGTTGAACAACCTCCAGTTGCAGAAAAATTGCTTGTGTGGAAAGATGGTCTGGCTTCTCAGAGATTTTCAGAAGTTTTGAGCAGAGGGGCAGGTTTGTGGGACCTTGTGGCGCAATGGTAGCGCATCTGACTCCAGATCAGAAGGTTGCGTGTTCAAATCACGTCAAGGTCAGCCGAGAGTGAGGGGACTGCAGCCTGTGATTCCCTTCCAATAGGAGGTTTTTAGTTGCTTGTGGCATACTCGTCCGTCTGTCCAGAAATTCAGGTCCATGACTCATGACGTGTCTCCAGTGAGTTGTTGATGGTGTCAGTGAACACTGTAGACAACTGATCAGCACAGTGCCTCAGGGTGGATGGAGGCACCGAATTTGGCCCAGCTGCTTTGCATGGGTCCTGTGTCTTAGAGAGTCTGTTTACATCCCTTTCAAGTATGGAAAGAGGTGTGAAGGCACATGGAGAAATTTGTGAGCTTTACTGAGTGGTAGAGGTGATGGGGGAGCCGCAAGTGTTGACCGTCTGGGGAGGGGGCCCGGGTAGCTGGACGTTCCATTGTTTTCTGAAAGCACCAGGTGTGAATACATTGGATAGGTGTGAATAGTAGCTGAATTAGAGGGCTTCTGTAAATGGAACTGAATAAAAATGGCAAACAAAACACTCGCATGCTGCAGGTATACAGAGAACCATGCCATGAGATACATGTAAACACATAGTTGAAAGAAGTAAAGACTGCACCAAAGAGAAACTCACAAAATTATTGTAAAGAAAAAAACATTCAAATATCAAGTATAAGTTTTTCATTCCGAGCAAACAAACAGTTTTGAATGATAATGAAATCTAAAAGCAGCTTCAGAGCTGGGCTTGGCATTCTGAAGCAAGCTCATCATATCCAGGATAGTTTTTCACTGTGGACAATGTCACTGTGTCCGCTGTGTTGGATACATTCAGATTTCGTGTCTAATGTCGGTGCTTGTGATTACAGACGGTATTACATCTCTACCGATAAGAACTACCATTGACAATCAGCGGGAAGTATTAAGAGCATCGAAGTGCATCAGCAGAGTGTGTTCGTGTAACAGAATGACGATTTTAGTTAACTAAAGGTAAAATAAGGTTCATTGAAGAGAGTTCATGGGTTTATTTAGGAAGTAAACATACGCAACACCAAGTGTCAGTGTTTTCACGTCTAAGCGTTTACGTGACTATGCGACTCAGTGGCTCACACAATAAGCTCAGTGATTCGAGTTAGCAGCTAACGAGGAAATGGTTGGCTGACCCTAGCTTAAAATCTGTTGGGCCGCACACGAGACCTGACAAGCAGTCCAAGAAGCTTTGAAGCATTGAACGCTGAGGTGACAAAGATTTATAAAAGTCAGTGTTCAAACGGGTACCGTCCACCTTCAGAATTCCCACAGTTTGTTCATGCAAGATGTTATTGAAGGCCCACTTTTAAGCAGCGCTAGTCTTGTGGTACGTGTGGAGCAGAGTGGCGCAGCGGAAGCGTGCTGGGCCCATAACCCAGAGGTCGATGGATCGAAACCATCCTCTGCTAGGCTCGTCTGTTTTCAGGACGTACTAAACAACTGTGCTCCGAAAGGCTTGCTTACAAGTCTGGGATAGGTTTCCAGGAAGAAGCCATTCACCTTCCAAAAATTGGACAAAACAGACTAAACCCAGAAGTTGCCTAACTAAGAAGCAAATCCTAGTGAATATAACCTGTTCGCCACATCTTCTTCAAAGCCCATTCACTTTGTTACCTCAACAGCGTGACATCACCTGTTTGCAACACAAGAACAACAATGGAGGCAACGGTGTACCTGCTGCTAAAGTGACGGTAAACGGTTGGACCACTGTGTTGCTTTGGGTGTACCCAAATGGCTGGCTGTGTTTGCCGGGAGACCAGTGACCAGGTACTGCCGCCTAACTGAAAACCAAACGTAGCCAGAAAGGATTAAGATTTGTCATTCTAGCCTTTCTATAGCAGTGATAACAAGTAGCCCCCTGCAACAATTTTGATGTCTTGTGTGGAAAGAAGATGGATTGGCTTTGCAGAGATTTTCAGAAGTTTTGGGCAGAGGGGCAGGTTTGTGGGACCTTGTGGGGCAATGGTAGCGCATCTGACTCCAGATCAGAAGCTTGCGTGTTCAAATCACATCAAGGTCAACCAAGAGTGACAGGACTGCAGCCTGTTTGAATTAATATGTGACTCAAAGTCTGTGCACATGCCACTGATCGACATCTCCCACCGTTTTTGTTTATAAAGCCTGGAGAGAAGAAGAGGGACTCTCCTTGGAGACAAGCACATTTTGTACATGAATGATTAGTATGTAAGTACAGTGGTGTGAACCGGTGATTGGAGAACTGTCAATCACTCAATGCTCCTGGGCACCGTTGCAACTTTTGTATATGAGCCCCTCCGACTAATTGCAACCTTATCTTAGCAGAAAAAGAAGCACCCGTAACGCATTTTCGCTGTGAGCAGGGTTTGAACCTGCGCGGGGAACCCCCCATTGGATTTCAAATCCAACGCCTTAACCTCTCGGCCATCACAGCTCCTCCACTTCACCTGCACCTTTTGGCCTGTGGTGAGAGATGCCTGCTCCCTGCTCCAACAGCGCTGGTTCTTTTGGAGATCATCACATGCCAGAACACTCCCTAGTCAGAAGTCACTTCTCTGGTAAATACCATTAACAGTCGTTGAAGAGACCATTGTGTGTGAAGTGTAAGGTCGTTTAGTCAGGTAAGATTTCATTCAAGGCTGACAGCACTGGTCTCCTACCCCCATGAATAGCATTTTGGTGCAGACGGCACAAGGAGCCTCTCCAGAGCAGCTTGTGTTTGAGACAGGAGATCATCACGTACAAAAGCACTCCCTTCTGAGCAATCACTTTTTAGGTGTGTGTGAGAGGAAGGTCTTTTATTTTTAGACACTGTCCAAGGACTTTGTCTTTCTCTGACAAGCATCAGTAACAAATATGCATTGTTAAGAATTTGTCTAGCTGGCTTGCAAAGCTCATCAGAGCGTGAGCACTGAATGACAGACACTATATTAGGCCTTTGATTGACTACTGCAAGCGCACTTCAAACCTCGATTTGTATTCTTTTCTCAAAGAGGAGAACCTTTCAAGTATAAAGAGAGATTCTACGTGTGCATGTTGACATGCATGGTCTGAAATGACATGCGTCTTTGGCACAACCTCTTTGCATTCACAAGTTGAACAACCTCCAGTTGCAGAAAAATTGCTTGTGTGGAAAGATGGTCTGGCTTCTCAGAGATTTTCAGAAGTTTTGAGCAGAGGGGCAGGTTTGTGGGACCTTGTGGCGCAATGGTAGCGCATCTGACTCCAGATCAGAAGGTTGCGTGTTCAAATCACGTCAAGGTCAGCCGAGAGTGAGGGGACTGCAGCCTGTGATTCCCTTCCAATAGGAGGTTTTTAGTTGCTTGTGGCATACTCGTCCGTCTGTCCAGAAATTCAGGTCCATGACTCATGACGTGTCTCCAGTGAGTTGTTGATGGTGTCAGTGAACACTGTAGACAACTGATCAGCACAGTGCCTCAGGGTGGATGGAGGCACCGAATTTGGCCCAGCTGCTTTGCATGGGTCCTGTGTCTTAGAGAGTCTGTTTACATCCCTTTCAAGTATGGAAAGAGGTGTGAAGGCACATGGAGAAATTTGTGAGCTTTACTGAGTGGTAGAGGTGATGGGGGAGCCGCAAGTGTTGACCGTCTGGGGAGGGGGCCCGGGTAGCTGGACGTTCCATTGTTTTCTGAAAGCACCAGGTGTGAATACATTGGATAGGTGTGAATAGTAGCTGAATTAGAGGGCTTCTGTAAATGGAACTGAATAAAAATGGCAAACAAAACACTCGCATGCTGCAGGTATACAGAGAACCATGCCATGAGATACATGTAAACACATAGTTGAAAGAAGTAAAGACTGCACCAAAGAGAAACTCACAAAATTATTGTAAAGAAAAAAACATTCAAATATCAAGTATAAGTTTTTCATTCCGAGCAAACAAACAGTTTTGAATGATAATGAAATCTAAAAGCAGCTTCAGAGCTGGGCTTGGCATTCTGAAGCAAGCTCATCATATCCAGGATAGTTTTTCACTGTGGACAATGTCACTGTGTCCGCTGTGTTGGATACATTCAGATTTCGTGTCTAATGTCGGTGCTTGTGATTACAGACGGTATTACATCTCTACCGATAAGAACTACCATTGACAATCAGCGGGAAGTATTAAGAGCATCGAAGTGCATCAGCAGAGTGTGTTCGTGTAACAGAATGACGATTTTAGTTAACTAAAGGTAAAATAAGGTTCATTGAAGAGAGTTCATGGGTTTATTTAGGAAGTAAACATACGCAACACCAAGTGTCAGTGTTTTCACGTCTAAGCGTTTACGTGACTATGCGACTCAGTGGCTCACACAATAAGCTCAGTGATTCGAGTTAGCAGCTAACGAGGAAATGGTTGGCTGACCCTAGCTTAAAATCTGTTGGGCCGCACACGAGACCTGACAAGCAGTCCAAGAAGCTTTGAAGCATTGAACGCTGAGGTGACAAAGATTTATAAAAGTCAGTGTTCAAACGGGTACCGTCCACCTTCAGAATTCCCACAGTTTGTTCATGCAAGATGTTATTGAAGGCCCACTTTTAAGCAGCGCTAGTCTTGTGGTACGTGTGGAGCAGAGTGGCGCAGCGGAAGCGTGCTGGGCCCATAACCCAGAGGTCGATGGATCGAAACCATCCTCTGCTAGGCTCGTCTGTTTTCAGGACGTACTAAACAACTGTGCTCCGAAAGGCTTGCTTACAAGTCTGGGATAGGTTTCCAGGAAGAAGCCATTCACCTTCCAAAAATTGGACAAAACAGACTAAACCCAGAAGTTGCCTAACTAAGAAGCAAATCCTAGTGAATATAACCTGTTCGCCACATCTTCTTCAAAGCCCATTCACTTTGTTACCTCAACAGCGTGACATCACCTGTTTGCAACACAAGAACAACAATGGAGGCAACGGTGTACCTGCTGCTAAAGTGACGGTAAACGGTTGGACCACTGTGTTGCTTTGGGTGTACCCAAATGGCTGGCTGTGTTTGCCGGGAGACCAGTGACCAGGTACTGCCGCCTAACTGAAAACCAAACGTAGCCAGAAAGGATTAAGATTTGTCATTCTAGCCTTTCTATAGCAGTGATAACAAGTAGCCCCCTGCAACAATTTTGATGTCTTGTGTGGAAAGAAGATGGATTGGCTTTGCAGAGATTTTCAGAAGTTTTGGGCAGAGGGGCAGGTTTGTGGGACCTTGTGGGGCAATGGTAGCGCATCTGACTCCAGATCAGAAGCTTGCGTGTTCAAATCACATCAAGGTCAACCAAGAGTGACAGGACTGCAGCCTGTTTGAATTAATATGTGACTCAAAGTCTGTGCACATGCCACTGATCGACATCTCCCACCGTTTTTGTTTATAAAGCCTGGAGAGAAGAAGAGGGACTCTCCTTGGAGACAAGCACATTTTGTACATGAATGATTAGTATGTAAGTACAGTGGTGTGAACCGGTGATTGGAGAACTGTCAATCACTCAATGCTCCTGGGCACCGTTGCAACTTTTGTATATGAGCCCCTCCGACTAATTGCAACCTTATCTTAGCAGAAAAAGAAGCACCCGTAACGCATTTTCGCTGTGAGCAGGGTTTGAACCTGCGCGGGGAACCCCCCATTGGATTTCAAATCCAACGCCTTAACCTCTCGGCCATCACAGCTCCTCCACTTCACCTGCACCTTTTGGCCTGTGGTGAGAGATGCCTGCTCCCTGCTCCAACAGCGCTGGTTCTTTTGGAGATCATCACATGCCAGAACACTCCCTAGTCAGAAGTCACTTCTCTGGTAAATACCATTAACAGTCGTTGAAGAGACCATTGTGTGTGAAGTGTAAGGTCGTTTAGTCAGGTAAGATTTCATTCAAGGCTGACAGCACTGGTCTCCTACCCCCATGAATAGCATTTTGGTGCAGACGGCACAAGGAGCCTCTCCAGAGCAGCTTGTGTTTGAGACAGGAGATCATCACGTACAAAAGCACTCCCTTCTGAGCAATCACTTTTTAGGTGTGTGTGAGAGGAAGGTCTTTTATTTTTAGACACTGTCCAAGGACTTTGTCTTTCTCTGACAAGCATCAGTAACAAATATGCATTGTTAAGAATTTGTCTAGCTGGCTTGCAAAGCTCATCAGAGCGTGAGCACTGAATGACAGACACTATATTAGGCCTTTGATTGACTACTGCAAGCGCACTTCAAACCTCGATTTGTATTCTTTTCTCAAAGAGGAGAACCTTTCAAGTATAAAGAGAGATTCTACGTGTGCATGTTGACATGCATGGTCTGAAATGACATGCGTCTTTGGCACAACCTCTTTGCATTCACAAGTTGAACAACCTCCAGTTGCAGAAAAATTGCTTGTGTGGAAAGATGGTCTGGCTTCTCAGAGATTTTCAGAAGTTTTGAGCAGAGGGGCAGGTTTGTGGGACCTTGTGGCGCAATGGTAGCGCATCTGACTCCAGATCAGAAGGTTGCGTGTTCAAATCACGTCAAGGTCAGCCGAGAGTGAGGGGACTGCAGCCTGTGATTCCCTTCCAATAGGAGGTTTTTAGTTGCTTGTGGCATACTCGTCCGTCTGTCCAGAAATTCAGGTCCATGACTCATGACGTGTCTCCAGTGAGTTGTTGATGGTGTCAGTGAACACTGTAGACAACTGATCAGCACAGTGCCTCAGGGTGGATGGAGGCACCGAATTTGGCCCAGCTGCTTTGCATGGGTCCTGTGTCTTAGAGAGTCTGTTTACATCCCTTTCAAGTATGGAAAGAGGTGTGAAGGCACATGGAGAAATTTGTGAGCTTTACTGAGTGGTAGAGGTGATGGGGGAGCCGCAAGTGTTGACCGTCTGGGGAGGGGGCCCGGGTAGCTGGACGTTCCATTGTTTTCTGAAAGCACCAGGTGTGAATACATTGGATAGGTGTGAATAGTAGCTGAATTAGAGGGCTTCTGTAAATGGAACTGAATAAAAATGGCAAACAAAACACTCGCATGCTGCAGGTATACAGAGAACCATGCCATGAGATACATGTAAACACATAGTTGAAAGAAGTAAAGACTGCACCAAAGAGAAACTCACAAAATTATTGTAAAGAAAAAAACATTCAAATATCAAGTATAAGTTTTTCATTCCGAGCAAACAAACAGTTTTGAATGATAATGAAATCTAAAAGCAGCTTCAGAGCTGGGCTTGGCATTCTGAAGCAAGCTCATCATATCCAGGATAGTTTTTCACTGTGGACAATGTCACTGTGTCCGCTGTGTTGGATACATTCAGATTTCGTGTCTAATGTCGGTGCTTGTGATTACAGACGGTATTACATCTCTACCGATAAGAACTACCATTGACAATCAGCGGGAAGTATTAAGAGCATCGAAGTGCATCAGCAGAGTGTGTTCGTGTAACAGAACGACGATTTTAGTTAACTAAAGGTAAAATAAGGTTCATTGAAGAGAGTTCATGGGTTTATTTAGGAAGTAAACATACGCAACACCAAGTGTCAGTGTTTTCACGTCTAAGCGTTTACGTGACTATGCGACTCAGTGGCTCACACAATAAGCTCAGTGATTCGAGTTAGCAGCTAACGAGGAAATGGTTGGCTGACCCTAGCTTAAAATCTGTTGGGCCGCACACGAGACCTGACAAGCAGTCCAAGAAGCTTTGAAGCATTGAACGCTGAGGTGACAAAGATTTATAAAAGTCAGTGTTCAAACGGGTACCGTCCACCTTCAGAATTCCCACAGTTTGTTCATGCAAGATGTTATTGAAGGCCCACTTTTAAGCAGCGCTAGTCTTGTGGTACGTGTGGAGCAGAGTGGCGCAGCGGAAGCGTGCTGGGCCCATAACCCAGAGGTCGATGGATCGAAACCATCCTCTGCTAGGCTCGTCTGTTTTCAGGACGTACTAAACAACTGTGCTCCGAAAGGCTTGCTTACAAGTCTGGGATAGGTTTCCAGGAAGAAGCCATTCACCTTCCAAAAATTGGACAAAACAGACTAAACCCAGAAGTTGCCTAACTAAGAAGCAAATCCTAGTGAATATAACCTGTTCGCCACATCTTCTTCAAAGCCCATTCACTTTGTTACCTCAACAGCGTGACATCACCTGTTTGCAACACAAGAACAACAATGGAGGCAACGGTGTACCTGCTGCTAAAGTGACGGTAAACGGTTGGACCACTGTGTTGCTTTGGGTGTACCCAAATGGCTGGCTCTGTTTGCCGGGAGACCAGTGACCAGGTACTGCCGCCTAACTGAAAACCAAACGTAGCCAGAAAGGATTAAGATTTGTCATTCTAGCCTTTCTATAGCAGTGATAACAAGTAGCCCCCTGCAACAATTTTGATGTCTTGTGTGGAAAGAAGATGGATTGGCTTTGCAGAGATTTTCAGAAGTTTTGGGCAGAGGGGCAGGTTTGTGGGACCTTGTGGGGCAATGGTAGCGCATCTGACTCCAGATCAGAAGCTTGCGTGTTCAAATCACATCAAGGTCAACCAAGAGTGACAGGACTGCAGCCTGTTTGAATTAATATGTGACTCAAAGTCTGTGCACATGCCACTGATCGACATCTCCCACCGTTTTTGTTTATAAAGCCTGGAGAGAAGAAGAGGGACTCTCCTTGGAGACAAGCACATTTTGTACATGAATGATTAGTATGTAAGTACAGTGGTGTGAACCGGTGATTGGAGAACTGTCAATCACTCAATGCTCCTGGGCACCGTTGCAACTTTTGTATATGAGCCCCTCCGACTAATTGCAACCTTATCTTAGCAGAAAAAGAAGCACCCGTAACGCATTTTCGCTGTGAGCAGGGTTTGAACCTGCGCGGGGAACCCCCCATTGGATTTCAAATCCAACGCCTTAACCTCTCGGCCATCACAGCTCCTCCACTTCACCTGCACCTTTTGGCCTGTGGTGAGAGATGCCTGCTCCCTGCTCCAACAGCGCTGGTTCTTTTGGAGATCATCACATGCCAGAACACTCCCTAGTCAGAAGTCACTTCTCTGGTAAATACCATTAACAGTCGTTGAAGAGACCATTGTGTGTGAAGTGTAAGGTCGTTTAGTCAGGTAAGATTTCATTCAAGGCTGACAGCACTGGTCTCCTACCCCCATGAATAGCATTTTGGTGCAGACGGCACAAGGAGCCTCTCCAGAGCAGCTTGTGTTTGAGACAGGAGATCATCACGTACAAAAGCACTCCCTTCTGAGCAATCACTTTTTAGGTGTGTGTGAGAGGAAGGTCTTTTATTTTTAGACACTGTCCAAGGACTTTGTCTTTCTCTGACAAGCATCAGTAACAAATATGCATTGTTAAGAATTTGTCTAGCTGGCTTGCAAAGCTCATCAGAGCGTGAGCACTGAATGACAGACACTATATTAGGCCTTTGATTGACTACTGCAAGCGCACTTCAAACCTCGATTTGTATTCTTTTCTCAAAGAGGAGAACCTTTCAAGTATAAAGAGAGATTCTACGTGTGCATGTTGACATGCATGGTCTGAAATGACATGCGTCTTTGGCACAACCTCTTTGCATTCACAAGTTGAACAACCTCCAGTTGCAGAAAAATTGCTTGTGTGGAAAGATGGTCTGGCTTCTCAGAGATTTTCAGAAGTTTTGAGCAGAGGGGCAGGTTTGTGGGACCTTGTGGCGCAATGGTAGCGCATCTGACTCCAGATCAGAAGGTTGCGTGTTCAAATCACGTCAAGGTCAGCCGAGAGTGAGGGGACTGCAGCCTGTGATTCCCTTCCAATAGGAGGTTTTTAGTTGCTTGTGGCATACTCGTCCGTCTGTCCAGAAATTCAGGTCCATGACTCATGACGTGTCTCCAGTGAGTTGTTGATGGTGTCAGTGAACACTGTAGACAACTGATCAGCACAGTGCCTCAGGGTGGATGGAGGCACCGAATTTGGCCCAGCTGCTTTGCATGGGTCCTGTGTCTTAGAGAGTCTGTTTACATCCCTTTCAAGTATGGAAAGAGGTGTGAAGGCACATGGAGAAATTTGTGAGCTTTACTGAGTGGTAGAGGTGATGGGGGAGCCGCAAGTGTTGACCGTCTGGGGAGGGGGCCCGGGTAGCTGGACGTTCCATTGTTTTCTGAAAGCACCAGGTGTGAATACATTGGATAGGTGTGAATAGCAGCTGAATTAGAGGGCTTCTGTAAATGGAACTGAATAAAAATGGCAAACAAAACACTCGCATGCTGCAGGTATACAGAGAACCATGCCATGAGATACATGTAAACACATAGTTGAAAGAAGTAAAGACTGCACCAAAGAGAAACTCACAAAATTATTGTAAAGAAAAAAACATTCAAATATCAAGTATAAGTTTTTCATTCCGAGCAAACAAACAGTTTTGAATGATAATGAAATCTAAAAGCAGCTTCAGAGCTGGGCTTGGCATTCTGAAGCAAGCTCATCATATCCAGGATAGTTTTTCACTGTGGACAATGTCACTGTGTCCGCTGTGTTGGATACATTCAGATTTCGTGTCTAATGTCGGTGCTTGTGATTACAGACGGTATTACATCTCTACCGATAAGAACTACCATTGACAATCAGCGGGAAGTATTAAGAGCATCGAAGTGCATCAGCAGAGTGTGTTCGTGTAACAGAATGTCGATTTTAGTTAACTAAAGGTAAAATAAGGTTCATTGAAGAGAGTTCATGGGTTTATTTAGGAAGTAAACATACGCAACACCAAGTGTCAGTGTTTTCACGTCTAAGCGTTTACGTGACTATGCGACTCAGTGGCTCACACAATAAGCTCAGTGATTCGAGTTAGCAGCTAACGAGGAAATGGTTGGCTGACCCTAGCTTAAAATCTGTTGGGCCGCACACGAGACCTGACAAGCAGTCCAAGAAGCTTTGAAGCATTGAACGCTGAGGTGACAAAGATTTATAAAAGTCAGTGTTCAAACGGGTACCGTCCACCTTCAGAATTCCCACAGTTTGTTCATGCAAGATGTTATTGAAGGCCCACTTTTAAGCAGCGCTAGTCTTGTGGTACGTGTGGAGCAGAGTGGCGCAGCGGAAGCGTGCTGGGCCCATAACCCAGAGGTCGATGGATCGAAACCATCCTCTGCTAGGCTCGTCTGTTTTCAGGACGTACTAAACAACTGTGCTCCGAAAGGCTTGCTTACAAGTCTGGGATAGGTTTCCAGGAAGAAGCCATTCACCTTCCAAAAATTGGACAAAACAGACTAAACCCAGAAGTTGCCTAACTAAGAAGCAAATCCTAGTGAATATAACCTGTTCGCCACATCTTCTTCAAAGCCCATTCACTTTGTTACCTCAACAGCGTGACATCACCTGTTTGCAACACAAGAACAACAATGGAGGCAACGGTGTACCTGCTGCTAAAGTGACGGTAAACGGTTGGACCACTGTGTTGCTTTGGGTGTACCCAAATGGCTGGCTGTGTTTGCCGGGAGACCAGTGACCAGGTACTGCCGCCTAACTGAAAACCAAACGTAGCCAGAAAGGATTAAGATTTGTCATTCTAGCCTTTCTATAGCAGTGATAACAAGTAGCCCCCTGCAACAATTTTGATGTCTTGTGTGGAAAGAAGATGGATTGGCTTTGCAGAGATTTTCAGAAGTTTTGGGCAGAGGGGCAGGTTTGTGGGACCTTGTGGGGCAATGGTAGCGCATCTGACTCCAGATCAGAAGCTTGCGTGTTCAAATCACATCAAGGTCAACCAAGAGTGACAGGACTGCAGCCTGTTTGAATTAATATGTGACTCAAAGTCTGTGCACATGCCACTGATCGACATCTCCCACCGTTTTTGTTTATAAAGCCTGGAGAGAAGAAGAGGGACTCTCCTTGGAGACAAGCACATTTTGTACATGAATGATTAGTATGTAAGTACAGTGGTGTGAACCGGTGATTGGAGAACTGTCAATCACTCAATGCTCCTGGGCACCGTTGCAACTTTTGTATATGAGCCCCTCCGACTAATTGCAACCTTATCTTAGCAGAAAAAGAAGCACCCGTAACGCATTTTCGCTGTGAGCAGGGTTTGAACCTGCGCGGGGAACCCCCCATTGGATTTCAAATCCAACGCCTTAACCTCTCGGCCATCACAGCTCCTCCACTTCACCTGCACCTTTTGGCCTGTGGTGAGAGATGCCTGCTCCCTGCTCCAACAGCGCTGGTTCTTTTGGAGATCATCACATGCCAGAACACTCCCTAGTCAGAAGTCACTTCTCTGGTAAATACCATTAACAGTCGTTGAAGAGACCATTGTGTGTGAAGTGTAAGGTCGTTTAGTCAGGTAAGATTTCATTCAAGGCTGACAGCACTGGTCTCCTACCCCCATGAATAGCATTTTGGTGCAGACGGCACAAGGAGCCTCTCCAGAGCAGCTTGTGTTTGAGACAGGAGATCATCACGTACAAAAGCACTCCCTTCTGAGCAATCACTTTTTAGGTGTGTGTGAGAGGAAGGTCTTTTATTTTTAGACACTGTCCAAGGACTTTGTCTTTCTCTGACAAGCATCAGTAACAAATATGCATTGTTAAGAATTTGTCTAGCTGGCTTGCAAAGCTCATCAGAGCGTGAGCACTGAATGACAGACACTATATTAGGCCTTTGATTGACTACTGCAAGCGCACTTCAAACCTCGATTTGTATTCTTTTCTCAAAGAGGAGAACCTTTCAAGTATAAAGAGAGATTCTACGTGTGCATGTTGACATGCATGGTCTGAAATGACATGCGTCTTTGGCACAACCTCTTTGCATTCACAAGTTGAACAACCTCCAGTTGCAGAAAAATTGCTTGTGTGGAAAGATGGTCTGGCTTCTCAGAGATTTTCAGAAGTTTTGAGCAGAGGGGCAGGTTTGTGGGACCTTGTGGCGCAATGGTAGCGCATCTGACTCCAGATCAGAAGGTTGCGTGTTCAAATCACGTCAAGGTCAGCCGAGAGTGAGGGGACTGCAGCCTGTGATTCCCTTCCAATAGGAGGTTTTTAGTTGCTTGTGGCATACTCGTCCGTCTGTCCAGAAATTCAGGTCCATGACTCATGACGTGTCTCCAGTGAGTTGTTGATGGTGTCAGTGAACACTGTAGACAACTGATCAGCACAGTGCCTCAGGGTGGATGGAGGCACCGAATTTGGCCCAGCTGCTTTGCATGGGTCCTGTGTCTTAGAGAGTCTGTTTACATCCCTTTCAAGTATGGAAAGAGGTGTGAAGGCACATGGAGAAATTTGTGAGCTTTACTGAGTGGTAGAGGTGATGGGGGAGCCGCAAGTGTTGACCGTCTGGGGAGGGGGCCCGGGTAGCTGGACGTTCCATTGTTTTCTGAAAGCACCAGGTGTGAATACATTGGATAGGTGTGAATAGCAGCTGAATTAGAGGGCTTCTGTAAATGGAACTGAATAAAAATGGCAAACAAAACACTCGCATGCTGCAGGTATACAGAGAACCATGCCATGAGATACATGTAAACACATAGTTGAAAGAAGTAAAGACTGCACCAAAGAGAAACTCACAAAATTATTGTAAAGAAAAAAACATTCAAATATCAAGTATAAGTTTTTCATTCCGAGCAAACAAACAGTTTTGAATGATAATGAAATCTAAAAGCAGCTTCAGAGCTGGGCTTGGCATTCTGAAGCAAGCTCATCATATCCAGGATAGTTTTTCACTGTGGACAATGTCACTGTGTCCGCTGTGTTGGATACATTCAGATTTCGTGTCTAATGTCGGTGCTTGTGATTACAGACGGTATTACATCTCTACCGATAAGAACTACCATTGACAATCAGCGGGAAGTATTAAGAGCATCGAAGTGCATCAGCAGAGTGTGTTCGTGTAACAGAATGTCGATTTTAGTTAACTAAAGGTAAAATAAGGTTCATTGAAGAGAGTTCATGGGTTTATTTAGGAAGTAAACATACGCAACACCAAGTGTCAGTGTTTTCACGTCTAAGCGTTTACGTGACTATGCGACTCAGTGGCTCACACAATAAGCTCAGTGATTCGAGTTAGCAGCTAACGAGGAAATGGTTGGCTGACCCTAGCTTAAAATCTGTTGGGCCGCACACGAGACCTGACAAGCAGTCCAAGAAGCTTTGAAGCATTGAACGCTGAGGTGACAAAGATTTATAAAAGTCAGTGTTCAAACGGGTACCGTCCACCTTCAGAATTCCCACAGTTTGTTCATGCAAGATGTTATTGAAGGCCCACTTTTAAGCAGCGCTAGTCTTGTGGTACGTGTGGAGCAGAGTGGCGCAGCGGAAGCGTGCTGGGCCCATAACCCAGAGGTCGATGGATCGAAACCATCCTCTGCTAGGCTCGTCTGTTTTCAGGACGTACTAAACAACTGTGCTCCGAAAGGCTTGCTTACAAGTCTGGGATAGGTTTCCAGGAAGAAGCCATTCACCTTCCAAAAATTGGACAAAACAGACTAAACCCAGAAGTTGCCTAACTAAGAAGCAAATCCTAGTGAATATAACCTGTTCGCCACATCTTCTTCAAAGCCCATTCACTTTGTTACCTCAACAGCGTGACATCACCTGTTTGCAACACAAGAACAACAATGGAGGCAACGGTGTACCTGCTGCTAAAGTGACGGTAAACGGTTGGACCACTGTGTTGCTTTGGGTGTACCCAAATGGCTGGCTGTGTTTGCCGGGAGACCAGTGACCAGGTACTGCCGCCTAACTGAAAACCAAACGTAGCCAGAAAGGATTAAGATTTGTCATTCTAGCCTTTCTATAGCAGTGATAACAAGTAGCCCCCTGCAACAATTTTGATGTCTTGTGTGGAAAGAAGATGGATTGGCTTTGCAGAGATTTTCAGAAGTTTTGGGCAGAGGGGCAGGTTTGTGGGACCTTGTGGGGCAATGGTAGCGCATCTGACTCCAGATCAGAAGCTTGCGTGTTCAAATCACATCAAGGTCAACCAAGAGTGACAGGACTGCAGCCTGTTTGAATTAATATGTGACTCAAAGTCTGTGCACATGCCACTGATCGACATCTCCCACCGTTTTTGTTTATAAAGCCTGGAGAGAAGAAGAGGGACTCTCCTTGGAGACAAGCACATTTTGTACATGAATGATTAGTATGTAAGTACAGTGGTGTGAACCGGTGATTGGAGAACTGTCAATCACTCAATGCTCCTGGGCACCGTTGCAACTTTTGTATATGAGCCCCTCCGACTAATTGCAACCTTATCTTAGCAGAAAAAGAAGCACCCGTAACGCATTTTCGCTGTGAGCAGGGTTTGAACCTGCGCGGGGAACCCCCCATTGGATTTCAAATCCAACGCCTTAACCTCTCGGCCATCACAGCTCCTCCACTTCACCTGCACCTTTTGGCCTGTGGTGAGAGATGCCTGCTCCCTGCTCCAACAGCGCTGGTTCTTTTGGAGATCATCACATGCCAGAACACTCCCTAGTCAGAAGTCACTTCTCTGGTAAATACCATTAACAGTCGTTGAAGAGACCATTGTGTGTGAAGTGTAAGGTCGTTTAGTCAGGTAAGATTTCATTCAAGGCTGACAGCACTGGTCTCCTACCCCCATGAATAGCATTTTGGTGCAGACGGCACAAGGAGCCTCTCCAGAGCAGCTTGTGTTTGAGACAGGAGATCATCACGTACAAAAGCACTCCCTTCTGAGCAATCACTTTTTAGGTGTGTGTGAGAGGAAGGTCTTTTATTTTTAGACACTGTCCAAGGACTTTGTCTTTCTCTGACAAGCATCAGTAACAAATATGCATTGTTAAGAATTTGTCTAGCTGGCTTGCAAAGCTCATCAGAGCGTGAGCACTGAATGACAGACACTATATTAGGCCTTTGATTGACTACTGCAAGCGCACTTCAAACCTCGATTTGTATTCTTTTCTCAAAGAGGAGAACCTTTCAAGTATAAAGAGAGATTCTACGTGTGCATGTTGACATGCATGGTCTGAAATGACATGCGTCTTTGGCACAACCTCTTTGCATTCACAAGTTGAACAACCTCCAGTTGCAGAAAAATTGCTTGTGTGGAAAGATGGTCTGGCTTCTCAGAGATTTTCAGAAGTTTTGAGCAGAGGGGCAGGTTTGTGGGACCTTGTGGCGCAATGGTAGCGCATCTGACTCCAGATCAGAAGGTTGCGTGTTCAAATCACGTCAAGGTCAGCCGAGAGTGAGGGGACTGCAGCCTGTGATTCCCTTCCAATAGGAGGTTTTTAGTTGCTTGTGGCATACTCGTCCGTCTGTCCAGAAATTCAGGTCCATGACTCATGACGTGTCTCCAGTGAGTTGTTGATGGTGTCAGTGAACACTGTAGACAACTGATCAGCACAGTGCCTCAGGGTGGATGGAGGCACCGAATTTGGCCCAGCTGCTTTGCATGGGTCCTGTGTCTTAGAGAGTCTGTTTACATCCCTTTCAAGTATGGAAAGAGGTGTGAAGGCACATGGAGAAATTTGTGAGCTTTACTGAGTGGTAGAGGTGATGGGGGAGCCGCAAGTGTTGACCGTCTGGGGAGGGGGCCCGGGTAGCTGGACGTTCCATTGTTTTCTGAAAGCACCAGGTGTGAATACATTGGATAGGTGTGAATAGCAGCTGAATTAGAGGGCTTCTGTAAATGGAACTGAATAAAAATGGCAAACAAAACACTCGCATGCTGCAGGTATACAGAGAACCATGCCATGAGATACATGTAAACACATAGTTGAAAGAAGTAAAGACTGCACCAAAGAGAAACTCACAAAATTATTGTAAAGAAAAAAACATTCAAATATCAAGTATAAGTTTTTCATTCCGAGCAAACAAACAGTTTTGAATGATAATGAAATCTAAAAGCAGCTTCAGAGCTGGGCTTGGCATTCTGAAGCAAGCTCATCATATCCAGGATAGTTTTTCACTGTGGACAATGTCACTGTGTCCGCTGTGTTGGATACATTCAGATTTCGTGTCTAATGTCGGTGCTTGTGATTACAGACGGTATTACATCTCTACCGATAAGAACTACCATTGACAATCAGCGGGAAGTATTAAGAGCATCGAAGTGCATCAGCAGAGTGTGTTCGTGTAACAGAATGTCGATTTTAGTTAACTAAAGGTAAAATAAGGTTCATTGAAGAGAGTTCATGGGTTTATTTAGGAAGTAAACATACGCAACACCAAGTGTCAGTGTTTTCACGTCTAAGCGTTTACGTGACTATGCGACTCAGTGGCTCACACAATAAGCTCAGTGATTCGAGTTAGCAGCTAACGAGGAAATGGTTGGCTGACCCTAGCTTAAAATCTGTTGGGCCGCACACGAGACCTGACAAGCAGTCCAAGAAGCTTTGAAGCATTGAACGCTGAGGTGACAAAGATTTATAAAAGTCAGTGTTCAAACGGGTACCGTCCACCTTCAGAATTCCCACAGTTTGTTCATGCAAGATGTTATTGAAGGCCCACTTTTAAGCAGCGCTAGTCTTGTGGTACGTGTGGAGCAGAGTGGCGCAGCGGAAGCGTGCTGGGCCCATAACCCAGAGGTCGATGGATCGAAACCATCCTCTGCTAGGCTCGTCTGTTTTCAGGACGTACTAAACAACTGTGCTCCGAAAGGCTTGCTTACAAGTCTGGGATAGGTTTCCAGGAAGAAGCCATTCACCTTCCAAAAATTGGACAAAACAGACTAAACCCAGAAGTTGCCTAACTAAGAAGCAAATCCTAGTGAATATAACCTGTTCGCCACATCTTCTTCAAAGCCCATTCACTTTGTTACCTCAACAGCGTGACATCACCTGTTTGCAACACAAGAACAACAATGGAGGCAACGGTGTACCTGCTGCTAAAGTGACGGTAAACGGTTGGACCACTGTGTTGCTTTGGGTGTACCCAAATGGCTGGCTGTGTTTGCCGGGAGACCAGTGACCAGGTACTGCCGCCTAACTGAAAACCAAACGTAGCCAGAAAGGATTAAGATTTGTCATTCTAGCCTTTCTATAGCAGTGATAACAAGTAGCCCCCTGCAACAATTTTGATGTCTTGTGTGGAAAGAAGATGGATTGGCTTTGCAGAGATTTTCAGAAGTTTTGGGCAGAGGGGCAGGTTTGTGGGACCTTGTGGGGCAATGGTAGCGCATCTGACTCCAGATCAGAAGCTTGCGTGTTCAAATCACATCAAGGTCAACCAAGAGTGACAGGACTGCAGCCTGTTTGAATTAATATGTGACTCAAAGTCTGTGCACATGCCACTGATCGACATCTCCCACCGTTTTTGTTTATAAAGCCTGGAGAGAAGAAGAGGGACTCTCCTTGGAGACAAGCACATTTTGTACATGAATGATTAGTATGTAAGTACAGTGGTGTGAACCGGTGATTGGAGAACTGTCAATCACTCAATGCTCCTGGGCACCGTTGCAACTTTTGTATATGAGCCCCTCCGACTAATTGCAACCTTATCTTAGCAGAAAAAGAAGCACCCGTAACGCATTTTCGCTGTGAGCAGGGTTTGAACCTGCGCGGGGAACCCCCCATTGGATTTCAAATCCAACGCCTTAACCTCTCGGCCATCACAGCTCCTCCACTTCACCTGCACCTTTTGGCCTGTGGTGAGAGATGCCTGCTCCCTGCTCCAACAGCGCTGGTTCTTTTGGAGATCATCACATGCCAGAACACTCCCTAGTCAGAAGTCACTTCTCTGGTAAATACCATTAACAGTCGTTGAAGAGACCATTGTGTGTGAAGTGTAAGGTCGTTTAGTCAGGTAAGATTTCATTCAAGGCTGACAGCACTGGTCTCCTACCCCCATGAATAGCATTTTGGTGCAGACGGCACAAGGAGCCTCTCCAGAGCAGCTTGTGTTTGAGACAGGAGATCATCACGTACAAAAGCACTCCCTTCTGAGCAATCACTTTTTAGGTGTGTGTGAGAGGAAGGTCTTTTATTTTTAGACACTGTCCAAGGACTTTGTCTTTCTCTGACAAGCATCAGTAACAAATATGCATTGTTAAGAATTTGTCTAGCTGGCTTGCAAAGCTCATCAGAGCGTGAGCACTGAATGACAGACACTATATTAGGCCTTTGATTGACTACTGCAAGCGCACTTCAAACCTCGATTTGTATTCTTTTCTCAAAGAGGAGAACCTTTCAAGTATAAAGAGAGATTCTACGTGTGCATGTTGACATGCATGGTCTGAAATGACATGCGTCTTTGGCACAACCTCTTTGCATTCACAAGTTGAACAACCTCCAGTTGCAGAAAAATTGCTTGTGTGGAAAGATGGTCTGGCTTCTCAGAGATTTTCAGAAGTTTTGAGCAGAGGGGCAGGTTTGTGGGACCTTGTGGCGCAATGGTAGCGCATCTGACTCCAGATCAGAAGGTTGCGTGTTCAAATCACGTCAAGGTCAGCCGAGAGTGAGGGGACTGCAGCCTGTGATTCCCTTCCAATAGGAGGTTTTTAGTTGCTTGTGGCATACTCGTCCGTCTGTCCAGAAATTCAGGTCCATGACTCATGACGTGTCTCCAGTGAGTTGTTGATGGTGTCAGTGAACACTGTAGACAACTGATCAGCACAGTGCCTCAGGGTGGATGGAGGCACCGAATTTGGCCCAGCTGCTTTGCATGGGTCCTGTGTCTTAGAGAGTCTGTTTACATCCCTTTCAAGTATGGAAAGAGGTGTGAAGGCACATGGAGAAATTTGTGAGCTTTACTGAGTGGTAGAGGTGATGGGGGAGCCGCAAGTGTTGACCGTCTGGGGAGGGGGCCCGGGTAGCTGGACGTTCCATTGTTTTCTGAAAGCACCAGGTGTGAATACATTGGATAGGTGTGAATAGTAGCTGAATTAGAGGGCTTCTGTAAATGGAACTGAATAAAAATGGCAAACAAAACACTCGCATGCTGCAGGTATACAGAGAACCATGCCATGAGATACATGTAAACACATAGTTGAAAGAAGTAAAGACTGCACCAAAGAGAAACTCACAAAATTATTGTAAAGAAAAAAACATTCAAATATCAAGTATAAGTTTTTCATTCCGAGCAAACAAACAGTTTTGAATGATAATGAAATCTAAAAGCAGCTTCAGAGCTGGGCTTGGCATTCTGAAGCAAGCTCATCATATCCAGGATAGTTTTTCACTGTGGACAATGTCACTGTGTCCGCTGTGTTGGATACATTCAGATTTCGTGTCTAATGTCGGTGCTTGTGATTACAGACGGTATTACATCTCTACCGATAAGAACTACCATTGACAATCAGCGGGAAGTATTAAGAGCATCGAAGTGCATCAGCAGAGTGTGTTCGTGTAACAGAATGACGATTTTAGTTAACTAAAGGTAAAATAAGGTTCATTGAAGAGAGTTCATGGGTTTATTTAGGAAGTAAACATACGCAACACCAAGTGTCAGTGTTTTCACGTCTAAGCGTTTACGTGACTATGTGACTCAGTGGCTCACACAATAAGCTCAGTGATTCGAGTTAGCAGCTAACGAGGAAATGGTTGGCTGACCCTAGCTTAAAATCTGTTGGGCCGCACACGAGACCTGACAAGCAGTCCAAGAAGCTTTGAAGCATTGAACGCTGAGGTGACAAAGATTTATAAAAGTCAGTGTTCAAACGGGTACCGTCCACCTTCAGAATTCCCACAGTTTGTTCATGCAAGATGTTATTGAAGGCCCACTTTTAAGCAGCGCTAGTCTTGTGGTACGTGTGGAGCAGAGTGGCGCAGCGGAAGCGTGCTGGGCCCATAACCCAGAGGTCGATGGATCGAAACCATCCTCTGCTAGGCTCGTCTGTTTTCAGGACGTACTAAACAACTGTGCTCCGAAAGGCTTGCTTACAAGTCTGGGATAGGTTTCCAGGAAGAAGCCATTCACCTTCCAAAAATTGGACAAAACAGACTAAACCCAGAAGTTGCCTAACTAAGAAGCAAATCCTAGTGAATATAACCTGTTCGCCACATCTTCTTCAAAGCCCATTCACTTTGTTACCTCAACAGCGTGACATCACCTGTTTGCAACACAAGAACAACAATGGAGGCAACGGTGTACCTGCTGCTAAAGTGACGGTAAACGGTTGGACCACTGTGTTGCTTTGGGTGTACCCAAATGGCTGGCTGTGTTTGCCGGGAGACCAGTGACCAGGTACTGCCGCCTAACTGAAAACCAAACGTAGCCAGAAAGGATTAAGATTTGTCATTCTAGCCTTTCTATAGCAGTGATAACAAGTAGCCCCCTGCAACAATTTTGATGTCTTGTGTGGAAAGAAGATGGATTGGCTTTGCAGAGATTTTCAGAAGTTTTGGGCAGAGGGGCAGGTTTGTGGGACCTTGTGGGGCAATGGTAGCGCATCTGACTCCAGATCAGAAGCTTGCGTGTTCAAATCACATCAAGGTCAACCAAGAGTGACAGGACTGCAGCCTGTTTGAATTAATATGTGACTCAAAGTCTGTGCACATGCCACTGATCGACATCTCCCACCGTTTTTGTTTATAAAGCCTGGAGAGAAGAAGAGGGACTCTCCTTGGAGACAAGCACATTTTGTACATGAATGATTAGTATGTAAGTACAGTGGTGTGAACCGGTGATTGGAGAACTGTCAATCACTCAATGCTCCTGGGCACCGTTGCAACTTTTGTATATGAGCCCCTCCGACTAATTGCAACCTTATCTTAGCAGAAAAAGAAGCACCCGTAACGCATTTTTGCTGTGAGCAGGGTTTGAACCTGCGCGGGGAACCCCCCATTGGATTTCAAATCCAACGCCTTAACCTCTCGGCCATCACAGCTCCTCCACTTCACCTGCACCTTTTGGCCTGTGGTGAGAGATGCCTGCTCCCTGCTCCAACAGCGCTGGTTCTTTTGGAGATCATCACATGCCAGAACACTCCCTAGTCAGAAGTCACTTCTCTGGTAAATACCATTAACAGTCGTTGAAGAGACCATTGTGTGTGAAGTGTAAGGTCGTTTAGTCAGGTAAGATTTCATTCAAGGCTGACAGCACTGGTCTCCTACCCCCATGAATAGCATTTTGGTGCAGACGGCACAAGGAGCCTCTCCAGAGCAGCTTGTGTTTGAGACAGGAGATCATCACGTACAAAAGCACTCCCTTCTGAGCAATCACTTTTTAGGTGTGTGTGAGAGGAAGGTCTTTTATTTTTAGACACTGTCCAAGGACTTTGTCTTTCTCTGACAAGCATCAGTAACAAATATGCATTGTTAAGAATTTGTCTAGCTGGCTTGCAAAGCTCATCAGAGCGTGAGCACTGAATGACAGACACTATATTAGGCCTTTGATTGACTACTGCAAGCGCACTTCAAACCTCGATTTGTATTCTTTTCTCAAAGAGGAGAACCTTTCAAGTATAAAGAGAGATTCTACGTGTGCATGTTGACATGCATGGTCTGAAATGACATGCGTCTTTGGCACAACCTCTTTGCATTCACAAGTTGAACAACCTCCAGTTGCAGAAAAATTGCTTGTGTGGAAAGATGGTCTGGCTTCTCAGAGATTTTCAGAAGTTTTGAGCAGAGGGGCAGGTTTGTGGGACCTTGTGGCGCAATGGTAGCGCATCTGACTCCAGATCAGAAGGTTGCGTGTTCAAATCACGTCAAGGTCAGCCGAGAGTGAGGGGACTGCAGCCTGTGATTCCCTTCCAATAGGAGGTTTTTAGTTGCTTGTGGCATACTCGTCCGTCTGTCCAGAAATTCAGGTCCATGACTCATGACGTGTCTCCAGTGAGTTGTTGATGGTGTCAGTGAACACTGTAGACAACTGATCAGCACAGTGCCTCAGGGTGGATGGAGGCACCGAATTTGGCCCAGCTGCTTTGCATGGGTCCTGTGTCTTAGAGAGTCTGTTTACATCCCTTTCAAGTATGGAAAGAGGTGTGAAGGCACATGGAGAAATTTGTGAGCTTTACTGAGTGGTAGAGGTGATGGGGGAGCCGCAAGTGTTGACCGTCTGGGGAGGGGGCCCGGGTAGCTGGACGTTCCATTGTTTTCTGAAAGCACCAGGTGTGAATACATTGGATAGGTGTGAATAGCAGCTGAATTAGAGGGCTTCTGTAAATGGAACTGAATAAAAATGGCAAACAAAACACTCGCATGCTGCAGGTATACAGAGAACCATGCCATGAGATACATGTAAACACATAGTTGAAAGAAGTAAAGACTGCACCAAAGAGAAACTCACAAAATTATTGTAAAGAAAAAAACATTCAAATATCAAGTATAAGTTTTTCATTCCGAGCAAACAAACAGTTTTGAATGATAATGAAATCTAAAAGCAGCTTCAGAGCTGGGCTTGGCATTCTGAAGCAAGCTCATCATATCCAGGATAGTTTTTCACTGTGGACAATGTCACTGTGTCCGCTGTGTTGGATACATTCAGATTTCATGTCTAATGTCGGTGCTTGTGATTACAGACGGTATTACATCTCTACCGATAAGAACTACCATTGACAATCAGCGGGAAGTATTAAGAGCATCGAAGTGCATCAGCAGAGTGTGTTCGTGTAACAGAACGTCGATTTTAGTTAACTAAAGGTAAAATAAGGTTCATTGAAGAGAGTTCATGGGTTTATTTAGGAAGTAAACATACGCAACACCAAGTGTCAGTGTTTTCACGTCTAAGCGTTTACGTGACTATGCGACTCAGTGGCTCACACAATAAGCTCAGTGATTCGAGTTAGCAGCTAACGAGGAAATGGTTGGCTGACCCTAGCTTAAAATCTGTTGGGCCGCACACGAGACCTGACAAGCAGTCCAAGAAGCTTTGAAGCATTGAACGCTGAGGTGACAAAGATTTATAAAAGTCAGTGTTCAAACGGGTACCGTCCACCTTCAGAATTCCCACAGTTTGTTCATGCAAGATGTTATTGAAGGCCCACTTTTAAGCAGCGCTAGTCTTGTGGTACGTGTGGAGCAGAGTGGCGCAGCGGAAGCGTGCTGGGCCCATAACCCAGGGGTCGATGGATCGAAACCATCCTCTGCTAGGCTCGTCTGTTTTCAGGACGTACTAAACAACTGTGCTCCGAAAGGCTTGCTTACAAGTCTGGGATAGGTTTCCAGGAAGAAGCCATTCACCTTCCAAAAATTGGACAAAACAGACTAAACCCAGAAGTTGCCTAACTAAGAAGCAAATCCTAGTGAATATAACCTGTTCGCCACATCTTCTTCAAAGCCCATTCACTTTGTTACCTCAACAGCGTGACATCACCTGTTTGCAACACAAGAACAACAATGGAGGCAACGGTGTACCTGCTGCTAAAGTGACGGTAAACGGTTGGACCACTGTGTTGCTTTGGGTGTACCCAAATGGCTGGCTGTGTTTGCCGGGAGACCAGTGACCAGGTACTGCCGCCTAACTGAAAACCAAACGTAGCCAGAAAGGATTAAGATTTGTCATTCTAGCCTTTCTATAGCAGTGATAACAAGTAGCCCCCTGCAACAATTTTGATGTCTTGTGTGGAAAGAAGATGGATTGGCTTTGCAGAGATTTTCAGAAGTTTTGGGCAGAGGGGCAGGTTTGTGGGACCTTGTGGGGCAATGGTAGCGCATCTGACTCCAGATCAGAAGCTTGCGTGTTCAAATCACATCAAGGTCAACCAAGAGTGACAGGACTGCAGCCTGTTTGAATTAATATGTGACTCAAAGTCTGTGCACATGCCACTGATCGACATCTCCCACCGTTTTTGTTTATAAAGCCTGGAGAGAAGAAGAGGGACTCTCCTTGGAGACAAGCACATTTTGTACATGAATGATTAGTATGTAAGTACAGTGGTGTGAACCGGTGATTGGAGAACTGTCAATCACTCAATGCTCCTGGGTACCGTTGCAACTTTTGTATATGAGCCCCTCCGACTAATTGCAACCTTATCTTAGCAGAAAAAGAAGCACCCGTAACGCATTTTCGCTGTGAGCAGGGTTTGAACCTGCGCGGGGAACCCCCCATTGGATTTCAAATCCAACGCCTTAACCTCTCGGCCATCACAGCTCCTCCACTTCACCTGCACCTTTTGGCCTGTGGTGAGAGATGCCTGCTCCCTGCTCCAACAGCGCTGGTTCTTTTGGAGATCATCACATGCCAGAACACTCCCTAGTCAGAAGTCACTTCTCTGGTAAATACCATTAACAGTCGTTGAAGAGACCATTGTGTGTGAAGTGTAAGGTCGTTTAGTCAGGTAAGATTTCATTCAAGGCTGACAGCACTGGTCTCCTACCCCCATGAATAGCATTTTGGTGCAGACGGCACAAGGAGCCTCTCCAGAGCAGCTTGTGTTTGAGACAGGAGATCATCACGTACAAAAGCACTCCCTTCTGAGCAATCACTTTTTAGGTGTGTGTGAGAGGAAGGTCTTTTATTTTTAGACACTGTCCAAGGACTTTGTCTTTCTCTGACAAGCATCAGTAACAAATATGCATTGTTAAGAATTTGTCTAGCTGGCTTGCAAAGCTCATCAGAGCGTGAGCACTGAATGACAGACACTATATTAGGCCTTTGATTGACTACTGCAAGCGCACTTCAAACCTCGATTTGTATTCTTTTCTCAAAGAGGAGAACCTTTCAAGTATAAAGAGAGATTCTACGTGTGCATGTTGACATGCATGGTCTGAAATGACATGCGTCTTTGGCACAACCTCTTTGCATTCACAAGTTGAACAACCTCCAGTTGCAGAAAAATTGCTTGTGTGGAAAGATGGTCTGGCTTCTCAGAGATTTTCAGAAGTTTTGAGCAGAGGGGCAGGTTTGTGGGACCTTGTGGCGCAATGGTAGCGCATCTGACTCCAGATCAGAAGGTTGCGTGTTCAAATCACGTCAAGGTCAGCCGAGAGTGAGGGGACTGCAGCCTGTGATTCCCTTCCAATAGGAGGTTTTTAGTTGCTTGTGGCATACTCGTCCGTCTGTCCAGAAATTCAGGTCCATGACTCATGACGTGTCTCCAGTGAGTTGTTGATGGTGTCAGTGAACACTGTAGACAACTGATCAGCACAGTGCCTCAGGGTGGATGGAGGCACCGAATTTGGCCCAGCTGCTTTGCATGGGTCCTGTGTCTTAGAGAGTCTGTTTACATCCCTTTCAAGTATGGAAAGAGGTGTGAAGGCACATGGAGAAATTTGTGAGCTTTACTGAGTGGTAGAGGTGATGGGGGAGCCGCAAGTGTTGACCGTCTGGGGAGGGGGCCCGGGTAGCTGGACGTTCCATTGTTTTCTGAAAGCACCAGGTGTGAATACATTGGATAGGTGTGAATAGCAGCTGAATTAGAGGGCTTCTGTAAATGGAACTGAATAAAAATGGCAAACAAAACACTCGCATGCTGCAGGTATACAGAGAACCATGCCATGAGATACATGTAAACACATAGTTGAAAGAAGTAAAGACTGCACCAAAGAGAAACTCACAAAATTATTGTAAAGAAAAAAACATTCAAATATCAAGTATAAGTTTTTCATTCCGAGCAAACAAACAGTTTTGAATGATAATGAAATCTAAAAGCAGCTTCAGAGCTGGGCTTGGCATTCTGAAGCAAGCTCATCATATCCAGGATAGTTTTTCACTGTGGACAATGTCACTGTGTCCGCTGTGTTGGATACATTCAGATTTCATGTCTAATGTCGGTGCTTGTGATTACAGACGGTATTACATCTCTACCGATAAGAACTACCATTGACAATCAGCGGGAAGTATTAAGAGCATCGAAGTGCATCAGCAGAGTGTGTTCGTGTAACAGAACGTCGATTTTAGTTAACTAAAGGTAAAATAAGGTTCATTGAAGAGAGTTCATGGGTTTATTTAGGAAGTAAACATACGCAACACCAAGTGTCAGTGTTTTCACGTCTAAGCGTTTACGTGACTATGCGACTCAGTGGCTCACACAATAAGCTCAGTGATTCGAGTTAGCAGCTAACGAGGAAATGGTTGGCTGACCCTAGCTTAAAATCTGTTGGGCCGCACACGAGACCTGACAAGCAGTCCAAGAAGCTTTGAAGCATTGAACGCTGAGGTGACAAAGATTTATAAAAGTCAGTGTTCAAACGGGTACCGTCCACCTTCAGAATTCCCACAGTTTGTTCATGCAAGATGTTATTGAAGGCCCACTTTTAAGCAGCGCTAGTCTTGTGGTACGTGTGGAGCAGAGTGGCGCAGCGGAAGCGTGCTGGGCCCATAACCCAGGGGTCGATGGATCGAAACCATCCTCTGCTAGGCTCGTCTGTTTTCAGGACGTACTAAACAACTGTGCTCCGAAAGGCTTGCTTACAAGTCTGGGATAGGTTTCCAGGAAGAAGCCATTCACCTTCCAAAAATTGGACAAAACAGACTAAACCCAGAAGTTGCCTAACTAAGAAGCAAATCCTAGTGAATATAACCTGTTCGCCACATCTTCTTCAAAGCCCATTCACTTTGTTACCTCAACAGCGTGACATCACCTGTTTGCAACACAAGAACAACAATGGAGGCAACGGTGTACCTGCTGCTAAAGTGACGGTAAACGGTTGGACCCAAATGGCTGGCTGTGTTTGCCGGGAGACCAGTGACCAGGTACTGCCGCCTAACTGAAAACCAAACGTAGCCAGAAAGGATTAAGATTTGTCATTCTAGCCTTTCTATAGCAGTGATAACAAGTAGCCCCCTGCAACAATTTTGATGTCTTGTGTGGAAAGAAGATGGATTGGCTTTGCAGAGATTTTCAGAAGTTTTGGGCAGAGGGGCAGGTTTGTGGGACCTTGTGGGGCAATGGTAGCGCATCTGACTCCAGATCAGAAGCTTGCGTGTTCAAATCACATCAAGGTCAACCAAGAGTGACAGGACTGCAGCCTGTTTGAATTAATATGTGACTCAAAGTCTGTGCACATGCCACTGATCGACATCTCCCACCGTTTTTGTTTATAAAGCCTGGAGAGAAGAAGAGGGACTCTCCTTGGAGACAAGCACATTTTGTACATGAATGATTAGTATGTAAGTACAGTGGTGTGAACCGGTGATTGGAGAACTGTCAATCACTCAATGCTCCTGGGCACCGTTGCAACTTTTGTATATGAGCCCCTCCGACTAATTGCAACCTTATCTTAGCAGAAAAAGAAGCACCCGTAACGCATTTTCGCTGTGAGCAGGGTTTGAACCTGCGCGGGGAACCCCCCATTGGATTTCAAATCCAACGCCTTAACCTCTCGGCCATCACAGCTCCTCCACTTCACCTGCACCTTTTGGCCTGTGGTGAGAGATGCCTGCTCCCTGCTCCAACAGCGCTGGTTCTTTTGGAGATCATCACATGCCAGAACACTCCCTAGTCAGAAGTCACTTCTCTGGTAAATACCATTAACAGTCGTTGAAGAGACCATTGTGTGTGAAGTGTAAGGTCGTTTAGTCAGGTAAGATTTCATTCAAGGCTGACAGCACTGGTCTCCTACCCCCATGAATAGCATTTTGGTGCAGACGGCACAAGGAGCCTCTCCAGAGCAGCTTGTGTTTGAGACAGGAGATCATCACGTACAAAAGCACTCCCTTCTGAGCAATCACTTTTTAGGTGTGTGTGAGAGGAAGGTCTTTTATTTTTAGACACTGTCCAAGGACTTTGTCTTTCTCTGACAAGCATCAGTAACAAATATGCGTTGTTAAGAATTTGTCTAGCTGGCTTGCAAAGCTCATCAGAGCGTGAGCACTGAATGACAGACACTATATTAGGCCTTTGATTGACTACTGCAAGCGCACTTCAAACCTCGATTTGTATTCTTTTCTCAAAGAGGAGAACCTTTCAAGTATAAAGAGAGATTCTACGTGTGCATGTTGACATGCATGGTCTGAAATGACATGCGTCTTTGGCACAACCTCTTTGCATTCACAAGTTGAACAACCTCCAGTTGCAGAAAAATTGCTTGTGTGGAAAGATGGTCTGGCTTCTCAGAGATTTTCAGAAGTTTTGAGCAGAGGGGCAGGTTTGTGGGACCTTGTGGCGCAATGGTAGCGCATCTGACTCCAGATCAGAAGGTTGCGTGTTCAAATCACGTCAAGGTCAGCCGAGAGTGAGGGGACTGCAGCCTGTGATTCCCTTCCAATAGGAGGTTTTTAGTTGCTTGTGGCATACTCGTCCGTCTGTCCAGAAATTCATGACTCATGACGTGTCTCCAGTGAGTTGTTGATGGTGTCAGTGAACACTGTAGACAACTGATCAGCACAGTGCCTCAGGGTGGATGGAGGCACCGAATTTGGCCCAGCTGCTTTGCATGGGTCCTGTGTCTTAGAGAGTCTGTTTACATCCCTTTCAAGTATGGAAAGAGGTGTGAAGGCACATGGAGAAATTTGTGAGCTTTACTGAGTGGTAGAGGTGATGGGGGAGCCGCAAGTGTTGACCGTCTGGGGAGGGGGCCCGGGTAGCTGGACGTTCCATTGTTTTCTGAAAGCACCAGGTGTGAATACATTGGATAGGTGTGAATAGCAGCTGAATTAGAGGGCTTCTGTAAATGGAACTGAATAAAAATGGCAAACAAAACACTCGCATGCTGCAGGTATACAGAGAACCATGCCATGAGATACATGTAAACACATAGTTGAAAGAAGTAAAGACTGCACCAAAGAGAAACTCACAAAATTATTGTAAAGAAAAAAACATTCAAATATCAAGTATAAGTTTTTCATTCCGAGCAAACAAACAGTTTTGAATGATAATGAAATCTAAAAGCAGCTTCAGAGCTGGGCTTGGCATTCTGAAGCAAGCTCATCATATCCAGGATAGTTTTTCACTGTGGACAATGTCACTGTGTCCGCTGTGTTGGATACATTCAGATTTCATGTCTAATGTCGGTGCTTGTGATTACAGACGGTATTACATCTCTACCGATAAGAACTACCATTGACAATCAGCGGGAAGTATTAAGAGCATCGAAGTGCATCAGCAGAGTGTGTTCGTGTAACAGAACGTCGATTTTAGTTAACTAAAGGTAAAATAAGGTTCATTGAAGAGAGTTCATGGGTTTATTTAGGAAGTAAACATACGCAACACCAAGTGTCAGTGTTTTCACGTCTAAGCGTTTACGTGACTATGCGACTCAGTGGCTCACACAATAAGCTCAGTGATTCGAGTTAGCAGCTAACGAGGAAATGGTTGGCTGACCCTAGCTTAAAATCTGTTGGGCCGCACACGAGACCTGACAAGCAGTCCAAGAAGCTTTGAAGCATTGAACGCTGAGGTGACAAAGATTTATAAAAGTCAGTGTTCAAACGGGTACCGTCCACCTTCAGAATTCCCACAGTTTGTTCATGCAAGATGTTATTGAAGGCCCACTTTTAAGCAGCGCTAGTCTTGTGGTACGTGTGGAGCAGAGTGGCGCAGCGGAAGCGTGCTGGGCCCATAACCCAGAGGTCGATGGCTCGAAACCATCCTCTGCTAGGCTCGTCTGTTTTCAGGACGTACTAAACAACTGTGCTCCGAAAGGCTTGCTTACAAGTCTGGGATAGGTTTCCAGGAAGAAGCCATTCACCTTCCAAAAATTGGACAAAACAGACTAAACCCAGAAGTTGCCTAACTAAGAAGCAAATCCTAGTGAATATAACCTGTTCGCCACATCTTCTTCAAAGCCCATTCACTTTGTTACCTCAACAGCGTGACATCACCTGTTTGCAACACAAGAACAACAATGGAGGCAACGGTGTACCTGCTGCTAAAGTGACGGTAAACGGTTGGACCACTGTGTTGCTTTGGGTGTACCCAAATGGCTGGCTGTGTTTGCCGGGAGACCAGTGACCAGGTACTGCCGCCTAACTGAAAACCAAACGTAGCCAGAAAGGATTAAGATTTGTCATTCTAGCCTTTCTATAGCAGTGATAACAAGTAGCCCCCTGCAACAATTTTGATGTCTTGTGTGGAAAGAAGATGGATTGGCTTTGCAGAGATTTTCAGAAGTTTTGGGCAGAGGGGCAGGTTTGTGGGACCTTGTGGGGCAATGGTAGCGCATCTGACTCCAGATCAGAAGCTTGCGTGTTCAAATCACATCAAGGTCAACCAAGAGTGACAGGACTGCAGCCTGTTTGAATTAATATGTGACTCAAAGTCTGTGCACATGCCACTGATCGACATCTCCCACCGTTTTTGTTTATAAAGCCTGGAGAGAAGAAGAGGGACTCTCCTTGGAGACAAGCACATTTTGTACATGAATGATTAGTATGTAAGTACAGTGGTGTGAACCGGTGATTGGAGAACTGTCAATCACTCAATGCTCCTGGGCACCGTTGCAACTTTTGTATATGAGCCCCTCCGACTAATTGCAACCTTATCTTAGCAGAAAAAGAAGCACCCGTAACGCATTTTCGCTGTGAGCAGGGTTTGAACCTGCGCGGGGAACCCCCCATTGGATTTCAAATCCAACGCCTTAACCTCTCGGCCATCACAGCTCCTCCACTTCACCTGCACCTTTTGGCCTGTGGTGAGAGATGCCTGCTCCCTGCTCCAACAGCGCTGGTTCTTTTGGAGATCATCACATGCCAGAACACTCCCTAGTCAGAAGTCACTTCTCTGGTAAATACCATTAACAGTCGTTGAAGAGACCATTGTGTGTGAAGTGTAAGGTCGTTTAGTCAGGTAAGATTTCATTCAAGGCTGACAGCACTGGTCTCCTACCCCCATGAATAGCATTTTGGTGCAGACGGCACAAGGAGCCTCTCCAGAGCAGCTTGTGTTTGAGACAGGAGATCATCACGTACAAAAGCACTCCCTTCTGAGCAATCACTTTTTAGGTGTGTGTGAGAGGAAGGTCTTTTATTTTTAGACACTGTCCAAGGACTTTGTCTTTCTCTGACAAGCATCAGTAACAAATATGCATTGTTAAGAATTTGTCTAGCTGGCTTGCAAAGCTCATCAGAGCGTGAGCACTGAATGACAGACACTATATTAGGCCTTTGATTGACTACTGCAAGCGCACTTCAAACCTCGATTTGTATTCTTTTCTCAAAGAGGAGAACCTTTCAAGTATAAAGAGAGATTCTACGTGTGCATGTTGACATGCATGGTCTGAAATGACATGCGTCTTTGGCACAACCTCTTTGCATTCACAAGTTGAACAACCTCCAGTTGCAGAAAAATTGCTTGTGTGGAAAGATGGTCTGGCTTCTCAGAGATTTTCAGAAGTTTTGAGCAGAGGGGCAGGTTTGTGGGACCTTGTGGCGCAATGGTAGCGCATCTGACTCCAGATCAGAAGGTTGCGTGTTCAAATCACGTCAAGGTCAGCCGAGAGTGAGGGGACTGCAGCCTGTGATTCCCTTCCAATAGGAGGTTTTTAGTTGCTTGTGGCATACTCGTCCGTCTGTCCAGAAATTCAGGTCCATGACTCATGACGTGTCTCCAGTGAGTTGTTGATGGTGTCAGTGAACACTGTAGACAACTGATCAGCACAGTGCCTCAGGGTGGATGGAGGCACCGAATTTGGCCCAGCTGCTTTGCATGGGTCCTGTGTCTTAGAGAGTCTGTTTACATCCCTTTCAAGTATGGAAAGAGGTGTGAAGGCACATGGAGAAATTTGTGAGCTTTACTGAGTGGTAGAGGTGATGGGGGAGCCGCAAGTGTTGACCGTCTGGGGAGGGGGCCCGGGTAGCTGGACGTTCCATTGTTTTCTGAAAGCACCAGGTGTGAATACATTGGATAGGTGTGAATAGCAGCTGAATTAGAGGGCTTCTGTAAATGGAACTGAATAAAAATGGCAAACAAAACACTCGCATGCTGCAGGTATACAGAGAACCATGCCATGAGATACATGTAAACACATAGTTGAAAGAAGTAAAGACTGCACCAAAGAGAAACTCACAAAATTATTGTAAAGAAAAAAACATTCAAATATCAAGTATAAGTTTTTCATTCCGAGCAAACAAACAGTTTTGAATGATAATGAAATCTAAAAGCAGCTTCAGAGCTGGGCTTGGCATTCTGAAGCAAGCTCATCATATCCAGGATAGTTTTTCACTGTGGACAATGTCACTGTGTCCGCTGTGTTGGATACATTCAGATTTCATGTCTAATGTCGGTGCTTGTGATTACAGACGGTATTACATCTCTACCGATAAGAACTACCATTGACAATCAGCGGGAAGTATTAAGAGCATCGAAGTGCATCAGCAGAGTGTGTTCGTGTAACAGAACGTCGATTTTAGTTAACTAAAGGTAAAATAAGGTTCATTGAAGAGAGTTCATGGGTTTATTTAGGAAGTAAACATACGCAACACCAAGTGTCAGTGTTTTCACGTCTAAGCGTTTACGTGACTATGCGACTCAGTGGCTCACACAATAAGCTCAGTGATTCGAGTTAGCAGCTAACGAGGAAATGGTTGGCTGACCCTAGCTTAAAATCTGTTGGGCCGCACACGAGACCTGACAAGCAGTCCAAGAAGCTTTGAAGCATTGAACGCTGAGGTGACAAAGATTTATAAAAGTCAGTGTTCAAACGGGTACCGTCCACCTTCAGAATTCCCACAGTTTGTTCATGCAAGATGTTATTGAAGGCCCACTTTTAAGCAGCGCTAGTCTTGTGGTACGTGTGGAGCAGAGTGGCGCAGCGGAAGCGTGCTGGGCCCATAACCCAGGGGTCGATGGATCGAAACCATCCTCTGCTAGGCTCGTCTGTTTTCAGGACGTACTAAACAACTGTGCTCCGAAAGGCTTGCTTACAAGTCTGGGATAGGTTTCCAGGAAGAAGCCATTCACCTTCCAAAAATTGGACAAAACAGACTAAACCCAGAAGTTGCCTAACTAAGAAGCAAATCCTAGTGAATATAACCTGTTCGCCACATCTTCTTCAAAGCCCATTCACTTTGTTACCTCAACAGCGTGACATCACCTGTTTGCAACACAAGAACAACAATGGAGGCAACGGTGTACCTGCTGCTAAAGTGACGGTAAACGGTTGGACCACTGTGTTGCTTTGGGTGTACCCAAATGGCTGGCTGTGTTTGCCGGGAGACCAGTGACCAGGTACTGCCGCCTAACTGAAAACCAAACGTAGCCAGAAAGGATTAAGATTTGTCATTCTAGCCTTTCTATAGCAGTGATAACAAGTAGCCCCCTGCAACAATTTTGATGTCTTGTGTGGAAAGAAGATGGATTGGCTTTGCAGAGATTTTCAGAAGTTTTGGGCAGAGGGGCAGGTTTGTGGGACCTTGTGGGGCAATGGTAGCGCATCTGACTCCAGATCAGAAGCTTGCGTGTTCAAATCACATCAAGGTCAACCAAGAGTGACAGGACTGCAGCCTGTTTGAATTAATATGTGACTCAAAGTCTGTGCACATGCCACTGATCGACATCTCCCACCGTTTTTGTTTATAAAGCCTGGAGAGAAGAAGAGGGACTCTCCTTGGAGACAAGCACATTTTGTACATGAATGATTAGTATGTAAGTACAGTGGTGTGAACCGGTGATTGGAGAACTGTCAATCACTCAATGCTCCTGGGCACCGTTGCAACTTTTGTATATGAGCCCCTCCGACTAATTGCAACCTTATCTTAGCAGAAAAAGAAGCACCCGTAACGCATTTTCGCTGTGAGCAGGGTTTGAACCTGCGCGGGGAACCCCCCATTGGATTTCAAATCCAACGCCTTAACCTCTCGGCCATCACAGCTCCTCCACTTCACCTGCACCTTTTGGCCTGTGGTGAGAGATGCCTGCTCCCTGCTCCAACAGCGCTGGTTCTTTTGGAGATCATCACATGCCAGAACACTCCCTAGTCAGAAGTCACTTCTCTGGTAAATACCATTAACAGTCGTTGAAGAGACCATTGTGTGTGAAGTGTAAGGTCGTTTAGTCAGGTAAGATTTCATTCAAGGCTGACAGCACTGGTCTCCTACCCCCATGAATAGCATTTTGGTGCAGACGGCACAAGGAGCCTCTCCAGAGCAGCTTGTGTTTGAGACAGGAGATCATCACGTACAAAAGCACTCCCTTCTGAGCAATCACTTTTTAGGTGTGTGTGAGAGGAAGGTCTTTTATTTTTAGACACTGTCCAAGGACTTTGTCTTTCTCTGACAAGCATCAGTAACAAATATGCGTTGTTAAGAATTTGTCTAGCTGGCTTGCAAAGCTCATCAGAGCGTGAGCACTGAATGACAGACACTATATTAGGCCTTTGATTGACTACTGCAAGCGCACTTCAAACCTCGATTTGTATTCTTTTCTCAAAGAGGAGAACCTTTCAAGTATAAAGAGAGATTCTACGTGTGCATGTTGACATGCATGGTCTGAAATGACATGCGTCTTTGGCACAACCTCTTTGCATTCACAAGTTGAACAACCTCCAGTTGCAGAAAAATTGCTTGTGTGGAAAGATGGTCTGGCTTCTCAGAGATTTTCAGAAGTTTTGAGCAGAGGGGCAGGTTTGTGGGACCTTGTGGCGCAATGGTAGCGCATCTGACTCCAGATCAGAAGGTTGCGTGTTCAAATCACGTCAAGGTCAGCCGAGAGTGAGGGGACTGCAGCCTGTGATTCCCTTCCAATAGGAGGTTTTTAGTTGCTTGTGGCATACTCGTCCGTCTGTCCAGAAATTCAGGTCCATGACTCATGACGTGTCTCCAGTGAGTTGTTGATGGTGTCAGTGAACACTGTAGACAACTGATCAGCACAGTGCCTCAGGGTGGATGGAGGCACCGAATTTGGCCCAGCTGCTTTGCATGGGTCCTGTGTCTTAGAGAGTCTGTTTACATCCCTTTCAAGTATGGAAAGAGGTGTGAAGGCACATGGAGAAATTTGTGAGCTTTACTGAGTGGTAGAGGTGATGGGGGAGCCGCAAGTGTTGACCGTCTGGGGAGGGGGCCCGGGTAGCTGGACGTTCCATTGTTTTCTGAAAGCACCAGGTGTGAATACATTGGATAGGTGTGAATAGCAGCTGAATTAGAGGGCTTCTGTAAATGGAACTGAATAAAAATGGCAAACAAAACACTCGCATGCTGCAGGTATACAGAGAACCATGCCATGAGATACATGTAAACACATAGTTGAAAGAAGTAAAGACTGCACCAAAGAGAAACTCACAAAATTATTGTAAAGAAAAAAACATTCAAATATCAAGTATAAGTTTTTCATTCCGAGCAAACAAACAGTTTTGAATGATAATGAAATCTAAAAGCAGCTTCAGAGCTGGGCTTGGCATTCTGAAGCAAGCTCATCATATCCAGGATAGTTTTTCACTGTGGACAATGTCACTGTGTCCGCTGTGTTGGATACATTCAGATTTCATGTCTAATGTCGGTGCTTGTGATTACAGACGGTATTACATCTCTACCGATAAGAACTACCATTGACAATCAGCGGGAAGTATTAAGAGCATCGAAGTGCATCAGCAGAGTGTGTTCGTGTAACAGAACGTCGATTTTAGTTAACTAAAGGTAAAATAAGGTTCATTGAAGAGAGTTCATGGGTTTATTTAGGAAGTAAACATACGCAACACCAAGTGTCAGTGTTTTCACGTCTAAGCGTTTACGTGACTATGCGACTCAGTGGCTCACACAATAAGCTCAGTGATTCGAGTTAGCAGCTAACGAGGAAATGGTTGGCTGACCCTAGCTTAAAATCTGTTGGGCCGCACACGAGACCTGACAAGCAGTCCAAGAAGCTTTGAAGCATTGAACGCTGAGGTGACAAAGATTTATAAAAGTCAGTGTTCAAACGGGTACCGTCCACCTTCAGAATTCCCACAGTTTGTTCATGCAAGATGTTATTGAAGGCCCACTTTTAAGCAGCGCTAGTCTTGTGGTACGTGTGGAGCAGAGTGGCGCAGCGGAAGCGTGCTGGGCCCATAACCCAGAGGTCGATGGATCGAAACCATCCTCTGCTAGGCTCGTCTGTTTTCAGGACGTACTAAACAACTGTGCTCCGAAAGGCTTGCTTACAAGTCTGGGATAGGTTTCCAGGAAGAAGCCATTCACCTTCCAAAAATTGGACAAAACAGACTAAACCCAGAAGTTGCCTAACTAAGAAGCAAATCCTAGTGAATATAACCTGTTCGCCACATCTTCTTCAAAGCCCATTCACTTTGTTACCTCAACAGCGTGACATCACCTGTTTGCAACACAAGAACAACAATGGAGGCAACGGTGTACCTGCTGCTAAAGTGACGGTAAACGGTTGGACCACTGTGTTGCTTTGGGTGTACCCAAATGGCTGGCTCTGTTTGCCGGGAGACCAGTGACCAGGTACTGCCGCCTAACTGAAAACCAAACGTAGCCAGAAAGGATTAAGATTTGTCATTCTAGCCTTTCTATAGCAGTGATAACAAGTAGCCCCCTGCAACAATTTTGATGTCTTGTGTGGAAAGAAGATGGATTGGCTTTGCAGAGATTTTCAGAAGTTTTGGGCAGAGGGGCAGGTTTGTGGGACCTTGTGGGGCAATGGTAGCGCATCTGACTCCAGATCAGAAGCTTGCGTGTTCAAATCACATCAAGGTCAACCAAGAGTGACAGGACTGCAGCCTGTTTGAATTAATATGTGACTCAAAGTCTGTGCACATGCCACTGATCGACATCTCCCACCGTTTTTGTTTATAAAGCCTGGAGAGAAGAAGAGGGACTCTCCTTGGAGACAAGCACATTTTGTACATGAATGATTAGTATGTAAGTACAGTGGTGTGAACCGGTGATTGGAGAACTGTCAATCACTCAATGCTCCTGGGTACCGTTGCAACTTTTGTATATGAGCCCCTCCGACTAATTGCAACCTTATCTTAGCAGAAAAAGAAGCACCCGTAACGCATTTTCGCTGTGAGCAGGGTTTGAACCTGCGCGGGGAACCCCCCATTGGATTTCAAATCCAACGCCTTAACCTCTCGGCCATCACAGCTCCTCCACTTCACCTGCACCTTTTGGCCTGTGGTGAGAGATGCCTGCTCCCTGCTCCAACAGCGCTGGTTCTTTTGGAGATCATCACATGCCAGAACACTCCCTAGTCAGAAGTCACTTCTCTGGTAAATACCATTAACAGTCGTTGAAGAGACCATTGTGTGTGAAGTGTAAGGTCGTTTAGTCAGGTAAGATTTCATTCAAGGCTGACAGCACTGGTCTCCTACCCCCATGAATAGCATTTTGGTGCAGACGGCACAAGGAGCCTCTCCAGAGCAGCTTGTGTTTGAGACAGGAGATCATCACGTACAAAAGCACTCCCTTCTGAGCAATCACTTTTTAGGTGTGTGTGAGAGGAAGGTCTTTTATTTTTAGACACTGTCCAAGGACTTTGTCTTTCTCTGACAAGCATCAGTAACAAATATGCGTTGTTAAGAATTTGTCTAGCTGGCTTGCAAAGCTCATCAGAGCGTGAGCACTGAATGACAGACACTATATTAGGCCTTTGATTGACTACTGCAAGCGCACTTCAAACCTCGATTTGTATTCTTTTCTCAAAGAGGAGAACCTTTCAAGTATAAAGAGAGATTCTACGTGTGCATGTTGACATGCATGGTCTGAAATGACATGCGTCTTTGGCACAACCTCTTTGCATTCACAAGTTGAACAACCTCCAGTTGCAGAAAAATTGCTTGTGTGGAAAGATGGTCTGGCTTCTCAGAGATTTTCAGAAGTTTTGAGCAGAGGGGCAGGTTTGTGGGACCTTGTGGCGCAATGGTAGCGCATCTGACTCCAGATCAGAAGGTTGCGTGTTCAAATCACGTCAAGGTCAGCCGAGAGTGAGGGGACTGCAGCCTGTGATTCCCTTCCAATAGGAGGTTTTTAGTTGCTTGTGGCATACTCGTCCGTCTGTCCAGAAATTCAGGTCCATGACTCATGACGTGTCTCCAGTGAGTTGTTGATGGTGTCAGTGAACACTGTAGACAACTGATCAGCACAGTGCCTCAGGGTGGATGGAGGCACCGAATTTGGCCCAGCTGCTTTGCATGGGTCCTGTGTCTTAGAGAGTCTGTTTACATCCCTTTCAAGTATGGAAAGAGGTGTGAAGGCACATGGAGAAATTTGTGAGCTTTACTGAGTGGTAGAGGTGATGGGGGAGCCGCAAGTGTTGACCGTCTGGGGAGGGGGCCCGGGTAGCTGGACGTTCCATTGTTTTCTGAAAGCACCAGGTGTGAATACATTGGATAGGTGTGAATAGCAGCTGAATTAGAGGGCTTCTGTAAATGGAACTGAATAAAAATGGCAAACAAAACACTCGCATGCTGCAGGTATACAGAGAACCATGCCATGAGATACATGTAAACACATAGTTGAAAGAAGTAAAGACTGCACCAAAGAGAAACTCACAAAATTATTGTAAAGAAAAAAACATTCAAATATCAAGTATAAGTTTTTCATTCCGAGCAAACAAACAGTTTTGAATGATAATGAAATCTAAAAGCAGCTTCAGAGCTGGGCTTGGCATTCTGAAGCAAGCTCATCATATCCAGGATAGTTTTTCACTGTGGACAATGTCACTGTGTCCGCTGTGTTGGATACATTCAGATTTCGTGTCTAATGTCGGTGCTTGTGATTACAGACGGTATTACATCTCTACCGATAAGAACTACCATTGACAATCAGCGGGAAGTATTAAGAGCATCGAAGTGCATCAGCAGAGTGTGTTCGTGTAACAGAACGTCGATTTTAGTTAACTAAAGGTAAAATAAGGTTCATTGAAGAGAGTTCATGGGTTTATTTAGGAAGTAAACATACGCAACACCAAGTGTCAGTGTTTTCACGTCTAAGCGTTTACGTGACTATGCGACTCAGTGGCTCACACAATAAGCTCAGTGATTCGAGTTAGCAGCTAACGAGGAAATGGTTGGCTGACCCTAGCTTAAAATCTGTTGGGCCGCACACGAGACCTGACAAGCAGTCCAAGAAGCTTTGAAGCATTGAACGCTGAGGTGACAAAGATTTATAAAAGTCAGTGTTCAAACGGGTACCGTCCACCTTCAGAATTCCCACAGTTTGTTCATGCAAGATGTTATTGAAGGCCCACTTTTAAGCAGCGCTAGTCTTGTGGTACGTGTGGAGCAGAGTGGCGCAGCGGAAGCGTGCTGGGCCCATAACCCAGAGGTCGATGGATCGAAACCATCCTCTGCTAGGCTCGTCTGTTTTCAGGACGTACTAAACAACTGTGCTCCGAAAGGCTTGCTTACAAGTCTGGGATAGGTTTCCAGGAAGAAGCCATTCACCTTCCAAAAATTGGACAAAACAGACTAAACCCAGAAGTTGCCTAACTAAGAAGCAAATCCTAGTGAATATAACCTGTTCGCCACATCTTCTTCAAAGCCCATTCACTTTGTTACCTCAACAGCGTGACATCACCTGTTTGCAACACAAGAACAACAATGGAGGCAACGGTGTACCTGCTGCTAAAGTGACGGTAAACGGTTGGACCACTGTGTTGCTTTGGGTGTACCCAAATGGCTGGCTCTGTTTGCCGGGAGACCAGTGACCAGGTACTGCCGCCTAACTGAAAACCAAACGTAGCCAGAAAGGATTAAGATTTGTCATTCTAGCCTTTCTATAGCAGTGATAACAAGTAGCCCCCTGCAACAATTTTGATGTCTTGTGTGGAAAGAAGATGGATTGGCTTTGCAGAGATTTTCAGAAGTTTTGGGCAGAGGGGCAGGTTTGTGGGACCTTGTGGGGCAATGGTAGCGCATCTGACTCCAGATCAGAAGCTTGCGTGTTCAAATCACATCAAGGTCAACCAAGAGTGACAGGACTGCAGCCTGTTTGAATTAATATGTGACTCAAAGTCTGTGCACATGCCACTGATCGACATCTCCCACCGTTTTTGTTTATAAAGCCTGGAGAGAAGAAGAGGGACTCTCCTTGGAGACAAGCACATTTTGTACATGAATGATTAGTATGTAAGTACAGTGGTGTGAACCGGTGATTGGAGAACTGTCAATCACTCAATGCTCCTGGGTACCGTTGCAACTTTTGTATATGAGCCCCTCCGACTAATTGCAACCTTATCTTAGCAGAAAAAGAAGCACCCGTAACGCATTTTCGCTGTGAGCAGGGTTTGAACCTGCGCGGGGAACCCCCCATTGGATTTCAAATCCAACGCCTTAACCTCTCGGCCATCACAGCTCCTCCACTTCACCTGCACCTTTTGGCCTGTGGTGAGAGATGCCTGCTCCCTGCTCCAACAGCGCTGGTTCTTTTGGAGATCATCACATGCCAGAACACTCCCTAGTCAGAAGTCACTTCTCTGGTAAATACCATTAACAGTCGTTGAAGAGACCATTGTGTGTGAAGTGTAAGGTCGTTTAGTCAGGTAAGATTTCATTCAAGGCTGACAGCACTGGTCTCCTACCCCCATGAATAGCATTTTGGTGCAGACGGCACAAGGAGCCTCTCCAGAGCAGCTTGTGTTTGAGACAGGAGATCATCACGTACAAAAGCACTCCCTTCTGAGCAATCACTTTTTAGGTGTGTGTGAGAGGAAGGTCTTTTATTTTTAGACACTGTCCAAGGACTTTGTCTTTCTCTGACAAGCATCAGTAACAAATATGCGTTGTTAAGAATTTGTCTAGCTGGCTTGCAAAGCTCATCAGAGCGTGAGCACTGAATGACAGACACTATATTAGGCCTTTGATTGACTACTGCAAGCGCACTTCAAACCTCGATTTGTATTCTTTTCTCAAAGAGGAGAACCTTTCAAGTATAAAGAGAGATTCTACGTGTGCATGTTGACATGCATGGTCTGAAATGACATGCGTCTTTGGCACAACCTCTTTGCATTCACAAGTTGAACAACCTCCAGTTGCAGAAAAATTGCTTGTGTGGAAAGATGGTCTGGCTTCTCAGAGATTTTCAGAAGTTTTGAGCAGAGGGGCAGGTTTGTGGGACCTTGTGGCGCAATGGTAGCGCATCTGACTCCAGATCAGAAGGTTGCGTGTTCAAATCACGTCAAGGTCAGCCGAGAGTGAGGGGACTGCAGCCTGTGATTCCCTTCCAATAGGAGGTTTTTAGTTGCTTGTGGCATACTCGTCCGTCTGTCCAGAAATTCAGGTCCATGACTCATGACGTGTCTCCAGTGAGTTGTTGATGGTGTCAGTGAACACTGTAGACAACTGATCAGCACAGTGCCTCAGGGTGGATGGAGGCACCGAATTTGGCCCAGCTGCTTTGCATGGGTCCTGTGTCTTAGAGAGTCTGTTTACATCCCTTTCAAGTATGGAAAGAGGTGTGAAGGCACATGGAGAAATTTGTGAGCTTTACTGAGTGGTAGAGGTGATGGGGGAGCCGCAAGTGTTGACCGTCTGGGGAGGGGGCCCGGGTAGCTGGACGTTCCATTGTTTTCTGAAAGCACCAGGTGTGAATACATTGGATAGGTGTGAATAGCAGCTGAATTAGAGGGCTTCTGTAAATGGAACTGAATAAAAATGGCAAACAAAACACTCGCATGCTGCAGGTATACAGAGAACCATGCCATGAGATACATGTAAACACATAGTTGAAAGAAGTAAAGACTGCACCAAAGAGAAACTCACAAAATTATTGTAAAGAAAAAAACATTCAAATATCAAGTATAAGTTTTTCATTCCGAGCAAACAAACAGTTTTGAATGATAATGAAATCTAAAAGCAGCTTCAGAGCTGGGCTTGGCATTCTGAAGCAAGCTCATCATATCCAGGATAGTTTTTCACTGTGGACAATGTCACTGTGTCCGCTGTGTTGGATACATTCAGATTTCGTGTCTAATGTCGGTGCTTGTGATTACAGACGGTATTACATCTCTACCGATAAGAACTACCATTGACAATCAGCGGGAAGTATTAAGAGCATCGAAGTGCATCAGCAGAGTGTGTTCGTGTAACAGAACGACGATTTTAGTTAACTAAAGGTAAAATAAGGTTCATTGAAGAGAGTTCATGGGTTTATTTAGGAAGTAAACATACGCAACACCAAGTGTCAGTGTTTTCACGTCTAAGCGTTTACGTGACTATGCGACTCAGTGGCTCACACAATAAGCTCAGTGATTCGAGTTAGCAGCTAACGAGGAAATGGTTGGCTGACCCTAGCTTAAAATCTGTTGGGCCGCACACGAGACCTGACAAGCAGTCCAAGAAGCTTTGAAGCATTGAACGCTGAGGTGACAAAGATTTATAAAAGTCAGTGTTCAAACGGGTACCGTCCACCTTCAGAATTCCCACAGTTTGTTCATGCAAGATGTTATTGAAGGCCCACTTTTAAGCAGCGCTAGTCTTGTGGTACGTGTGGAGCAGAGTGGCGCAGCGGAAGCGTGCTGGGCCCATAACCCAGAGGTCGATGGATCGAAACCATCCTCTGCTAGGCTCGTCTGTTTTCAGGACGTACTAAACAACTGTGCTCCGAAAGGCTTGCTTACAAGTCTGGGATAGGTTTCCAGGAAGAAGCCATTCACCTTCCAAAAATTGGACAAAACAGACTAAACCCAGAAGTTGCCTAACTAAGAAGCAAATCCTAGTGAATATAACCTGTTCGCCACATCTTCTTCAAAGCCCATTCACTTTGTTACCTCAACAGCGTGACATCACCTGTTTGCAACACAAGAACAACAATGGAGGCAACGGTGTACCTGCTGCTAAAGTGACGGTAAACGGTTGGACCACTGTGTTGCTTTGGGTGTACCCAAATGGCTGGCTGTGTTTGCCGGGAGACCAGTGACCAGGTACTGCCGCCTAACTGAAAACCAAACGTAGCCAGAAAGGATTAAGATTTGTCATTCTAGCCTTTCTATAGCAGTGATAACAAGTAGCCCCCTGCAACAATTTTGATGTCTTGTGTGGAAAGAAGATGGATTGGCTTTGCAGAGATTTTCAGAAGTTTTGGGCAGAGGGGCAGGTTTGTGGGACCTTGTGGGGCAATGGTAGCGCATCTGACTCCAGATCAGAAGCTTGCGTGTTCAAATCACATCAAGGTCAACCAAGAGTGACAGGACTGCAGCCTGTTTGAATTAATATGTGACTCAAAGTCTGTGCACATGCCACTGATCGACATCTCCCACCGTTTTTGTTTATAAAGCCTGGAGAGAAGAAGAGGGACTCTCCTTGGAGACAAGCACATTTTGTACATGAATGATTAGTATGTAAGTACAGTGGTGTGAACCGGTGATTGGAGAACTGTCAATCACTCAATGCTCCTGGGTACCGTTGCAACTTTTGTATATGAGCCCCTCCGACTAATTGCAACCTTATCTTAGCAGAAAAAGAAGCACCCGTAACGCATTTTCGCTGTGAGCAGGGTTTGAACCTGCGCGGGGAACCCCCCATTGGATTTCAAATCCAACGCCTTAACCTCTCGGCCATCACAGCTCCTCCACTTCACCTGCACCTTTTGGCCTGTGGTGAGAGATGCCTGCTCCCTGCTCCAACAGCGCTGGTTCTTTTGGAGATCATCACATGCCAGAACACTCCCTAGTCAGAAGTCACTTCTCTGGTAAATACCATTAACAGTCGTTGAAGAGACCATTGTGTGTGAAGTGTAAGGTCGTTTAGTCAGGTAAGATTTCATTCAAGGCTGACAGCACTGGTCTCCTACCCCCATGAATAGCATTTTGGTGCAGACGGCACAAGGAGCCTCTCCAGAGCAGCTTGTGTTTGAGACAGGAGATCATCACGTACAAAAGCACTCCCTTCTGAGCAATCACTTTTTAGGTGTGTGTGAGAGGAAGGTCTTTTATTTTTAGACACTGTCCAAGGACTTTGTCTTTCTCTGACAAGCATCAGTAACAAATATGCATTGTTAAGAATTTGTCTAGCTGGCTTGCAAAGCTCATCAGAGCGTGAGCACTGAATGACAGACACTATATTAGGCCTTTGATTGACTACTGCAAGCGCACTTCAAACCTCGATTTGTATTCTTTTCTCAAAGAGGAGAACCTTTCAAGTATAAAGAGAGATTCTACGTGTGCATGTTGACATGCATGGTCTGAAATGACATGCGTCTTTGGCACAACCTCTTTGCATTCACAAGTTGAACAACCTCCAGTTGCAGAAAAATTGCTTGTGTGGAAAGATGGTCTGGCTTCTCAGAGATTTTCAGAAGTTTTGAGCAGAGGGGCAGGTTTGTGGGACCTTGTGGCGCAATGGTAGCGCATCTGACTCCAGATCAGAAGGTTGCGTGTTCAAATCACGTCAAGGTCAGCCGAGAGTGAGGGGACTGCAGCCTGTGATTCCCTTCCAATAGGAGGTTTTTAGTTGCTTGTGGCATACTCGTCCGTCTGTCCAGAAATTCAGGTCCATGACTCATGACGTGTCTCCAGTGAGTTGTTGATGGTGTCAGTGAACACTGTAGACAACTGATCAGCACAGTGCCTCAGGGTGGATGGAGGCACCGAATTTGGCCCAGCTGCTTTGCATGGGTCCTGTGTCTTAGAGAGTCTGTTTACATCCCTTTCAAGTATGGAAAGAGGTGTGAAGGCACATGGAGAAATTTGTGAGCTTTACTGAGTGGTAGAGGTGATGGGGGAGCCGCAAGTGTTGACCGTCTGGGGAGGGGGCCCGGGTAGCTGGACGTTCCATTGTTTTCTGAAAGCACCAGGTGTGAATACATTGGATAGGTGTGAATAGCAGCTGAATTAGAGGGCTTCTGTAAATGGAACTGAATAAAAATGGCAAACAAAACACTCGCATGCTGCAGGTATACAGAGAACCATGCCATGAGATACATGTAAACACATAGTTGAAAGAAGTAAAGACTGCACCAAAGAGAAACTCACAAAATTATTGTAAAGAAAAAAACATTCAAATATCAAGTATAAGTTTTTCATTCCGAGCAAACAAACAGTTTTGAATGATAATGAAATCTAAAAGCAGCTTCAGAGCTGGGCTTGGCATTCTGAAGCAAGCTCATCATATCCAGGATAGTTTTTCACTGTGGACAATGTCACTGTGTCCGCTGTGTTGGATACATTCAGATTTCGTGTCTAATGTCGGTGCTTGTGATTACAGACGGTATTACATCTCTACCGATAAGAACTACCATTGACAATCAGCGGGAAGTATTAAGAGCATCGAAGTGCATCAGCAGAGTGTGTTCGTGTAACAGAACGTCGATTTTAGTTAACTAAAGGTAAAATAAGGTTCATTGAAGAGAGTTCATGGGTTTATTTAGGAAGTAAACATACGCAACACCAAGTGTCAGTGTTTTCACGTCTAAGCGTTTACGTGACTATGCGACTCAGTGGCTCACACAATAAGCTCAGTGATTCGAGTTAGCAGCTAACGAGGAAATGGTTGGCTGACCCTAGCTTAAAATCTGTTGGGCCGCACACGAGACCTGACAAGCAGTCCAAGAAGCTTTGAAGCATTGAACGCTGAGGTGACAAAGATTTATAAAAGTCAGTGTTCAAACGGGTACCGTCCACCTTCAGAATTCCCACAGTTTGTTCATGCAAGATGTTATTGAAGGCCCACTTTTAAGCAGCGCTAGTCTTGTGGTACGTGTGGAGCAGAGTGGCGCAGCGGAAGCGTGCTGGGCCCATAACCCAGAGGTCGATGGATCGAAACCATCCTCTGCTAGGCTCGTCTGTTTTCAGGACGTACTAAACAACTGTGCTCCGAAAGGCTTGCTTACAAGTCTGGGATAGGTTTCCAGGAAGAAGCCATTCACCTTCCAAAAATTGGACAAAACAGACTAAACCCAGAAGTTGCCTAACTAAGAAGCAAATCCTAGTGAATATAACCTGTTCGCCACATCTTCTTCAAAGCCCATTCACTTTGTTACCTCAACAGCGTGACATCACCTGTTTGCAACACAAGAACAACAATGGAGGCAACGGTGTACCTGCTGCTAAAGTGACGGTAAACGGTTGGACCACCGTGTTGCTTTGGGTGTACCCAAATGGCTGGCTGTGTTTGCCGGGAGACCAGTGACCAGGTACTGCCGCCTAACTGAAAACCAAACGTAGCCAGAAAGGATTAAGATTTGTCATTCTAGCCTTTCTATAGCAGTGATAACAAGTAGCCCCCTGCAACAATTTTGATGTCTTGTGTGGAAAGAAGATGGATTGGCTTTGCAGAGATTTTCAGAAGTTTTGGGCAGAGGGGCAGGTTTGTGGGACCTTGTGGGGCAATGGTAGCGCATCTGACTCCAGATCAGAAGCTTGCGTGTTCAAATCACATCAAGGTCAACCAAGAGTGACAGGACTGCAGCCTGTTTGAATTAATATGTGACTCAAAGTCTGTGCACATGCCACTGATCGACATCTCCCACCGTTTTTGTTTATAAAGCCTGGAGAGAAGAAGAGGGACTCTCCTTGGAGACAAGCACATTTTGTACATGAATGATTAGTATGTAAGTACAGTGGTGTGAACCGGTGATTGGAGAACTGTCAATCACTCAATGCTCCTGGGCACCGTTGCAACTTTTGTATATGAGCCCCTCCGACTAATTGCAACCTTATCTTAGCAGAAAAAGAAGCACCCGTAACGCATTTTCGCTGTGAGCAGGGTTTGAACCTGCGCGGGGAACCCCCCATTGGATTTCAAATCCAACGCCTTAACCTCTCGGCCATCACAGCTCCTCCACTTCACCTGCACCTTTTGGCCTGTGGTGAGAGATGCCTGCTCCCTGCTCCAACAGCGCTGGTTCTTTTGGAGATCATCACATGCCAGAACACTCCCTAGTCAGAAGTCACTTCTCTGGTAAATACCATTAACAGTCGTTGAAGAGACCATTGTGTGTGAAGTGTAAGGTCGTTTAGTCAGGTAAGATTTCATTCAAGGCTGACAGCACTGGTCTCCTACCCCCATGAATAGCATTTTGGTGCAGCTGGCACAAGGAGCCTCTCCAGAGCAGCTTGTGTTTGAGACAGGAGATCATCACGTACAAAAGCACTCCCTTCTGAGCAATCACTTTTTAGGTGTGTGTGAGAGGAAGGTCTTTTATTTTTAGACACTGTCCAAGGACTTTGTCTTTCTCTGACAAGCATCAGTAACAAATATGCATTGTTAAGAATTTGTCTAGCTGGCTTGCAAAGCTCATCAGAGCGTGAGCACTGAATGACAGACACTATATTAGGCCTTTGATTGACTACTGCAAGCGCACTTCAAACCTCGATTTGTATTCTTTTCTCAAAGAGGAGAACCTTTCAAGTATAAAGAGAGATTCTACGTGTGCATGTTGACATGCATGGTCTGAAATGACATGCGTCTTTGGCACAACCTCTTTGCATTCACAAGTTGAACAACCTCCAGTTGCAGAAAAATTGCTTGTGTGGAAAGATGGTCTGGCTTCTCAGAGATTTTCAGAAGTTTTGAGCAGAGGGGCAGGTTTGTGGGACCTTGTGGCGCAATGGTAGCGCATCTGACTCCAGATCAGAAGGTTGCGTGTTCAAATCACGTCAAGGTCAGCCGAGAGTGAGGGGACTGCAGCCTGTGATTCCCTTCCAATAGGAGGTTTTTAGTTGCTTGTGGCATACTCGTCCGTCTGTCCAGAAATTCAGGTCCATGACTCATGACGTGTCTCCAGTGAGTTGTTGATGGTGTCAGTGAACACTGTAGACAACTGATCAGCACAGTGCCTCAGGGTGGATGGAGGCACCGAATTTGGCCCAGCTGCTTTGCATGGGTCCTGTGTCTTAGAGAGTCTGTTTACATCCCTTTCAAGTATGGAAAGAGGTGTGAAGGCACATGGAGAAATTTGTGAGCTTTACTGAGTGGTAGAGGTGATGGGGGAGCCGCAAGTGTTGACCGTCTGGGGAGGGGGCCCGGGTAGCTGGACGTTCCATTGTTTTCTGAAAGCACCAGGTGTGAATACATTGGATAGGTGTGAATAGCAGCTGAATTAGAGGGCTTCTGTAAATGGAACTGAATAAAAATGGCAAACAAAACACTCGCATGCTGCAGGTATACAGAGAACCATGCCATGAGATACATGTAAACACATAGTTGAAAGAAGTAAAGACTGCACCAAAGAGAAACTCACAAAATTATTGTAAAGAAAAAAACATTCAAATATCAAGTATAAGTTTTTCATTCCGAGCAAACAAACAGTTTTGAATGATAATGAAATCTAAAAGCAGCTTCAGAGCTGGGCTTGGCATTCTGAAGCAAGCTCATCATATCCAGGATAGTTTTTCACTGTGGACAATGTCACTGTGTCCGCTGTGTTGGATACATTCAGATTTCGTGTCTAATGTCGGTGCTTGTGATTACAGACGGTATTACATCTCTACCGATAAGAACTACCATTGACAATCAGCGGGAAGTATTAAGAGCATCGAAGTGCATCAGCAGAGTGTGTTCGTGTAACAGAACGTCGATTTTAGTTAACTAAAGGTAAAATAAGGTTCATTGAAGAGAGTTCATGGGTTTATTTAGGAAGTAAACATACGCAACACCAAGTGTCAGTGTTTTCACGTCTAAGCGTTTACGTGACTATGCGACTCAGTGGCTCACACAATAAGCTCAGTGATTCGAGTTAGCAGCTAACGAGGAAATGGTTGGCTGACCCTAGCTTAAAATCTGTTGGGCCGCACACGAGACCTGACAAGCAGTCCAAGAAGCTTTGAAGCATTGAACGCTGAGGTGACAAAGATTTATAAAAGTCAGTGTTCAAACGGGTACCGTCCACCTTCAGAATTCCCACAGTTTGTTCATGCAAGATGTTATTGAAGGCCCACTTTTAAGCAGCGCTAGTCTTGTGGTATGTGTGGAGCAGAGTGGCGCAGCGGAAGCGTGCTGGGCCCATAACCCAGGGGTCGATGGATCGAAACCATCCTCTGCTAGGCTCGTCTGTTTTCAGGACGTACTAAACAACTGTCCTCCGAAAGGCTTGCTTACAAGTCTGGGATAGGTTTCCAGGAAGAAGCCATTCACCTTCCAAAAATTGGACAAAACAGACTAAACCCAGAAGTTGCCTAACTAAGAAGCAAATCCTAGTGAATATAACCTGTTCGCCACATCTTCTTCAAAGCCCATTCACTTTGTTACCTCAACAGCGTGACATCACCTGTTTGCAACACAAGAACAACAATGGAGGCAACGGTGTACCTGCTGCTAAAGTGACGGTAAACGGTTGGACCACTGTGTTGCTTTGGGTGTACCCAAATGGCTGGCTCTGTTTGCCGGGAGACCAGTGACCAGGTACTGCCGCCTAACTGAAAACCAAACGTAGCCAGAAAGGATTAAGATTTGTCATTCTAGCCTTTCTATAGCAGTGATAACAAGTAGCCCCCTGCAACAATTTTGATGTCTTGTGTGGAAAGAAGATGGATTGGCTTTGCAGAGATTTTCAGAAGTTTTGGGCAGAGGGGCAGGTTTGTGGGACCTTGTGGGGCAATGGTAGCGCATCTGACTCCAGATCAGAAGCTTGCGTGTTCAAATCACATCAAGGTCAACCAAGAGTGACAGGACTGCAGCCTGTTTGAATTAATATGTGACTCAAAGTCTGTGCACATGCCACTGATCGACATCTCCCACCGTTTTTGTTTATAAAGCCTGGAGAGAAGAAGAGGGACTCTCCTTGGAGACAAGCACATTTTGTACATGAATGATTAGTATGTAAGTACAGTGGTGTGAACCGGTGATTGGAGAACTGTCAATCACTCAATGCTCCTGGGCACCGTTGCAACTTTTGTATATGAGCCCCTCCGACTAATTGCAACCTTATCTTAGCAGAAAAAGAAGCACCCGTAACGCATTTTCGCTGTGAGCAGGGTTTGAACCTGCGCGGGGAACCCCCCATTGGATTTCAAATCCAACGCCTTAACCTCTCGGCCATCACAGCTCCTCCACTTCACCTGCACCTTTTGGCCTGTGGTGAGAGATGCCTGCTCCCTGCTCCAACAGCGCTGGTTCTTTTGGAGATCATCACATGCCAGAACACTCCCTAGTCAGAAGTCACTTCTCTGGTAAATACCATTAACAGTCGTTGAAGAGACCATTGTGTGTGAAGTGTAAGGTCGTTTAGTCAGGTAAGATTTCATTCAAGGCTGACAGCACTGGTCTCCTACCCCCATGAATAGCATTTTGGTGCAGCTGGCACAAGGAGCCTCTCCAGAGCAGCTTGTGTTTGAGACAGGAGATCATCACGTACAAAAGCACTCCCTTCTGAGCAATCACTTTTTAGGTGTGTGTGAGAGGAAGGTCTTTTATTTTTAGACACTGTCCAAGGACTTTGTCTTTCTCTGACAAGCATCAGTAACAAATATGCATTGTTAAGAATTTGTCTAGCTGGCTTGCAAAGCTCATCAGAGCGTGAGCACTGAATGACAGACACTATATTAGGCCTTTGATTGACTACTGCAAGCGCACTTCAAACCTCGATTTGTATTCTTTTCTCAAAGAGGAGAACCTTTCAAGTATAAAGAGAGATTCTACGTGTGCATGTTGACATGCATGGTCTGAAATGACATGCGTCTTTGGCACAACCTCTTTGCATTCACAAGTTGAACAACCTCCAGTTGCAGAAAAATTGCTTGTGTGGAAAGATGGTCTGGCTTCTCAGAGATTTTCAGAAGTTTTAAGCAGAGGGGCAGGTTTGTGGGACCTTGTGGCGCAATGGTAGCGCATCTGACTCCAGATCAGAAGGTTGCGTGTTCAAATCACGTCAAGGTCAGCCGAGAGTGAGGGGACTGCAGCCTGTGATTCCCTTCCAATAGGAGGTTTTTAGTTGCTTGTGGCATACTCGTCCGTCTGTCCAGAAATTCAGGTCCATGACTCATGACGTGTCTCCAGTGAGTTGTTGATGGTGTCAGTGAACACTGTAGACAACTGATCAGCACAGTGCCTCAGGGTGGATGGAGGCACCGAATTTGGCCCAGCTGCTTTGCATGGGTCCTGTGTCTTAGAGAGTCTGTTTACATCCCTTTCAAGTATGGAAAGAGGTGTGAAGGCACATGGAGAAATTTGTGAGCTTTACTGAGTGGTAGAGGTGATGGGGGAGCCGCAAGTGTTGACCGTCTGGGGAGGGGGCCCGGGTAGCTGGACGTTCCATTGTTTTCTGAAAGCACCAGGTGTGAATACATTGGATAGGTGTGAATAGCAGCTGAATTAGAGGGCTTCTGTAAATGGAACTGAATAAAAATGGCAAACAAAACACTCGCATGCTGCAGGTATACAGAGAACCATGCCATGAGATACATGTAAACACATAGTTGAAAGAAGTAAAGACTGCACCAAAGAGAAACTCACAAAATTATTGTAAAGAAAAAAACATTCAAATATCAAGTATAAGTTTTTCATTCCGAGCAAACAAACAGTTTTGAATGATAATGAAATCTAAAAGCAGCTTCAGAGCTGGGCTTGGCATTCTGAAGCAAGCTCATCATATCCAGGATAGTTTTTCACTGTGGACAATGTCACTGTGTCCGCTGTGTTGGATACATTCAGATTTCGTGTCTAATGTCGGTGCTTGTGATTACAGACGGTATTACATCTCTACCGATAAGAACTACCATTGACAATCAGCGGGAAGTATTAAGAGCATCGAAGTGCATCAGCAGAGTGTGTTCGTGTAACAGAACGTCGATTTTAGTTAACTAAAGGTAAAATAAGGTTCATTGAAGAGAGTTCATGGGTTTATTTAGGAAGTAAACATACGCAACACCAAGTGTCAGTGTTTTCACGTCTAAGCGTTTACGTGACTATGCGACTCAGTGGCTCACACAATAAGCTCAGTGATTCGAGTTAGCAGCTAACGAGGAAATGGTTGGCTGACCCTAGCTTAAAATCTGTTGGGCCGCACACGAGACCTGACAAGCAGTCCAAGAAGCTTTGAAGCATTGAACGCTGAGGTGACAAAGATTTATAAAAGTCAGTGTTCAAACGGGTACCGTCCACCTTCAGAATTCCCACAGTTTGTTCATGCAAGATGTTATTGAAGGCCCACTTTTAAGCAGCGCTAGTCTTGTGGTACGTGTGGAGCAGAGTGGCGCAGCGGAAGCGTGCTGGGCCCATAACCCAGGGGTCGATGGATCGAAACCATCCTCTGCTAGGCTCGTCTGTTTTCAGGACGTACTAAACAACTGTCCTCCGAAAGGCTTGCTTACAAGTCTGGGATAGGTTTCCAGGAAGAAGCCATTCACCTTCCAAAAATTGGACAAAACAGACTAAACCCAGAAGTTGCCTAACTAAGAAGCAAATCCTAGTGAATATAACCTGTTCGCCACATCTTCTTCAAAGCCCATTCACTTTGTTACCTCAACAGCGTGACATCACCTGTTTGCAACACAAGAACAACAATGGAGGCAACGGTGTACCTGCTGCTAAAGTGACGGTAAACGGTTGGACCACTGTGTTGCTTTGGGTGTACCCAAATGGCTGGCTCTGTTTGCCGGGAGACCAGTGACCAGGTACTGCCGCCTAACTGAAAACCAAACGTAGCCAGAAAGGATTAAGATTTGTCATTCTAGCCTTTCTATAGCAGTGATAACAAGTAGCCCCCTGCAACAATTTTGATGTCTTGTGTGGAAAGAAGATGGATTGGCTTTGCAGAGATTTTCAGAAGTTTTGGGCAGAGGGGCAGGTTTGTGGGACCTTGTGGGGCAATGGTAGCGCATCTGACTCCAGATCAGAAGCTTGCGTGTTCAAATCACATCAAGGTCAACCAAGAGTGACAGGACTGCAGCCTGTTTGAATTAATATGTGACTCAAAGTCTGTGCACATGCCACTGATCGACATCTCCCACCGTTTTTGTTTATAAAGCCTGGAGAGAAGAAGAGGGACTCTCCTTGGAGACAAGCACATTTTGTACATGAATGATTAGTATGTAAGTACAGTGGTGTGAACCGGTGATTGGAGAACTGTCAATCACTCAATGCTCCTGGGCACCGTTGCAACTTTTGTATATGAGCCCCTCCGACTAATTGCAACCTTATCTTAGCAGAAAAAGAAGCACCCGTAACGCATTTTCGCTGTGAGCAGGGTTTGAACCTGCGCGGGGAACCCCCCATTGGATTTCGAATCCAACGCCTTAACCTCTCGGCCATCACAGCTCCTCCACTTCACCTGCACCTTTTGGCCTGTGGTGAGAGATGCCTGCTCCCTGCTCCAACAGCGCTGGTTCTTTTGGAGATCATCACATGCCAGAACACTCCCTAGTCAGAAGTCACTTCTCTGGTAAATACCATTAACAGTCGTTGAAGAGACCATTGTGTGTGAAGTGTAAGGTCGTTTAGTCAGGTAAGATTTCATTCAAGGCTGACAGCACTGGTCTCCTACCCCCATGAATAGCATTTTGGTGCAGACGGCACAAGGAGCCTCTCCAGAGCAGCTTGTGTTTGAGACAGGAGATCATCACGTACAAAAGCACTCCCTTCTGAGCAATCACTTTTTAGGTGTGTGTGAGAGGAAGGTCTTTTATTTTTAGACACTGTCCAAGGACTTTGTCTTTCTCTGACAAGCATCAGTAACAAATATGCATTGTTAAGAATTTGTCTAGCTGGCTTGCAAAGCTCATCAGAGCGTGAGCACTGAATGACAGACACTATATTAGGCCTTTGATTGACTACTGCAAGCGCACTTCAAACCTCGATTTGTATTCTTTTCTCAAAGAGGAGAACCTTTCAAGTATAAAGAGAGATTCTACGTGTGCATGTTGACATGCATGGTCTGAAATGACATGCGTCTTTGGCACAACCTCTTTGCATTCACAAGTTGAACAACCTCCAGTTGCAGAAAAATTGCTTGTGTGGAAAGATGGTCTGGCTTCTCAGAGATTTTCAGAAGTTTTGAGCAGAGGGGCAGGTTTGTGGGACCTTGTGGCGCAATGGTAGCGCATCTGACTCCAGATCAGAAGGTTGCGTGTTCAAATCACGTCAAGGTCAGCCGAGAGTGAGGGGACTGCAGCCTGTGATTCCCTTCCAATAGGAGGTTTTTAGTTGCTTGTGGCATACTCGTCCGTCTGTCCAGAAATTCAGGTCCATGACTCATGACGTGTCTCCAGTGAGTTGTTGATGGTGTCAGTGAACACTGTAGACAACTGATCAGCACAGTGCCTCAGGGTGGATGGAGGCACCGAATTTGGCCCAGCTGCTTTGCATGGGTCCTGTGTCTTAGAGAGTCTGTTTACATCCCTTTCAAGTATGGAAAGAGGTGTGAAAGCACATGGAGAAATTTGTGAGCTTTACTGAGTGGTAGAGGTGATGGGGGAGCCGCAAGTGTTGACCGTCTGGGGAGGGGGCCCGGGTAGCTGGACGTTCCATTGTTTTCTGAAAGCACCAGGTGTGAATACATTGGATAGGTGTGAATAGTAGCTGAATTAGAGGGCTTCTGTAAATGGAACTGAATAAAAATGGCAAACAAAACACTCGCATGCTGCAGGTATACAGAGAACCATGCCATGAGATACATGTAAACACATAGTTGAAAGAAGTAAAGACTGCACCAAAGAGAAACTCACAAAATTATTGTAAAGAAAAAAACATTCAAATATCAAGTATAAGTTTTTCATTCCGAGCAAACAAACAGTTTTGAATGATAATGAAATCTAAAAGCAGCTTCAGAGCTGGGCTTGGCATTCTGAAGCAAGCTCATCATATCCAGGATAGTTTTTCACTGTGGACAATGTCACTGTGTCCGCTGTGTTGGATACATTCAGATTTCGTGTCTAATGTCGGTGCTTGTGATTACAGACGGTATTACATCTCTACCGATAAGAACTACCATTGACAATCAGCGGGAAGTATTAAGAGCATCGAAGTGCATCAGCAGAGTGTGTTCGTGTAACAGAATGACGATTTTAGTTAACTAAAGGTAAAATAAGGTTCATTGAAGAGAGTTCATGGGTTTATTTAGGAAGTAAACATACGCAACACCAAGTGTCAGTGTTTTCACGTCTAAGCGTTTACGTGACTATGCGACTCAGTGGCTCACACAATAAGCTCAGTGATTCGAGTTAGCAGCTAACGAGGAAATGGTTGGCTGACCCTAGCTTAAAATCTGTTGGGCCGCACACGAGACCTGACAAGCAGTCCAAGAAGCTTTGAAGCATTGAACGCTGAGGTGACAAAGATTTATAAAAGTCAGTGTTCAAACGGGTACCGTCCACCTTCAGAATTCCCACAGTTTGTTCATGCAAGATGTTATTGAAGGCCCACTTTTAAGCAGCGCTAGTCTTGTGGTACGTGTGGAGCAGAGTGGCGCAGCGGGAGCGTGCTGGGCCCATAACCCAGGGGCGATGGATCGAAACCATCCTCTGCTAGGCTCGTCTGTTTTCAGGACGTACTAAACAACTGTGCTCCGAAAGGCTTGCTTACAAGTCTGGGATAGGTTTCCAGGAAGAAGCCATTCACCTTCCAAAAATTGGACAAAACAGACTAAACCCAGAAGTTGCCTCACTAAGAAGCAAATCCTAGTTAATATAACCTGTTCGCCACATCTTCTTCAATGCCCATTCACTTTGTTACCTCAACAGCGTGACATCACCTGTTTGCAACACAAGATCAACAATGGAGGTGACGGTAAACGGTTGGACCACTGTGTTGCTTTGGGTGTACCCAAATGGCTGGCTCTGTTTGCCGGGAGACCAGTGACCAGGGCCCTATTTCAGGAAGCCAGTTTAGTGGAAAAACTGAGTAAGTATACCCTGAGTTAACGAAAACTCTGGGTTTTCGGTTTCACAAAGCGAGTTCAGATGAAGCCTCAGTGAGTCACTATGACGACACACTCCGTGAAGCTAACCTGCCCCCTAGCAGGTTTACTACAACTAACCCTGACTGTCCCCGCCTCTTTGTCGGAAACCTGACAGTAGGAAGTGTCGGACATGGCGTGCCACTTCCTTGAAGAGCCAGTAGATCGTGAAGCCCAAATTCTCCGCAGAGCTCACCGCCGGGAGAGAGTGATCAGAGCGCGTTTGGACATCTTATCATTTCCTGATGATTTTCTGTGCGAACGTTACCGTTTCTCAGCACAATCTCTAAGTTATTTGGATAACATCCTCAGGCCATATATTACGCATGTGACACATCGCGGACATCCTCTCAGTTCTGTACATATTCTTGGTACCGCACTCCGTTTCTTTGCAAACGCGAGCTTTCTGTACAATATTGGTGACGCTGAGCACGTTTCCAAGGCTACCATCTGTCGGGCAGTCAGGAATGTTACAGTTGCACTGAAACGTCTCCTGCACTCGTTTGTGGTGTTCCCCGGTCATAGACCCACAAGATTCATCAAAGAGGGATGCCACAAAATTGCAGGTATCAGGATGAACAAAACTTAATTCATGATGTGGTGATATTTGAACTACTACTTAAATTTTACATTTATTTTCACTGTTCCCAGGCGTGATTGGCTGTACAGATGGCACTCACATTCCAATCATTGCTCCTTCAGTAAATGAAGGAGACTATGTGAACAGGAAGTCTTTCCACAGCATTAATGTACAGGTACATAGTTCCCTGTAGCATGTCAAACTAACAAATTATTTCATTATTAGTAATGGATGCTAATTTGTGTTCTCTGCACTGTGAAGATCATATATGATGCTGCCAACATTATCACAAATGTGGAAGCCAAGTGGCCAGGCTCTGTCCATGACTCACAAATATTCCGTGAATGTACACTGAGCACAAAATTTGGACATGGTGAGTTGAGAATACTTTAAAATATATAAATACCAATTGCTACAGGGACATTTGAACTGAAGTGTATCCTTCTGTCTTAGGAGAGTTCACTGGCTACTTGCTTGGTGATAGGGGGTATCCATGTTTACCCTATTTGCTTACCCCTTACCCTGACCCTGAACCGGGCCCACAGCAGCGATATAATCTGGCTAATTGCAGGACAAGAGCCAGAATTGAAATGACTATCGGAATGCTTAAGGCCCGGTTCCAGTGCCTGCAAAGACTCAGGGTCACCCCAGAAAGGGCATGTGACATTATTGTGGCATGTGTGATTCTTCATAACATTGCCACAATTAGAGGAGAACACTGTCCTTCTGAACCAAACATCAGCAGTGATCCAAACCATGAACATCCTGACCCTCGCACGGACATACAAGATGGAAGCGCAGTCAGAGACACCATATGTCACAATCATTTCTTTTGACCCATCACCTCAACATGTTGAAAGAAGAATAAACAGATTTTTTGTTCAACTGGCTTTATTGGTCGCCTGTATTTCCTGTACACAAAGTATTACAAGATGTAAACCTCATAAAGTGTCTCTGTTTATCTCAGTCGGTGATCCCCACATGCTTCAAAGAGTCCATCATTGTTCCTGTCCCGAAGAAACCCCACCCTGCTTCTCTCAATGACTATCGCCCTGTAGCCCTCACCTCAGTAGTGATGAAGTGCTTTGAACGCCTGGTCAGAGACTTCATCATTTCTTCACTACCAGACACACTGGACCCACTACAGTTCGCTTACCGTCCAAATCGTTCCACAGACGATGCCATCTCTCATCTCCTCCACACATCACTCACTCACTTGGACACTAGAAGGGGGAATTATGTTAAAATGCTCTTCATAGACTACAGCTCTGCATTTAACACCATAATTCCCTCCACACTCACCACCAAGCTGGAGCATCTGGGACTCAGCTCATCTATGTGTCAGTGGATCTCCAACTTCCTAACTGGCAGACCACAGGCAGTAAGGATGGGCGGACATGTCTCAGCCTCCACCACTCTCAGCACTGGAGCCCCCCAGGGGTGTGTTCTGAGCCCCCTGCTGTACTCTTTGTACACATATGACTGTGTGGCCACTACCAGCTCCACCACCATCATCAAGTTTGCTGACGACACCGTCGTGGTGGGCCTGATCTCTGATAACAACGAGACGGCCTACCTGAAGGAGATTAGGAATCTGGAGAACTGGTGCCAGAGGAACAACCTCCTTCTAAACGTCAGTAAGACAAAGGAGCTGATAGTGGACTTCAGCACTAAGCAGGAGAGGAACTACCAGACCCCCGTCATCAACGAGTGCCCAGTGGAGAGAGTGGACAGCTTCAAATACCTCGGAGTTCACATCACGCAGGACCTGTCATGGTCCTGTCACATCAACACCGTGGTGAAAAAGGCCCGACAGCGTCTCTACCACCTCAGACGCTTGAGAGACTTCCAACTGCCCTCCAAGGTGCTCAGGAACTTTTACTCGTGCACCATAGAGAGCATCCTGGCGGGAAACATCTTAACCTGGTTCGGGAACAGCACCATGCAGGACAGACGAGCTCTACAGAGGGTTGTGCGGTCAGCTGAGCGCACCATCCGCTCCGAGCTCCCTGACCTGCACTCAATCTACAGCAGGCGGTGCTGGACCAAGGCCAGGAAGATCGTGAAGGACCTCAGCCATCCCAACAACAGACTGTTCTCTCTGTTGAGGTCAGGAAAGCGATTCCGCTCCCTGAAGACCAACACAGAGAGACTGAGGAGGAGCTTCTTCCCGCAGGCGATACGGTCTCTCAATCACACCACCACACAGTACTGACCCACACATATGGTTCTTACACACACACTGGACTTTCTGGACTTTGGTTTTGCACAACACTGGTCACTATATTCTTCATTTCCGGTTAATACTTGTACAGCTGCTGTTATTGTGTATATATTTATTTAGATTTAGATTTCTTCATACATTCTTATATAGTTCTATATTGTGTATTGTGTATTTTGTTGTACAGTTATTTTATTTTCAACTTTAATTTATATATTTATCTTTATCTTATTCTTCCCAGTTAAATTTACCCTTCATTCTAATTTGTGTTGTACAGTTATTTCATTTTTAACCTTAATTTATATTTTATTCCTTCCTAGTTAAATTTACCCTTTTTAATTTTTCATATTTATTTCCTATCTTATTCATAGCCTTTTCCTTTTTTGTTCTCTTTAGGTCACGAGCAGTTGTCCAAGCATTTCACTACATATCGTACTGTGTATGACTGTGTACGTGACAAATAAAATTTGAATTTGAATTTGAATTTGATTTGTTGCTTCCTCCTCTGTAACAGCTGTCAATGTTTCTTCATTATTTTCCTGTACTAAAGAAATTAACAACATTGCTGTTCTACTGTAAACTCATATAATCTGTGGAGTATTACTCACAACTGCATGTTGGTCTGGCTCAACAGGAGGCTGCACAGCTCATGGGCGCGTCACTGCAACTCCCCCTGGCTTCTGCTCCGCGGCTGCTGAGTGAACCCTCATCTGGGACTCTCCTCAGCTCTTACTGGGACAGTGGCGCGGCTGCCCCTCTGTTGGTCTTCCTTGGTCTCTTGTGTTCTGGGGGCCTCTGGATGTCTGGAGTTTTGATCTCCTCCATACCTGCTTCATACCCTGGAGGACGGGGCTTTGGCTCCCCACACTCCCTAGCAGATCGTTACATGGAGAAACCTTTGGAATGCAAGCATGCTGATCCATACAGGTATGCACACAGGTGTACACACGGGTATTCACAGACGCGGACTACAGCTTTCTTGGCTGCTGCCTCAAAGCACATTGTGCGCTGTCTATCTTGCGTGCTGCACAATATCGTTTATTATTTAGTATCTACTGATATCTACTGCTAGCTAGTTTATTGTGATGGTGCCGTTTTTTTTTATTATGTTGCTCCTTGTTGTTTGCTTTCTCTTCTGTTTTTTTTTCTCCATACAGGTGACCCAGGTGTTTTGTTTTTTTTGTTTGTTTGTTTTTTTCTTTCTTCCCCCCCTTCTCACCGTCTCTTCTCCCCTTTGTTTTTCTCTCTCTCCCTCTCTTTCTTTCATTCTCTCTCCCTGTCCTATCCCCCAGTTATGTCTGTCCCGTTTGTAGCAACTGAAAATAAAATAAATTCATAATTAGAATAAAGGTCAATCAAATGGACCAATATGGCAAGGCCATGATGATCCACTTGGTAAAATAAATCCGCTTGGCATCTTTCTTCGCCTTAAGACAACAATTCTGATGGCCAAAGATCCAAACGGGACACAAAAAAAAAAAAAAAAAAAAAAAAAACAGGAGGCTGCACCAGATGCAGTACACCACCACCATCAACTGATAGAATATGAGGTTCATACAGGTCACTTATAACTTACAAGGGACCAAATGGCAATTAACAAACATACCTATCACCTTACACTTCATTGTCATTATGCTCTCAAAGACAACCAAGACTGAGGGAAGGCAAAATCAGTAGGAAAATAACTTCACTACAAAATAATTCATTATGGTAAAGAGTTTATCAAATGAATGAGTAGCACTGCAAAGGTGACTGTGAAGAAAGGATGTATGCACATCATGTATTATTTTGAATTTACCCCCTATGTAGGCACTTGTGTCTTGCGGGGTTATTGACTCAGAGGATGTCCCCGCAGAGATGCCTTCAGCCACAGGGCGCCCACTGTTTTGGCTGAGGGCCAACTGCTCAGCCTCTGTGAGTGGTGGTGGTGGAGGACCCCCACCTGTTTTTCGGGCCTCCGCTTTTTTTCTGTTGGCTATAACGGGCCACATTTGAGCATACAGAGTAAGCAAATATGTACTTGTAATGTGCTCAGATAATTTCAATAAGTGCTTACAGAGGGGAAATTAATGTAGCCTCTAACTGCAATTGATTTACATCGGACAAACAGACCAAGCACTATGGCTCATAATACAATTACACCTTACCTGTTTGGACTATATTTTTATATTTCATTTTTACTTGCTGCCAGGCACGTTTGGGGCCTGTTGGGTTGCACCTGCGCTCACATCACGTCACAAAATAAAATGTATAACATAACAAATAAAATAACATATGATAAAATAACGTGTTAAATGGGTGGAAATCCCTAGATCAATGTTTAAATTAACACTCACGCATTGACTCTGTCGGCTATGTTTTGCCATGCATGCTCCCTTTCTTTTGCAGCTGTGGCTGTGTTACTTTTTTCCGCGGAATTTGCATGTTATCGGCATATGCTGCCATCAGAATTTCGGCCTCAAGCGCTGTAAAATACATTGACCGCGCCTTCTTTCCCTCCGTCTCCATGGTGACTCGCTTAATCTGTGCTCCGCTTATCAGGGCTTTATGTATCCTCGTCCGCGCGCTTCACTTGGGGTTAAAGCAACTCCGCGTTGATTGAACTAATTGTTATCAGCCTTTCTGAAACCGAATATTCCGAGTTGGACAGTTCGGGGTTACTCAACCCTGAGTATCGTTTTTCACTCTGAGTTTTCTAAACCGGCTTCCTGAAATAGGGCCCTGGCCCTGTTTAGTGCAAACTCTGAGTAAGTATACCCTGAGTTAACGAAAACTCTTGGTTTTCGGTTTCACAAAGCGAGTTTAGATTAATTCTGAGTGAGTTACTATGACGACACACTCCGTGAAGCTAACCTGCCCCCTAGCAGGTTTACTTCAACTAACCCTGACTGTCTCCGCCTCTTTGTCGGAAACCTGACTTTAGGAAGTGTCAGACATGGCGTGTCCCTTCCTTGAAGAGCCAGTAGATGTTGAAGCCCAAATTCTCCGTAGAGCTCTCCGCCGGGAGAGAGTGATTAGAGCGCGTTTGGACATTTTATCATTTCCTGATGATTTTCTGTGTGTTTATCATTTCCTGATGATTTCCTGTGTGAACGTTACCGTTTTTCAGCACAATCTACACTTTATTTGAATAACATCCTCAGGCCTAATATTGCTCATGTGACACATCGTGGACATCCTCTCAGTTCTGTACATATTATTTGTATTGCACTTCGCTTTTTTGCAAACGGGAGCTTTCTGTATAATATTGGTGACGCTGAGCACATTTCCAAGTCTACCGTCTGTCGGGCAGTCAGGAATGCTACAGTTGCACTGAAACGTCTCCTGTACTCGTTTGTGGTGTTCCCCGGTCATAGACCCACAAGATTTATCAAAGAGGGATTCCACAAAATTGCAGGTAGCAGGATGCACTTGAAAGTCCTGCCGGTTAATGCTGATACCTTTAGTTCTCTAGAGGTCCTTGCATGTGAGCTGACTGGACCCATTCCCACTATCATATCTACTGTATACCGCCCCCCCAAACCTAACCCTGTCTTCCTCAGTGACTTTGCTAATCTACTAACCCATCTTTCATCTCTCTCCCCAAATGTGATCTTGGTGGGAGATTTCAACATTCACATGGACAATAATGACCTTCTGCTCACCAGAGACTTTTCCTCCTCTCTCGAAGGCTCTGAATTTAAACAATTTATTGACTTCCCCACTCACTCTAAAGGACACACCCTGGACTTGGTCTGCTGTTCTGGTCTTACTCCCTTGAATCTTTCTGCTACTGAAATCCCCATAACTGACCACTTCCTCCTTTCATTTAACCTCACTCTCTGCTGCTCTTCTACCAAGCCAACCCGTCTCATCTCGTTCCGCAACATCAAGAACATTGATATGGACATTCTCACTACCAGTTGGGACAATGTTCAGATTCCGGACTTCTATTCTACTCCTGATGATTTGTTGTTATATTATAATAATTGTCTACGCACTGTCCTTGATTCTCTGGCTCCTGTAAAAACCCACTCTGTTTCCTTCACTCGCTCTGCTCCCTGGTTTACCTCTGACCTCCGAGCTCTGAAGGCCAAAGCTCGGCAGCTAGAGCGTAAATATAAGAAATCTGGTTTAACTGTTGATTCAGAAATCTATAAATACCATGTACTTCAGTATAAAGACTCCATTAACAAGGCCAAACAAAGCTTCTACTCTGGTATTATCAGTTCTTATGAGGGTAATGCTAGGACTCTGTTTTCAGTTTTCAACAAACTAATTCAACCCCCCAACGCTTTACCACCACACTTCTATTCCTCTGAAACATGCAACACCTTGATGCTGTTCTGGACTACGAAAATCGATAACATCCACCAGCAACTCAGATCAAATGTTGTGTCTACGCCCTCTCCAGAACCTTTTCTCCTTTTTGAGCCGTTTTCCACTTTTCATCTTCCTGATTTATCTGATATTTCCGAGTTAATATGTAAATCAAAGCCTGCCACATGTCATCTTGACCCCATGCCCACAGGGCTTGTGAAATCCTGCCTCTCTTCTTTACTCCCACTCATCTGTGCTATCATTCACTCTTCTCTCACCACCGGTATCGTTCCCTCCTTATTGAAGACTGCTCTAGTCACTCCTATACTGAAAAAACCTTCTTTAGATCCTAACAACTTTAACAACCTCCGTCCGATTTCCAATCTACCCTTCATTTCTAAGATAGTCGAAAAAGTGGTTGCAGCTCAACTTCATTTACACCTGGTTAATAATAACATCTATGAGAGATTTCAATCTGGTTTTCGCTCATGTCACAGTACCGAAACTGCTCTACTTAAAGTCACTAACGATCTCTTAATCGGAGCTGACTCTGGTCTTCTCACCATTCTCGTCCTTTTAGATCTGAGCTCAGCCTTTGACACCATTTCTCACTCTGTCCTTCTAAGCAGACTTTCCTCTCTCGGCATCTCTGACACACCCCTCGCCTAGTTTCAATCATATCTCCTCGACCGTTCCCAGTTTATTCAACTAAGATCATTCCGCTCTCGCCTATTCCCCGTCACCTCTGGTGTACCCCAAGGCTCAGTTTTAGGCCCTCTTCTCTTTATAATATACATCCTCCCTCTAGGTACCATCTTCCGCAAATTTGATCTTCAGTTTCACTGTTTTGCTGATGACACCCAGTTATATCTCTCTTGCAAACCTGATTCCTCCCTCCCACCTTGTTCCCTTACAGAATGTCTATCCGAGTTAAAATCCTGGTTTACCTCTAATTTTCTAAAGCTCAATGAGGATAAAACTGAGATCCTCCTTATTGGCACCAAATCCAACCTTTTGAAGGCAAACCATTTCTCACTTACCATCGATAACTCCACAGTTTTCCCTTCTCCTCAGGTTAAGAGCCTTGGTGTCATCCTAGACAGTACACTTTCTTATAAATCACACATCAATAACCTCACCCGTTCTGCCTACTTCCATCTACATAACATTAACAGATTGCTTCCTTCTCTTTCCACCCAGTCTACGTCCATTCTTGTACATAGTCTTGTTACCTCCCGTATTGACTACTGCAATTCTCTTCTGCATGGTCTCCCCCAAAAATCCCTCCATAAGCTTCAACTGGTTCAGAACTCTGCTGCTCGCATTATCACCAGAACCCCCTCTTACCAGCACATCACCCCTGTTCTTCAGGAACTTCACTGGCTCCCTGTGAAATTCCGGATAATTTTCAAACTTTTTCTGCTCACCTTCAAGGCCATTCATAACCTCGCTCCTTCTTACCTTTCTGACCTGTTAACCACCACTTGTTCTGCCCGTTCACTTCGTTCTTCTTCTTCTGTCCAGCTTACTGTACCTTCCTTCCGCCTCACCACCATGGGAAGCAGAGCTTTCAGCTGCTCTGCTCCCAGGCTGTGGAATTCTCTGCCCCCTGAAATAAGAAATATTGGTTCTCTCCCCCAGTTTAAATCCCAACTCAAAACTCATCTGTTCAAATCTGCATATTCACTGTGAATCCACTGTTTGTTAATTTCATCTTGTGCTTTTATTTTATTGTTCTTATTCTGCCATTGTTTTACTAAGTGTTTTATCCTATTGTAAAGTGTCCTTGGGTGACTTGAAAGGCGCTCATAAATAAAATTTATTATTATTATTATTATTATGAACAAAACTTAATTCATGATGTGGTGATACTTGAACTACTACTTAAATTTTACATTTATTTTCACGGTTCCCAGGCGTGATTGGCTGTATAGATGGCACTCACATTCCAATCATTGCTCCTTCAGTAAATGAAGGAGACTATGTGAACAGGAAGTCTTTCCACAGCATTAATGTGCAGGTACATAGTTCCCTGTAGCATTTCAAACTAACAAATTATTTCATTATTAGTAATGGATGCTAATTTGCGTTCTCTGCACTGTGAAGATCATATGTGATGCTGCCAACATTATCACAAATGTGGAAGCCAAGTGGCCAGGCTCTGTGAGTGGTGGTGGTGGTGGAGGACCCCCACCTGTTTTTCGGGCCTCCGCTTTTTTTCTAGTGGCCATAACGGGTCACATTTGAGCATACAGAGTAAGCAAATATGTACTTGTAATGTGCTCAGATAATTTCAATAAGTGCTTACAGAGGGGAAATTAATGTAGCCTCTAACTGCAATTGATTTACATAGGACAAACAGATCAAGCACTATGGCTCATAATACAATTACACCTTACCTGTTTGGACTATATTTTTATATTTCATTTTTACTTGCTGCCAGGAACGTTTGGGGCCTGTTGGGTTGCACCTGCGCTGACATCACAAAATAAAATGTATGAAATAAAAAATAAAATAAAATATAATAAAATAACGTGTTAAATGGGTGGAAATCCCTCGATCAATGTTTAAATTAACACTCACGCATTGACTCTGTCGGCTATGTTTTGCCATGCATGCTCCCTTTCTTTTGCAGCTGAGGCTGTGTTACTTTTTTTCTGCAAAATTTGCATGTTATCGGCATATGCTGCCATCAGAATTTCGGCCTCAAGCGCTGTAAAATACATTGACCGCGCCTTCTTTCCCTCCGTCTCCATGGTGACTCGCTTAATCTGTGCTCCACTAATCAGGGCTTTATGTATCCTCGTGCGTGCGCTTAACTTGGGGTTTAAGCAACTCCACGTTGACTGAACTAATTGTTATCAGCCTTTCTGAAACCGAATATTCCGAGTTGGACAGTTCGGGGTTACTCAAACCTGAGTATCGTTTTTCACTCTGAGTTTTCTAAACCGGCTTCCTGAAATAGGGCCCAGGTACTGCCGCCTAACTGAAAACCAAACGTAGCCAGAAAGGATTAAGATTTGTCATTCTAGCCTTTCTATAGCAGTGATAACAAGTAGCCCCCTGCAACAATTTTGATGTCTTGTGTGGAAAGAAGATGGATTGGCTTTGCAGAGATTTTCAGAAGTTTTGGGCAGAGGGGCAGGTTTGTGGGACCTTGTGGGGTAGCGCATCTGACTCCAGATCAGAAGGTTGCGTATTCAAATCACATCAAGGTCAACCAAGAGTGACAGGACTGCAGCCTGTTTGAATTAATATGTGACTCAAAGTCTGTGCACATGCCACTGATCGACATCTCCCACCGTTTTTGTTTATAAAGCCTGGAGAGAAGAAGAGGGACTCTCCTTGGAGACAAGCACATTTTGTACATGAATGATTAGTATGTAAGTACAGTGGTGTGAACCGGTGATTGGAGAACTGTCAGTCACTCAATGCTCCAGGGCACCGTTGCAACTTTTGTATATGAGCTCCTCCGACTAATTGCAACCTTATCTTAGCAGAAAAAGAAGCTCCCGTAACGCATTTGTGAAGAGGTGTGAAGGCACATGGAGAAATTTGTGAGCTTTACTGAGTGGTAGAGGTGACGGGGGAGCCGCAAGTGTTGACCGTCTGGGGAGGGGGCCCGGGTAGCTGGACGTTCCATTGTTTTCTGAAAGCACCAGGTGTGAATACATTGGATAGGTGTGAATAGTAGCTGAATAAGAGGGCTTCTGTAAATGGAACTGAATAAAAATGGCAAACAAAACACACAGACCATCAGGGTGTACACTTCACCCCTGGCGTCGTTTCCCACCTCTAAATTTTAAATACACGTAGACACTGATGGCTATCAGGAGGGGCTATGCGCTTATCTCCTGGGTTTTAAATGCACCTTAAAACACACATGCATTAACACTACATATGAGCGGGCGGAGGGAGGTTTGGAGTCTTCTCACACCCCCGCTCTCTGCGACCTGCTGGAGCAGGGGGCCAGGAGGAGGAGTTGGCCGTCCGACTGGGGTCTGGAGTGTGGGGCATCTCTGCTGCTGCGGAGTCGGGGTGGTCTGCTTCTCCCCACCACAGGGAAAAGGGTAACACCACCTGGGTCTGTGTGCAGTTTCCCCCTCCAGGGGCCTAGACCCGGGGCTTAGAGTATGCTTGGGGAGTGTAACTGTGTGTACAGTGTCTCTATGTCTGTCTCCACGTTGGTTGAGTGTTGAGTAATTGCATATGAGAGCATGAGGGTGGGAATGGATGTTTGTATCTGTGTGTGCCTGTATGTCTGTGTCTATATGTCAGGTTGGGTATCAGATGCCACATCTCTGGGGACATCTCAGGCCCTCAAAGGTATGGAGGCCTATCTCCCCCTACCACTTCCCCTGCCAGTGGCAGACGCCCTCAGACATTATTGCGTTGGTGGTTCTTTGTGGCTCACCCCTTGTTGGCTGCTTATTGGGGCCTGGAGCCTGGGGCTCGCTCGGGCCACTTCGGGGGTGGGGTGCCCTCAGCCTCTCGGCCTGGGGCTCGTTCACTCAGGCACAGCTGGCTGCCGGCGGAGCTCACGGGCACGTCACTGCCACCCCCCCTGGCTAATGCTCCACGGCTGCTGAGTGACCACGCATCTGGGACTCTCCTCAGCTCTTTCTGGGATAGTGGCGCGTTTGCCCCTCTGTTGGTTTTCCTTGGTCTCTTGTGTTCTGAGGGCCTCTGGATGTCTGGAGTCTTGATCTCCTCCATACCTGCTTCATGCCCTGGAGGACGGGGCTGTGGCCCCCCCACACCCTCTAGCAGATCATTACATGAAGGAACCTTTTAAAAACAAGCGCGTCCATGCTCACAGGTGTACACACGGGTGATCACACCCACAAACTACACCCTTTTTGGCTCCTACCTCAAAGCACACTGTGTGCTGTCGATATTACGTGCTGCACAATAATGTTTAATATTTAGTATTTACTGTTATATTCCCATATATCATTGTGATGTTGTTTATTGTATTGCTCTCATTTTCTTCTGCTTGTTTTCTTTTTTCTTTCTCAACAGGTGATCCAGGTGATTGATATATGTATTTTTTGTCTGCTTATTTAGTTGGTTTTTGTTTTCTTGCCCTTTATCCCCGTCCCTCTTCTCCGCAGTTTTTTCCCCCCTTCCTTTCTCCCTTTTCTTTTCCTCATTCACGTCTGTCCCGTATCTAGCAAGCAAAAATAAAAAATAAATAAAAGAAACATGAAAAGGTGAATCAAATAGACCATCACGGCAAGACTGGGATGGTCAATTTGGTAAAGTAAATCGGTTGAGCATCTTTCTTCGCCTTTAGACAATAATTCTGATGGCAAAAGAACCAAACGGGACAGGCAAAAAAAAAAAAAAAAAAAAAAAAAAAAAGAATAAAAAAGAATAAAAAACATGCAAATTAAGAAAATATCTTTAAAACTTTGGTAAATAATAAATGCTATTCTATATAAAAAAAAATAGAGGTTCCTGACAAAGTCAAAAAGCCTTGATACAATAAACACATTTATGTGATTCTTTTATGCATTTAAAATTTAAAACGGGTCAGTGCCGACCCTAACACAAGAGGAAGGGTAAATGTAGTACAATGTAAAACTGTAGCTCTTTCTCTGTCCACTAGGTGGAGATGTGGGCTCAATTTCATCACCCACTATGTTAAAAACAGGTGGTAATCAGCCACCTGTTTTTCTCTGCGAAAAAATGCGGCTGAGTGAAAGAGCAACTAGACACTTCAAAATAGTGTACGTGAGTGCTGATGAGAAGAAAGCATTGATACCTCAAACCAAAGTTCTTTTTCGGCTGATTATGTGTTTGTTTATTAAATATTTTTTGTGTTATCCTGATATATCATATCACGTTGTTTAAGCATTACACATGCTGTATGCTTTATAGTTTTGTTGATCTTTTTTGATTAACCTCAGATGTGAGGTTTTTATACTTTTTTAAACACCTGGATCACCTGTTGAGAAAAAAAAAAAGAAAACAAGCAGAAGAAAACGAGAGTAATAGAATAAACAACATCACAATGATATATGAGAATATGACAGTAAATACTAAGTCTTAAACATTATTGTGCAGCACGTAATATCGACAGCACACAGTGTGCTTTAAGGTAGGAGCCAAAAAGGGTGTAGTTTGTGTGTGTGATCACCCGTGTGTACACCTGTGAGCATGGACGCGCTTGTTTTTTTCAAAAGGTTCCTTCATGTAATTTGGTAAAGTAGCCGCGCCACTGTCCTAGAAAGAGCTGAGGAGAGTCCCAGATGAGGGGTCACTCAGCAGCCGCAGAGCAGAAGCCAGGGGGGGGGCATTTAAAACCCAGGAGGGCATGGAGCTACCTGCCAGATAGCAGCAGATAAGCGCATGGTCCCTCCTGCTAGCCCTCAATGTCTACGTGTATTTAAAATTGAGAGGTGGGCAACGACGCCAGGGGTGAGGTGTACACCCTGATGGTAATTTGGATTCCGTGTTTTGTGCCCACCCCCAAGATCCTATATGTATGTGTAATGAGAGTGTGAGTAATGTGGATGTCTAAGTTGTGGGATAAAATTGAGGCAGAGGCAGCCTGAAGGGGACAGAGGGGGGGATGCCTCCTCTGCACCCTGGTGACACACCTTTACTCCAAGGCCCTGCATGTGTGGGTGGTTGTGGTGGAGCGGGAAGAGGGAGGCAGCTGGAGATGGGGAGGGAAGGAAGGGAGGGGCAAGTGACCCCTCCCTGGGGCCATCTCCCCCGCTGACCCCAGTAGGCACCCCCATACTCCGCGACCCGCCAGATGGGCCTGGGCCCAGTGCAGCAGCGCCTCCCGGCCCCACAGAGCCCGGGACAGTCCACCCAACCCCACCACAGAGAAAACTGCACCCACCCCATCATCCACTCATCTTCCAGACTACATAAGACAATAGACGCCCAGGCTGAGATCTTCCTCCACCTCTCCTGTATCTCCCCCTCCTGCAGAGAGAGTTCCTGAAGAGAGGAAAGCTCCTGCAAGATGTGACAACCTCCCTCACCAGTTGAAGAGCCCCCCAGGTGGCTCGACGCACCGGCGGCACCCTGCGCCAGGGCTGGGCCCCCATACACCCACCCGCCTACAACCCCGGCAACACACCAACCAAGACCAAAGCCCCCAAGGCCCAGCCAGGGGCTTTTTTAAACTCTGAATTCACAAAGAGATTCAGTCCAGCACATTTTTTCCCCTCAGAGTGATGTTTACAATAAATAAAGTCCCAGACTGAGAATCAGTTTTAAGCATAGTAAGCAAGCAAGATCAAAAGATTTGTTGTCATTGTAATGATGCATGAACACATGTTATGTATGCCACAAAATGGCCTCTGTGAGATGCACTTCACCCACGTACACACACACACACACACACACACACACACAAACACAGTTTGTTACTGCCAGATGCAACGTTTATTCTGAGTTTTTATTCGTTTTGACAGTCCACCGTCTGGACAGCTCCCGTCTCAGCTGATCCCCACTTCCCCTCCGCTCCTCTCCCGTCTCACAAAAAAGGAGAAGGAAACCGTCATCAGCCCAAACTCCATCAACTGTGTTCTCACCTGCCTCTCCAGCACCACCCTGTTGAGCTCACTGCACCACTCCTTCCCTGCAGCCGCGCCCAGGGCCACACCTCCGCCACAGCCTCCTTACAAGAATGTGTTAAGTTCTAATAGTGACCAGTAGGAAACCACCACACACACTGAAAATGGAGTAACGCAAGATTTATTTTTCCTCTAAAGCAGACTAGTGGCTGAAGACAAAGTTCTGGACTGCAATCAAAGGCCCAAAGCTGCCATGGTTAGAAATGTTAGACTGGCTACACACAGGAAAAAGTGGTACGTCAAGGGAAAGAGCAGCCAAACACATATCAATCTTGCATTTTTCTGAGAAAGGCTTTCCATCCACCTTATCAGGGCTTCTGTTATTAAGGAGTAGGTTTCCACACCAGATCCTGGGACTTCAGCTCTCAAACTTCAGAAGTTTGAGAGCTGAAGTCTTTACCAACTTCCTCTCATTGGTTACTTTTTAATTCCAGAGTAGGCTATTCCTCCATGAACTCAGCACACCGAGCATCTCCACTCCAGTAATTTTATCACAGCAAATCCACAGGAATCCTGATTAAAACGAGTCCTCCCTCCAGTGTCATTTGATTATTTTAAAAGCAAAAACTTCCAGGTTAGGTTAAAAATAATTTCCTTTGAAATGTGCACTTTTCTCATGTCTCATGTCAACTGGCTTCCATGCTGTAACAGTGCACTCCAAAGAGCTGGCAGCTGGACTAGAGTAGAATCTCCACTCCACATGGTTGTGGCCCACACCTCACAGCTCACACAAAAACACAGCATGCGATTATTAAAATGAAAAATAATACCAACCCAATGCTTAGTGGGGGATTTTCTCAATTTTCCACCATGCCACATTCTGCAACACACACAAATCAAGTGAATCCACCCTAAAGATTGTTCATTAGCTCAGCAACCCTCTGCTGAGGTTTCATTGAAATGAATTACACTGAATTATAAGTGTGGTTGGGTGGGTTGTGCTCTCTGCTTTGATTCTTCTCTCTCCTTCTCTGGAGGATGATGTTAGCTGTCAGTAGTTTGTGGTGGTAAACTCAGGTGGTTTGATTGTGTTTCACAACAGCTACAGGTAAGCTGCATGTCTGCACCTTATTGTAGGTTACCCACACTTTGGTTTATAGTGTAACCGCCTCTTAATTCCAGCTGCTGTGTAGGAAACATCATTCCTACAGTTGCAATCATTAAATGCAGAATAATAGGACTATTTTATTTTTAGCACTCTGTCTCCAGTGGCAGCTGGTGTTGATGCCTTTTGGCATTCTGGCCACACTTAAAATTAAGAGTTTACAACCTGCAGCGGTCTGTTCTCAGATCTGCTGTCTTGCCTGCATTGTCCTCTCTGGAAAAGAGCAGCTAGGGGTGGGACTTTTCTCCCAGAGATTTCCTGGGGCCTGGGTTCTGGTTGCCATTTTCTATTATAGAGTGATTGTTTTGCCAGAGCTATCGCGGGTGAAACTGATGCTACACAGTTCAGGTGGCAGCCTTGTAGGGTTTTATTTCTCACCTCTGAGCCCCTGTTGGACAGCACAGCATGGCGAAGATGATGTCACATCCTATGGTGTGATCATGTCAGTTTTTATAGCCATTTTAATGACATTCCAGAAGCTGAGAAATATTAAAATATACAAAGGGAGATGGAAAGAGGAAAAAAAGATTCTTCTCCTGCTATATCAGCGCTTATGTGGTGGTACTCTCTGAGTGGCAACACCTATCGTTCAGGAGAATATTGTAGTGGCTATTCAGCTCTCTTGGTTGCTGTGGGCGGCCGGCGTCTCCTTTAGTACATTCTGCTACTAACACTCACAAACATCCTCTCTCTCTCTCTGTCTGTAACTCTCTCTCTCTCTCTCTCTCTCTCTCTCTCTCTCTCTCTCTCTCTCACACACACACACACACACACACACACACAGCAAAATTGTATATTTGTCTACAGAAAGTATACGGTGCTCCTCTAGGGAAACCAAATATGTCTGGCACAACAAAACATTCAGACCATAATTTTGCCTGTTACAACTGGCAGGACATGTTTAAACAAACAAACAAACAAACAAACAAACAAACAAACAAACAAACAAACAAACAAGCAAGCAAGCAAGCAAACAAACAAACAAACAAACAAACAAACAAACAAACAAACAAACAAACCTGTGTGGCCTTTGGATATTTTAGCTTGTGGATATGGACAATACTTTTATTTTTATTGCACAAAAGGATGAGAGTATGAAGTGGAGACTGCTCCAGGACAGAAACAACTGCAGTATACTGTTAACACAACTTTGGCTTCTCGCCTCCACTTGCTAATGCTAAGTTAGCCAAGAACCCAGAATTATTTTGTTTTGTAAAAGTTGTAAAGGTGAAATATTCTTTTTGGGAAGACCAGAGAGCAGGGCATTACAGTAATCAATGCGACTGGTAATAAAAGCATGCATCAGCATCTCCGTGTTGGCCCGAGAGAGAATAGGGTGGACTCTGGCTATATTTTTTAGATGATAAAATCCAAATTTGGTTACATGTTTAATATGTGGGATAAAACCAAGCTCAGAGTCGAAAATAACACCCAGGCATTTTCACTTGTAGTGAAGGACATAGTGAAAATGCCTGTAATTTAGACAAGAGTTTCTCTTTCTGAGCCTCAGGACCGATGATTAAAATTTCAGTTTTTGCCCTGGTTAAGCTGCAAAAAGTTTTCTGCCATTTTATATCTAGAATACAGTTAATACAGTGTTGAATACAGTGTTGTCGGCTTTGTTTTCATACCTAAGTACTAAGAGAAAAATCATGTGTGTCCTCATTATTATAGGGATTTGTGTTGTTGTGTGGGGCTGGAGCCTCAGGTATATACTGTCAAATAGTAATTATGAGTGTGGTTCAGGTTTTTTGTTTTTTTTAAGCAATATGAAAGTAATGTAACAGGTAGTATAATGAATGTCTTTCTCCTGGGTGTAATTAAGTGCATTACTTTTAAGAAAAATGTTTTGTGTAGGAACCTTTTTACTTTACTTTACTGAGTAATGTCCCAACACTGATCGCAACAAAGAGGGACATACCTCCAACATGCACAAATATTTGACCACACAGAATTAATTTACATGAATGTAAGTAATGTCTTTGATATTCTGCTTAGTGGTGGTGGTGACTCTCAAAGTGGAGTCAGTGAGAATCAATAAGGAATCCAGTCGATAAATGATATCAATAATGGAATCAGAATCGCTAAATTCTTATTAATTTCGTCCTTACTGCTAGTATTTACTAATATCTTAGGACTCCACGCCTTCATCTAAATATGACAAAAGCAATCTGCAATAAAACGAGGATTTTGACTGGGTCAGTGTTTATATTCCATCTTTTACATACAGAAAACAGTTCAGAAAGAGATCAAACTATCATCATTTATGTCAGGCAAGCTTAAAAATCAGTTGATATAAACAGGGCCTAAGTATAGTTCACACAGAAAAATAACATAGTAAGCTCCTTCTTCACCCTTTAAATCATGTATTCACAGGCAGAAATTTCTAAGAATTTTAAATGAAACATCATAAAGTTATGCATTCATGTCTGTCTATATCTGTGTTAAATCTCTATGATCTCTAAAAATGATATAGATAGCTATTAATTTTCCTATTTCAAAGTAGGTACACTTTTTATGGATTCATGCAATACACTGCAATAAGACAAAAATATTGATTATATAAAGCTTGTATTGAAACAAAATTGAGAATTAAAAACCAGAGAAGTGCAAAGGAGACCTTATTTCTTAAAGCCCTTCTCACCCTAGCAGCTTTCTATCTACGTATTTACCTTTTCATTATCAAAGAGAGAAACAGCTTTAAAATTATGATTAAAAAAGTAGAAATCATTATAAATCAGAAACACTCTTTCCACTGATATATTTTCTAATTATGAAACATAAAACCTGAAACATAAAACCTGGTCATTGTATTAACTCAGAAGAATATTTTAGAAATTGCTGGTAAACTAAAGTTAAATCAATAGAATGAGTTTCAGGCAGAGCTCAAACTTCACTTTCTTTTCTGTTTTTGTTACTGAACTAAAGGAAGAGAAGCTGCCTTCTAATATTCAAATGGACACACTGTTTTCAGTCACGTCAGGATCCAAGTATGTGTATGGCAGGTCCAACACTGAGTTTCTGGCTTTGATCTCTGCACTCAGCCTTTTGAGCTCTACTTGGAAATCCTTTATTTTTTGGCAGGGAACCTCCTCAGTGAAATGCTCCTCTGGGTACTGGCCAAGAAAGATCTGATGAGATAGATATGAGATCACTGGCATGTTTTGCTTCTTCCACTCAAAATGCATAGTTGTATGACTTTTGAATTTGACATTTTGATGTACATTACATAACTTGAACACTTACAGAGTCAGAGGACTGCTTGCTGAGTAGCCACATGACGGCCATGCCATGAACTGTTGTTTGAATATTGGGGAATGTATCTATCATGCTTTTTTCACTTGCTTTCCCCTTTTTAGTTGGTGGGGGAAGCTGCAAGGTGACAGGACTATTGGGCATCCAGGCCCCAAAGTCGTACTGCATTGAAGGAGTAAAGGAAAGGTCATTAATAGGCTCTGAAGCACATAGCAGTGTGATATTGGTGTTTGGTCAAGCCTGGAGAGTCAAGGGGTGTAATACACATTAGGCTCTAACTTGATTAAGGACAAACATGAAGGAAAAGAGTGCATCCTTAAATTGCTGACCCAAAAACTAGAAATATTTGATGAAGAGATCTTTAAGAGCTTGAATGAAGGTGACTGGACTAGAAAGGGATCTCAAGATTGCATTGTAGGTAGCCAACACCACCCCTGTTTATTGGTCATTCAGTGGACATTGATGGCTTCTTTCACTCCTCTTTCAAACCATCTCTGTCTTCTCTGTCCAAAATGTGAATACCATCAACCCTAACTCTTTTGATCTCTACAGCCACTTCATAAACACATGGGACAACATAGAAGAGTCACGTCGACAGGCAAGACGTTCAAGATGTTCCTCTGCATCTGAACAACAAAGGTCACTCTTTTGAGGATGCCAATGTTCGCATTTTGGACAGAGAAGACAGATGAGTAATGAAAGAATTCATCTTTGTCCACTGTGGATGATCATCCTTGAACAGAGGTGGTGGTTTATGACACCAACTGTCTGCCATCTATAATCCAATTTTGAGATTCCTTCCCAGACACTTTAACCATCTTAAATTGGTCAGAGTGGGCACGCTCCATTTTGCTTAACTATTTTTAAATCCCTGTAGAACTGGAAACACGTAAGCTACCGCAAATTTTTTTTTTTGCATATGAAACCGGAGGAGTTGTGCTTACATTTTATGCCATCAGCTTGTCCTAGGTTACGATTTCCTTCCACATATAGCAAACGCTCTGTGTCCACACTACCGTTTTCAGTAGTTTTCAAAGAGTTGTGCATCCACATTGAAATGGCCAAAAACGCCTATATTCAAGCACAAAAGCGAGTGAGAATTAAACAATTTGAAGAAAAGCTATCTGGAGCATGTAAATACTGATATTAATCTTTAATAGGGCTGTTAAAATTGAGAGCAATCAAAACAACTGCTGTATAATGCCCTTTGTTCAATTGGTCACATGACTGCATCACATGACTAAAATGCGTCATCGTTTTAGAAAGTCTGCGTTTTCCAGCGCCCACACTGCGACAGGACACCTCCAGTTTGAAATGTATCCATTTTCGAGAGCGTTTCCAAAACACTGTGTTTTTCCTTGAGGAAAATGCCGGCTCAGTCTGGAAAACGATGCATTTTCGTTTGAAAACGCATTCGTGTGGACATAGCCTTAGGTCAAATGGCCCAGGATGTGAGTGGGCACTGGTTCTTATGTAGCACTTGCTACTCTCCTGGAGACTCAAAGCACATTTTCCTATGTCTCCATAAGTGCTTTCTAACATTCACACTCCACTGGATGCATCATAGAGTTACTTAGGGTTAGCATCTTGCCCAAGGATATTTGGCATACAAACTCGAACTCGACAGGGTTTGAACCACCAAAATTCCAACTAGTACGGAGCCTGCTCTACCACCTGAGCTTCAGCCATCACTAAAAATTTAATGTGAAAAGCAAGATGGACCTGAGATCATCAGTCAAGCCAGACTCTAAAATTAATATTCTCTTAGGACTTAAGTATACTTACCTTTTATAAATTATCCTGCCACTAACAAAGGAACACTTGTTAACTGAAGTGTTTTCCCAAATTGAGAGAAAAGTATTCATGGAGTTGGCAATAATTTATTTTGCTAACTAAACAATGCTCCTTTGCCTTTAATGTCTTGAATAATGCTATATCATCCAGGTAAGTAAATTGAGGTTGATTCTGTTCATCTAGATGTAGCATTTTCAGTGGAAGAAACATTTCGTCACTCATCCAAGTGACTTCTTCAGTCTCAGCTGACTGCAGGTTTCCCCAACCTTTACGCAATTACTGACACTAGTGCAACTGAAAGGGATGTGAGGTCAGTTCGTTTATCATGAATATGCAAACTGTCATGACCTTTGATCAAAGGCAACTTTTCAAAGCCCACTGATCTAAGACCATTGATCAATGGCCATGAGCACTATTTAATGAGAGTTGGGGAATGGCTTCAATCACAGCATTGTAAGGCGGTGAAAGATGTACCCTTAGGCCTCCTTCTCGATTCAGAGATGTTTTTTCCCTTCTTGTGTAAATGGCCTCCTTGACTCCCTGTGTTCCTCCCTGTCCAGGATGTGTTCAGGTAGCTGAGACTGAAGTCACTTGGAGTAGTGACGTTTCTCCACTGAAAACTTTACGTCCAGATGAACAGAATCAACCTTTTGGGGCTTAGCAATTGAAATTTGTAAAGTGATTGTAGTTTATTTCTGATATATTGTAAGGTGGTTAATCTTACCACTTTAAGGTCTTGAAGGTTCTTGCATGGCCTTAAACTATTACAACCTAAATAAATGAAATTAAATGATGTTAGAAGGTTTCACCTGCCCAGAGTTGACAGCTGAGTGCTGGGCAGAGCAAGTGAAGATCACCATGGTGACGAACTTGACCATCTCATCCACAGTGCTGAATTTCTGTGGAATTCCTGATGATCAGAACAAAAAGAAATGGCATTACTTCAATACACTGGGGAAACCAAAGTAAAGTTGTATCAAAATTACAATATTGTAGGTGCACATAAAGTTCTATTATCATAATAAAGTCTCACATCATGCTTTGGTCAGCGTATATAATATATAGGTAGTCCAAATATGCCAAAAACTTTAAACTGCTCTAAATGCTCAGATTCACACATTTTTTAGGATGGGGTAAAGTGTCCAATAGTAGGGATCACTACTAAACTAAACACTACTTACACTTTTTTTAATGCTAAAGTGGGAGTAGCACAAAGGTAATCCACAGGCAGTAACAGACTGCCCATCTACCTGCATCTACCTGTTGTTTTCAAGGAAGTAGGGTACTCCTGATTTTGCTGTTGTTGATCTTTTAGCCAGTGGAAGAGACAAGTGAAGTTATGACATACAAAATGCTGAAGTGGATCAAAATGTTAAAAAAAATGTTTCCACCACAGCCAGTGTCTGTATTGTTCATTCTATATTTTTAGTCTTTGATTTTTCTTCTACATTTCTGCTGTCTCCCCCTTCTGTTTCCCAGCCCCTTGTGAACCAATCAGAATTTGACCATGGCCATTCATGCTCAGCAAACTGCTTATGGGATTTTGGTTGACTGCATGGGAGCTTATTTGCAGTGGTTTCTAAACTGAAACATGTACGCAGACGGACACATTTGTGGGACCGTAAATCACGTTGGGTTTTCACCCAAATTCTGCTCAATGTCAAGGTCATCTTCTTGTCATTTTTACAGGCAGTTTTTCACATTCACTAAAATCTGTACTGATAAAAGTTCTAGTTTGGACTGTGATGTTCAGAAAATGAATGCATTCTTGCACCCCTTTACCACTAAAACATAAATGCCATCATTAAGTTTAGTTATGGTATAAAAATGTAAGATAGTTTAGAGCTGGTCAAAAACTTGGGCCACACCATTGACAAAGTATATCTTAGTGGTCAATAATAGTTGGTGAATGAGAACCAGTTGTCCTAAATTGATTTACAGGATTTTATTTCTCATTAGTTTGTGCATTATAGCCAGTGAATGACAGAAAAAAAGCTATAACTTTGCTTCTGTACTTTGATGTTATTTTTTTGGTAGGTATTACAATAACCTGTGAACTCGAATAGATCATGGACCAAACGACTTGGATCTATATATTTGAACTGCAAATCAGGCATTTAAATTCTAGTAGAGTTAAAATCTAAAATCACAGAGCTTTAAATGAGCAGAGTAAGTCCAAAATAAAGCTCACCTGTGCTTGCTTGTGAAAGGAATCCATGTTCATAAATGTCCTGAATCCACTTCTGCAGTTCAGAGTCTTTCTGGACTTCAGCATCAGTCTTGTAGTAGGAGGTGAGAATTTCTTTCACAAACCTTTGAAATATAGAGCCATAAGCAATGAAGCACAATCCCAATTTAAATACAGATTTCTTAAACACACTAGACCATAAAATTTGTTAATGTGTATAAAATGTGCTATTTTTTCCCCAACCTTTGGATCTTTTTTATATGAAAACTTTTATTTTCTACATAGTAATGGATGACAGTAAAGGAGGCAGGGTATGAATTTTTTAAGGTTGTTTTCAAGAAAACCAAGCCATGGGAGTACCTCAAGTCTACTAGACCCTAACCTTAACCTAAAAACAAAAGTCTTATAAGAACCCTCGTGAAGCTGATTCTGATCATCTTCTTGTGACGTTTTTAGTGGGAGAATCGCTCTGTCACTCATCCAAACAATAATTGTGCATAGTGACCGAAACTTGTACCACTGACTATCACATGTGTTGGGGGCTGTCAGGTCACTTTCATGATCATTAAGAAGTAAAGTGACATTGCCATTGATCAATGGTAGTGTGAAAGGACTCTAACTATTTTTTGGAGGTCTGAAAAGGTTACTCAGGGCGTTTTAGACTCCAATGATTTAATTGTCATCTATTTTGGAGCAGTTGTTTTGGTGCTGCCACAGGCCTGAAAAACAGCCTGGCTATTCCTGTTTATCAAACTCCCTTAACTCTAGAACAGTGGTTCTTAACCTGGGTTCGATCGAACCATAGGGGTTCGGTGAGTCGGTCTCAGGGCTTCGGCAGAGCCTCCACCGCGGGGTCCGGACACACCCGAATTATCGTGTAAATTTGTGATGACACGGCCCCTTTTGGCCATCACTGGCTGCAGATGATCATGCTACACTGCTTGGCGGAATTTAGCGCGCAGTAGTCAACGTGTGACTGTCGTGGTAGTAGTTCGTGTGATTTTTTTGTTAATATTTTAATCCATACTAACTATGTCGGGAAAAAGAAGAAAGTGGTTGGACGAATATGTACAATATGGATTCACATGTATCACGGAACGTGATGGGAGTGAGCGTCCTCTCTGCATGATTTGCAACGCCAAGTTGAACAACTCTAGTCTCGCACCAGCAAAACTAAAGGAACACTTCTTGAAGCTGCAAGGAGACATTGAATACAAGAACACAACACTTGCTGAATTCAAGGATGAAGAGAGACAGATTCGATGAAAGGCCCACTCTGCCTGCTCTTGAATTTTGTATCTGTTAACAAACCGATCCTCACAGCATCGTACGAAGTTGCTTACCTGATCGCAAAGCAGGGCAAGCCACACACCATTGGTGAAACACTCGTGAAACCAGCTGCATTAAAGATGTCGAATCTGATACTCTGAACAGCGGCCGAAGGTAAATGATTCCAAATTCCTCTTTCAAATGACACCATCAGCAACAGAATAGAAGACATGAGTAAAGACATCTTGGCTCAAGTATTCGCAGATCTGATTTCAAGCCCAGCAAAATTCAGCCATCAACTCGATGAGAGCACAGACGTTGCTAATCTAAGCCGGATTAGCTTTTCAAAAAAAGCTACCGTTATGGAAACGACGAACAGAGAACAACAACTTCGCAAACTTCCCCCTTCTGGACAACTGTGTAAGTAAGATCGAAGATGTGTCTGGAATCGGAGATATTTCTGTATTCACGGAACTGAAGCAAACTATTGCAACGCACTTAGATGAGCTTGCAATGTCTCTCGACAGATATTTTCCTACGAGAGAGTCATATCCAGCATGGGTGAGACAGCCATTCACTTTTGCTGATTAGACAGCAGATGTCAATGATAAATACCTTGACGAAATCATTAAATTTCAGCAGAGCCAGGTTCAACAGCAACTCTTCAGAACAACAACGCTCTCAAAGTTTTGGTGTCGACAAATGGACAAGTATCCAGTTATTGCTAAGTAAGCCCTGGATTTTTTTATGCCATTTGTTACAACATATCTTTGCGAGCAATCCTTTTCGAGGATGCTGGACATAAAAACAAAGAAAAGGAACAGACTTTGCCGTGAAAATGACATGAGACTGGCACTTGCCAAGGTAAAGCCACGCATATCTGAACTGGTCTCTCAAAGGCAACAGCAGAAGTCACACTGATTTGCAGGTATGTAATTTGTTGTAAGTTTGTTCATTGTGTTGGTATTGTTCTTTGAACAAGGTGATGTTCATGCACGGATCATTGTGTGCACCAGTAAAAAAACACATCTATGTCTTGAATTTGAAAAAAAAAATCAGATTTTATTTTTCACTAAAGAGGGGTTCGGTGAATGCACATACAAAACTGGTGGGGTTTGATACCTCCAACAAGGTTAAGAACCACTTCTCTAGAAGGATAGAAAGAAATTAGTTTTCTAATTATAACTTCAATAACCATACTTGCTCATCTATCTTCTTCTTGATTTAAAAAATGTAATAAAAAGTGTATCAGAATCTCCTGAGGGATTTTTTAATGCATGCCAGTGAACCCATTCTCAACCACAACAAATAGATTTGAGTTCTATTTTTTCTTTTTTTTCCAAAATGTTGCTCTACATCCAGTTACACAGCCACAAATAAAAAACACAAAGGGAGATTGAGTCTGAATGCAGTCCCAAATGGACGGTCTGGAGGAGGAATAATGTGAGAGACAGTTCTGGGGACTGGCCTTAAGGAGGAGTAGCAAAGGAGAACCTCTCTGGAGGTTGAGAAGGAGACCAGCTAAGGTGGGGAAGCCACACTAGAGGCTTGCAATAATAGACACAGTCCTTGTGGATGGCCTCGAGACAAGAGACCAGAAGAGAAGATGGAACCCCTCCTGTGGCTTGATAGGGGGCTAGTGACGGTCAAGGAGACTGGACCCCTCCAGAGGTTTGGCAATGGCTAGTTGCAGAGGCTTCACAGGTGGTCTAAAAGCCAGTGGGTGGAGTGGGGCAGTTTATCATGGTGGCCAGCAACAACAAGGCAGGAAAAACCAGGAACCAGCTGTTGAGGCATACTCCATGCAGTGGCCAAGGAAGAGGCTGGTGATCAGAAAGCAGGGCATTAGACTACAAGATGGCCTTCAGAGAAGGAATGGAACGGTTCTTGATCCAAAGCATCTGCCAAACATTTTCTGCTCTTGCTCTTGACGAAGGCGGTCGCACTTTTCTCCTCTCCTCCTCTCCCTTAGCTTCCCTGCTTAGCCTCTTATGTCCTTGTCTAGTCTCGTGTTTTTTGTATTACTTTTCCCTGGAACACTCTCTCACAGTCTGTTCTCTAAAACCTAAAAGTGGAATCATGGATTTGATCAACTGGTCCCTAAATGCAATTGACACCCCTTTCTCAATGAGAAGTTTGGGCTTGGGTGCGCCTGAGTGCTGAAGATATCTACCTATTCGGAACCATGATAACAGGGTTCTTGCTGATTGGAGCTGGTTTGGCCCTGACTTATCGAAGAATTAAGAAAGCGGAACCGGTTGTTCAAACCCCCACAAGGCTGTCCGCTGGGATTGAAACGATGGGAAGAGGTGTGAGTTTCTCAAAATGGGCTCATTGAGTGCAGCATGGATAAGATCTTGGAGAAGCTTACGGCTGCCGTGAATACTCACAATAAGATCTCTGAGTGCAAACTGGATTACATCTTGAAGAAGCTCACTGTGGTCGTGAGTTCTCAGAATTGGCTCTTTGAGCACAAGAATGACAACATCAAGGAGAGCAAGTTTGATAACATCATAGAGAAGCTCATGGCTCTCCAACGGGAGATTGAGAGACCAGTGTTGGACTGTTAGAACAGCTTTGAAATTCATATGAGTTGTTCGCACTAAAGTAAAAAACACCATCACTTCATGCGGATACCCTTTCGGCGCCAGCTGCAGTCTCAAGGCTGGAGCCAAACAAAAACACCCTGATAATGACTGTGTTTAGACTGTTCCTTCCCAGTCCACGCAAGGCCACCTGGGCTGGCTGGAAGACTGTTTACTTAGCCTAACAGGGCGAAGGACACTGTCTCAGCTGAACTCTGCACGTGGCGAATAAAGCCTTGATTGATTGATTGATTGATTGATTGATTGATTGATTGATTGATTGACAGCGTTGTAGCATGGGCATTTATGGGTGCCAACCAGGGTTTTAATAGTTTTGCAATTTTCATTAGTTTTTAATTTTATTTAGTTTTGACTTCAGATTTTCAATTTTATATCAGTTTTAATTAGTTTTTACCAATTGTTTGCTAGATTCGTTTTTTTTTTAATCCTTAGTTTCAGTTTAGTTTTGATTAGTTTCAGTTATAGTTTTAGCTGTGTTTGCAATAATTAAGTGAAACAAAATCCCAGTTTCATCATATCAGTCATGCTCTTCTGCTTATCCTTGGGTATGTTGCTATTCCAGCTACCATACCCTGCACCCTGGACAGGTCGCCTGTCTGTCGCAGGGCTAACACGCAGAGACAGACAACTCACATTCCCACCTATGGGTTCTTTAAATAAATAAATAAATAAATTAGGGCAGATGAACAACCATTGATACCAGGCAACTTGTTTATATTATTGTATTTTGCACAACTCTGTTGCTTGTGAAGCTCGCACACAAGAATTTCACTCACATGTGCTGTACCAATGTACCTGCACATGTGATGTGACAATAAAAGTGATTTGATTTGATTTGATTTGAACTATAAAAGGTATATCTTAGCCCGAATGAGACTATTAACTCTTGCAGCACCGGGTGTTCATATTTTGGTTCAAGTGAATTGATAAACTTCTTGAAGGCTCACACAGTTGTGTAGATATCCCCGTCCTGTTGTCTCGGGATGCATCACACTGCCTGGCCTGGGGTTAGATTCTGTTTCTGGGGATTAGGGTTGAGTGTGCTCCCTTACCTTCTCAAGGTAAGCTAGGTTAGCCTTCTTGTGCGAGCTTTTCAAGTGCAGTTTAAGGATTGTGGGATTTTTTTTCCTTATAGAAATGTCCCTCATAATTAGGGATGGGTATCGTTTAGGTTTTATCCGATACCGGTGCCAAATCGGTACTTTTTAAACGGTGCCGGTGCTCAAACCGGTGCTCAAACCGGTGCTTAAAGAATGGAGAACACAAAATTGGTCCAAAAACCTCTCATGTTCAGCTGTTTTTTGTAAAAAGATAACAATGTTAGCCTTTTCTGCAGCTATGGGGCATATATGGCATCACTCTTGGCTGGAAGCAGTGCTTAAACAATGGAAAAAACACAAACTTTGTCCAAAAACCTCTCATGTTTAACTGTTTTCCACTTTTTCTTTGGTCATTTTAGCCTTTTTGGCCAGGGTGAAGGGAGTATCTGCCATCAAACAAGAGGACAGCCGCATGTAGCTATGATGATGTTTGCTAGTTCACCTTACATGCATTAATGTAATAACGTGGTTAGCCTACTCAACGTAAATTACACACGAACAACATTAAGCTACTCACGCAGAGAAGAACGGCTGCTGCTGCCATCATCATCATCATCCTCATCATTTCTGCTACACTGGCAGGACTAGGGGCCAGGACTCTCCTCTTCGTGTTTTTGGGGGATGTTGCATAACAGGCAACCCACCCGCAGTAGATGTGCTCGGTGTGAGGTCTCGTAGCAAGCTATCAAATACGGCACATTTCTGGGCTTTTAAAAAAAATGCTATGCGTCGCCAGGTGTTTCATCAGATTTGAGGTGTTACCTCCTTTGACAGTATCACAGTATCACCTTAAAGCACTTGTTGCAGGCTGCTGAGTTTGCATATTTTGCTGTGAAGTACAGCCAGACTTTTGACCGCTTCGCCTTGGGCATTTTTAATCTGTAGCTCTGCTCTAAAGGAACGTACGTAACTGGCCCACCTACTATCCTCGGAAACGTAAAATGATTGGCTAGAAGTGTATCACAGCTCAGGAAAAAAAAGCACCGAAATGTGCGCTGCTTTTCGGTCTGGTTACTACCGTTTATGTCAGAACCGACACCGGTACCCATCCCTACTCATAATTTGTCGCTTTCCACTACAAGACACTTGCTTTATCCAAAACACAGTCATATTCAAAGTAATCCCAAATTGGACCTCTGCGCTTTCTCCTGACTTTTCCTGACATGATTCTGCGCGTGGACGGAGCAGCAACACAGACGATTTGACTAACGTACTTGCCACCTGCTGGCATAATGAGACACAGCAAGAGAAAAACCTAGAAACTAAACTTCATTTTCACCCTTGACTATTGTATGACACACACACATCAATGAAAACTAAACACATTTTTGCTATAAATTCAATTAATTTTAGTTCGTTTTGTGAACACTCATTACAGTTTTAGTTAGTTTTCCTTTTTTTCGCAAAGTCTCGTTTTTAGTTTTATTTCCATTAACGAAAATGTTTTTTCACTTCTAGTTTTTGTTATTTCGTTAGTATTCGTTAACAATAATAACCTTGGTGCCAACCGAACCAGAGCACTAGTATTTATGATAAGACTGCTGATAGAAGTACCAGAATGAGTTGGGAAATGTATAAAGCTGTGCTTGCTGCTCAGATTTAGCTAAATGCTGCAAAACTGATCAGACAGTTTCACAGTGTAAATAGATAATCACAAAAGAAACCCAGAACTATTTTAAGCTAAAGAAATTAGATTTTCTTCCTTAACCACAGCCTTCACCTGATCCTAAGCCAACAGCGCATGCTTTTTTAGTTACTGAAGACAAAAGTGAATGTAGACAGACCTACAAACAAGAAGCAACTAAAGATGACTGTGGTAAAGGCCTGAGCATCTCAAGGAGAAAGCGTAGCATTTGGTGATCTCCATGGCTTTTCATCTTCAGGCAGTCATTGGCAGCAATGGACCCAAGCATTAAAATCTGCACCTGTGTTTAAAATTAAGTTATTCAAATTAATTTTAAGCCCCTGACAACAAGTTACTATGTTTAAACATGTATAAAATATGTATAAACAGCTAGTTCAATACTTTGTGCTTAACCCCTAGAGTTAAAGCTGAAAGTCTGCACATCTTGATGGACTGATTTAAAATCCATTGCTGTGGTGTAGTAAGACAATATTATAAAAATGTTGTTACACTCCATATATTTCTAGACATAGCTCTATATTTACCACCATACTGTAATAAACTGTTTGACCCAAATTTAACACATGAGCATCCTGATAAGGCTTTTTATTTGAAAAAAAAGTGAGTTTTTCCCCACTGCTCCACAAACTGACCAATTAGGCCTAACCTGATAGTTAGACTAATACCTCTTTTCCCCTTTTACCGACTTGATTCTACTCTGTCTTGGTCATTTTCCTTCGCAAATGAGTACAGTGTGTGGGTGGATGGGTGGGGGGGGGGGGGGGGGGGGGGGGGGTTTAGCAATGTGGCAGAAGCTCCCATTATGTAATATGTATTCAACACAAACAAAGCAATGGAGGATGTCAAGGTGATGGTATACTGCCCCTCTGACTTTTCTTTTTGTCAGACTGAGGAAACCACGGTGTTGGGTTTTGTGTTGCCCTTTCCCTCATTTCCAGGTTTCAAATATGGAAGTTTTGATTTTTGCAGTCTACTGATGTCACATTTTTAGATCAACTCAGGTTGCTTGGAACGCCAGCCGAGTAGGTACTAAACAAAGTATCTGGTATACCACCTAATGGAAAACGCTAAAAATAAAGTTGACCCGAGTAAGCACTCAGAGGGAGAATTAGAGAACCTGAAGATGATTTCCCAAAGCTTCAATCCATCATCCCTGTAGTAGAAATTTGGTACATCTTTCAGCCCACGTTCTGCAATATCATCTGGGATACAGAGGGAGCTGTAGGTCAGGGAGGATAACGATTTCTGCAGGATTGTGATTACACCCTTTCCACCAGAAGCTGCATACTAGAGAACAGATACAACAAATACAAGTGAGAAGCAAATACTGTACACATGTCAGGGTTTCTGGGTCTTTGACCCAGTATTCTTAGTTCATGTTCACTGTTTATATTCTGTCTGCTTCACCTCCTGTTTTATTGTGTTAGCCTTGGTCCATGTGCATTATGTTCCGTCCTCTTCCCATTATCATTAGTTCATTATGTTCAGCTGTGTACTCACCGGTCTCTCATTATCATCATTATCACCAGTCTGTGTATTTAAGCCCTCTGTTCTACCCATTCAATGTCGGGTCATTAATGATGTATGTCTGATGTCAATGTCGTCTGTATGTCCAGTCAGTCAGTCCTTTGTTCATTCAGTCAGCCAGCCATTTCCTCCCTCTGTACTGTTTGCTCACTCCTTCGGCAATAAACATCCACCTTCACCTACCTGCCTGTGAGTCCAGCGTTTGGGTCCTCCTTCTCTCATCCACGACACTACCCTTGACAACACAATAGTAAAAAAGAAAATGTTGTTTAGGTTTTGGTCTGTTCAGTGTGTTGGTCTTTTCGTACCCGAGTCAAAACTCCCGTCTTAGATATTAGAAGTTGCCGAGCTAAGACGTTAATCTGAAGTGTGTAGCGAGTGTGAGGCATCAGAAGCTGGCAGAAAGGGAGAAATTTATTAGTAAGAAAATTACTTTTTCCTTGCTTATTTGATGATTTCAACGCAGTCATGTGAAAAAGAATTTTTAAACAGGTTTCTATGCAGTCTTGTGAAATTCTTACTACACTGTTACCTCTTAATAAGAGGGCCAGTGGCACCCAGTTGCTGCTGATGAAATACTCAAAGCCAAGAGGTTTTGAGAGATGTTTTTGAATTTTGTTTAAGCATTGTATTTTGGATTATCTTTGTTTTAGGATTCTGGTCTCAGTATAGTCGCAATTCTTTTTAGTTCAGTCCTTTATTACAGCTCTGTGTTTCCTGTTTGTTTTCTCTGGACTTCTCAGTTTTGTTATCCAGGTCTTAGTTTTGTTTATATTCGATCTCATATTTCTGTTATAATGCCTCCCGTGTTCCTTGTGCATTCTTGTGAAGTCACTCTCGTCTCAGTGTTTGTTTACCTTTCTGTTTTTGTTTCAAGTCTATGTTTCTGTTCATGCATTCGGTTTTTTCCCATTTTATTTTGGTGGTCTTTTGTCTCTGGTGCCTTGTGTTCTCCCTCTGGCTGTTTGAGAGTTCCTGATTTTTTTTTCTCAACTTGAGTTATTTTTATAATGTTCTTTGGACAAATGAGACTAAAGTAAAGATGTTTGATGACAATGCACAGCACCACATTTGACAAAATGTGGTGCTGTGCATTGTCAGCACAAAGACCTTGTACTAACTGTTAAGCAGAGTGATGGAGAAGTGATGAGCCAGAGGAACTGGACACTACATTAGTGCTGCTGCATTGACTTTCCACATCTTTTCCTTTTTGAGAAATTGACTGGCACTAGTTAGTGCTATATTCAACTCCAAGGCACAAAAGACTTGGACTGTTTAGCCTCAGTTACCTTGTACAGTGGATGCACCATGGGCAGGTTACGCAGCAGTGAGACTGTAAAAACCTCAGCCAGCAGGTGTGTGCGTAGCAGGTGAACACTGACTTCATAGAAGTTGAAATCTGCACTTCTCACAAAGATTTTGGCCATCAACCAGTCATACTCAGAATCAGTAGGAAGGAAGATTGGGTTGTCCTTTGCTGGTTTCTGCTTTAGCTGAAGAAGAAGGAAGAGATATGCTTTTAATTCATTGCATTTGATCTATTATCCTCATTATTTGATGAATAACCATATTTTGGTTACTTATTTAGGTGAGTTTTGTCATGTTCCTGGGTCTTGACTCAGAGGGTTAAGTGTTTTTGTCTGTGTCCCGCTCCGGACGCTTGGCATATAGTTAAACTCATCCCATACTGTTTGAGTTTAGCAGAATTAATTTTTCGTTTAATAATGTATTGCTGATTGCTTTTTTGATGGCCAATTAAATTATGCAGTCACATTATAAATAGCTGCTATCTGAGCATCCCTCTCTTACTTACCTGTTGCCCTATACATCCAGGTCTCTGCTCATGTGGCTTCCGTAGCTGTCACAGGTAGGAGTCATGTTTACGCCGCTGCTTCCTCAGTCTGTATTGGTTACACTGTAGCTGATTGATTCTGCTCATGCTTTTGTAGAAACTTCCTGCGGATGCTTATATTCTCAGAAATATGTGTCTCAGTAAGATGTGGTGTTTATCCCCTTGATTCTGTAAGTTTCCCTACTTCTGGGCCCAAGGTCTTAATGCATTCATTCAGGCTGCTCTTTTTAATGTGCTGTAACACTTTGTATCTTGTTTTATTTAATATAATGAAGCCTCATCATTGGGGTAATTGGCAACCTCTCTGGTTTTTTATTAGCATCATTTATATGCAGCACATGTTCAAGCTCAGTTTTTAAAACCTTATGATGTAACTACAGTCAATGGGCTAACAGTTTACCAATACACCAAATATCTGAATGCTTCAGAGAAGAGTCAGAGCTCAGGATCAGCAATTTTTCAATTTCTCATAGTGAGTCATCCAAAATATGTAGTAGTTAGATATTACTGGCTAACCTTGGATTGGGCATGGATAATCTCAGATGTTCTCTTGACTCAAATTTAGGCAATGTTCAGTATCTTCTCCCAGCAGGGAAATCGGGGACCCTCACATTGTCTTTTTTTGTTTTGTTTTTTTGTTTTTTTGGGGTTTTTTTGGGGGGGGGGCTGATGCTCATCCTCCATCCTCAATGTGCTATTGTTTATATTTTTCTAACCATAGGTCTATAGGTAGCCACCACGTAGCAAACCATTATATGCCAGCTAGCCCAATTTCAATAATGCTACAAACATTGCTGCTGTTTAGTTTTCTGCCGTGTGTTCTGTTTCTTTTTAGAAATCCATTTGTGTTCTTTTTTGCTTTGCCTTTTATGGGTTTTTTTGCATCTTAAGAAGAAAGTGTGCCCTCTTGATGCATGCTAAATCATTCAGGTCTGAAAAAACATTTCATCACTCATCCAAGTGACTTCTTCAGTCACTGCAGGTTTCCCCAACTTTATAAACAGTACATTTGCACAATGACTGAAACTAGCACCACTGACTAACGATGGGCTGCGAGGTCAGTTTCTTGATCATTAATATGCAAAGTGTCGTGACCACTGAATTACAGCCATGATTGCTGTTCAGGGAGTTGGGGAATGGAATCACAGCACTGTAAGATGATGAAAGATGCACCCTTTGACTTTGTCAACTTTGTCAAGCATTAGTATTATTGAGTGTTGAACTCACCTGAATAGCAATTGGCATCAGCTTATTATCAGGGGTTTTCTGAAGCAGAATAAGAGGAGCCATCAGATACTGCTTCTTTTTGTTGATGGTGTTTGGTTGCACTCCATCCAGAAGCTTGTAGTCACACAGGAAGATGTTGCCCTTCTGTTTGGAATTCCAGAAAGCATTACTGATGATTTTATGTCATGCATGCAGTTTGAATATTACAATTATGAAGTGAATGTACCAGTAAGATCAGCCAGTCATCATTAGTTCAAGAGAATTAAACACTTACCATCATTTCGTCTGCCAGACTTCCCCGACCATGGAGAGAGACCATGTCACCAGTGACAGGAAAGTTCTTTGGGAGTGCTTTACAGCATCGGATCAACATGGGGTTGACACCATTGAGAAACTGATAGCCAAATAAAGAGTCTTCCTTCCAATGTTTATGAACAAAGTCTGGAAAAATAATATTTTTTACTTGATTTTGGAATACAGGAATCACCACCTAAAGAGTCTTGATGCATGCTATATCATCCCCAAAAGGTTGATTCTGTTCATCTGTTCATAGCGTTTTCAGTGGGAGAAACGTTTAACCACTCATCAAAATAACTTCTTCAGTCTCAGCCAGAGATGGGCAGTAACGCGTTACTTGTAACGCGTTACTGTAATCTGATTACTTTTTTCAAGTAACGAGTAAAGTAAGGGATTACTATTGCAAAATCGGTAATTAGATTACCGTTACTTTCCCGTAGGAACGCTGCGTTACTGCGTTACTAAAACCGTGATTTTTTTGCGAGAATGTCTCATGACAGTGACGTAAGCAAGTGCGACGTTGGTGACAGCAGCTGTGTGCAGATCAACAATGGATAATATATCGAGTGCGGGAGAGAGTATGAGCGTGCAGCGTTTAAAGTGTGGAAGTACTGACCTTACTTTGAGTTTGATTCCATAAAAAGTGACAAAAACATTAGCGTCCATCGTGCGTGGGAAGAAAACTTCTTTTTACAGCGAAAAAAACCCCTAAACTTCCGAGCAAGCACCGAGTAGCTACGACGTGATGGGAAACTCATAGAGACACTCGCGCGGATTCTTCAACTGACCGCAGCACACCTACACCAGGGTAACCCTCCGCCTACCCTGCTCCTGCTTTACAGGTGAAAATAGAGCAAAAGGACCGCTGAGTCTTTGACTTTATTTATTTTCTGCTGTGTTTTACTTGCATCTGTTTGAAAGAGTGAGTGAAAACACAAAAAATATTTTATTTTATGTGCTGGAATGTGTAGAAAATAGGTTTAAATGTTAAACTAATTTATTCAAGTCAGAGAATGTTGCATATAATTAAATGTTTTGCTTGATGCATAAAGTTAAAAGATTAAAACTGATAAAACAAGTTAAAAAAAGAGACTTTTCCATTTGATTACATTTTGTATGATGGATTATGTAGAAAAAGTAGAATTGGGCTGAAAGATCTATCACTTTATCACCTCTTCAGGTTGTAAATCGTGTTTTTAAAAAGTAACTAAGTAACTAAGTAACTAAGTAATTAATTACTTTTGAAAATAAGTAATCAGTAAAGTAACGGGATTACTTTTTGGGGGGAGTAATCAGTAATTAGTTACTGATTACTTTTTTCAAGTAACTTGACCAACACTGGTCTCAGCTGACTGCAGGTTTCCCCAACTAAACAGTACATTTGCACAATAACTGAAACTAGCACCACTGAATGAACAATTGGCTGACTCAGTTCCTTGATCATGATCATTACTATGCAAATTGTCATGACCACTTAATGAACAGTCGCGGTGCAAAAGTACTGTTTATAAGTTTGTGGAAATCTGCAGTCAGCTGAGCCTGAAGAAGTCACTTGGATGGGTGATGAAACATTTCTCCCACTGAAAACGCTACGTCCAGATGAACAGAATCAACTTTTTGATCCTACCTAAAGACAACATAGTGCCCAGAAATCTCCGATGACACAGGGACAATTGGGGATTTCCCTGAAGGAAGTTTTTTGATCTCCAAAAACCTTTGTCTGTTGTTAAAAAACTTCTAGCTGCAACAAACACTAAGTTGCACTGGGGTGGTCTACAGCTTAGTACAAAGGGGTTGGGCTCAGAATTGGAACTTCCAACTCTGAAACCATAGTTCACAGTCAGAAAAGGATGGATTGCACAGATCACTGCATTAAGATGAAGATAGAGGTAACTTCAAAATCACATGCAAAGAAACGCACAGAGGATTAACAGCAGATGATCCAGCAAAGTCTACAGGGAGGTCAGGCCTATTTATGCACAAGCACACACATAAACACACATAACAAGTGAAAACTAACACAAAGCATATGCAGGAAGTCAAACTGATGTTGGACACAAATGAAAACAAAATAAAAAAAAGGAACAACCCAAACCTGAATTCAGATGGCCAAACATCAAGTACAGAATAAAATAAACATGAAGAGTCTGAGGATGAACAGAAGGCAGAGGAGGGGCGGATAATAACACACTGAGGGAGCTGAACACTCAAAAGATTACAAACTCAAACAATAAACTGTGGTTTAATACAAATGTAGCCAAGTGTACAAGTATACAGATAATAATATTTTCTACTTTAGTTTAAAAAAATATCAGTTTAAGGTGAAAAAAGAGCTCTAAAAATTTCTTTGAATGCATGTTCTTTGTTTATATTTATGTTAAAACAAAAATGTTATTGAGTAGTTTAATTTCATTGTTTACACAGTTTCCTGTTTTCTGCATGTAGTGTGCACTTTAATTTGTTCATTTTGGTGATTTGTGTCATTGCATATTTTGGTCACCAGGGGGCAGTGCTTAAGAGTTTACTGCAGTTTTACCAAAACTTAGAAAAAATGCATCTTGGGAATTACTGTTTTTTACAAAAAGGTGATATCATTGGCAAGAAATCAATGATGCAAAGGACCTGCACGTGCACCTTAGGGCAGCTATTTTCTGTGTGTAGGGGATAAGTTGTGATATCATATGTGTTCTCCAGTATCCAGGTGAGCTGAAATATTGCTGTGGAATCCAGAGGCCACTGCCATATTTCTTCTTTGTATATATTTCATTTATTTTACCTCTTTTATTTCTCTGGTCCATTTTTGATTATTCTGTCTTCACCGAAAACAAAAGACTGCACATTAAGAACCCCAGTAATTGTGTCCTGTGAGGTTATTCATTTCTCAGGCTATACAAATAAGGAATTCAAAACTAATATTTTAACAGTAGAGCAATCTAGGTTTGTACTCAAAGCTCATTTTAAACTGAACTGTGAACAGGAAGTCAAAAAATACAACAAGAACTAATGCTCAGATTTACTTGTATGATAAAAGCACAACTGAAAAAGACTAAAAATGATCAAAACGTTCAAACACTAGAATAATAAACAGGAAACTGACATACATTGACTAAGAGTCCAAAAATCAACACAAGAAACAGACTAGAAACCATTCTTGTTTTTAAGTGTAGTTGAATATATTTGATTTCCGGTGTACTCACCGGTACATTTTTCGATTATTTGGATTTATTTGGATTAATTGGATTATTTGGATTCAGATTTGAATGAACAGGAACATTCACACTCAGGACCAGATCGATCTCTGCCAGAGATTGACTTGCAACGCTTGTCCTCAACTTCTGTTATTTCAGCTGAATGTGTTCTCACGTCTTCTTCTCAGTGAGCTGCACTAGCGTAACTGTTTGAGCTATTTTAGCCTACCTGTTCGTTGCTCCGGCCGGCTTGGCTCCTTTTCCTCCACATAATCGAAGATGTGGACCAAGATGTTCCTGAGCTGGTCGGCACTATTTTGGATTCTCCTGATGCTCGTCTACCATCCTACGGCTGGACTGCTCCGCTATACAGCCGCTGAGCTCCTGCGCCTTCGCGGGCAGCTATCGCTCCCGTCGCCGGCGGAGCTCCACTACCACCCGGCATCACTTTCCAGCCTCCCCATAACTGACCACTTCCTCCTTTCATTTAACCTCACTCTCTGCTGCTCTTCTACCAAGCCAACCCGTCTCATCTTGTTCCGCAACATCAAGAACATTGATATGGACATTCTCACTACCAGTTTGGACAATGTTCAGATTCCGGACTTCTATTCTACTCCTTATGATTTGTTGTTATATTATAATAATTGTCTATGCACTGTCCTTGATTCTCTGGCTCCTGTAAAAACCCACTCTGTTTCCTTCGCTCGCTCTGCTCCCTGGTTTACCTCTGACCTCCGAGCTCTGAAGGCCAAAGCTCGGCAGATAGAGCGTAAATATAAGAAATCTGGTTTAACTGTTGATTCAGAAATCTATAAATACCACGTACTTCAGTATAAAGACTCCATCAACAAGGCCAAACAAAGCTTCTACTCTGGTATTATCAGTTCTTATGAGGGTAATACAAGGACTCTGTTTTCAGTTCTCAACAAACTAATTCAACCCCCCAACGCTTTACCACCACACTTCTATTCCTCTGAAACCTGCAACTCCTTGATGCTGTTCAGGACTACGAAAATCAATAACATCCACCAGCAACTCAGATCAAATGTTGTGTCTACGCCCTCTCCAGAACCTTTTCTCCTTTTTGAGCCGTTTTCCACTTTTCATCTTCCTGATTTATCTGATATTTCCGAGTTCATATGTAAATCAAAGCCTGCCACATGTCATGTTGACCCCATGCCCACAGGGCTTGTGAAATCCTGCCTCTCTTCTTTACTCCCACTCATTTCTGCTATCATTCACTCTTCTCACACCACCGGTATCGTTCCCTCCTTATTGAAGACTGCTCTAGTCACTCCTATACTGAAAAAACCTTCTTTAGATCCTAACAACTTTAGCAACCTCCGTCCGATTTCCAATCTACCCTTCATTTCTAAGATACTCGAAAAAGTGGTTGCAGCTCAACTTCATTTACACCTGGTTAATAATAACATCTACGAGAGATTTCAATCTGGTTTTCGCTCATGTCACAGTACCGAAACTGCTCTACTTAAAGTCACTAACGATCTTCTAATCGGAGCTGACTCTGGTCTTCTCACCATTCTCGTCCTTTTAGATCTGAGCTCAGCCTTTGACACCATTTCTCACTCTGTCCTTCTAAGCAGACTTTCCTCTCTCGGCATCTCTGACACACCCCTCGCCTAGTTTCAATCATATCTCCTCGACCGTTCCCAGTTTATTCAACTAAGATCATTCCGCTCTCGTCTATTCCCCGTCACCTCTGGTGTACCCCAAGGCTCAGTTTTAGGCCCTCTTCTCTTTATAATATACATCCTCCCTCTAGGTACCATCTTCCGCAAATTTGATCTTCAGTTTCACTGTTTTGCTGATGACACCCAGTTATATCTCTCTTGCAAACCTGATTCCTCCCTCCCACCTTCTTCCCTTACAGAGTGTCTATCCGAGTTAAAATCCTGGTGTACCTCTAATTTTCTAAAGCTCAATGAGGATAAAACTGATATCCTCCTTATTGGCACCAAATCCAACCTTTTGAAGGCAAACCATTTCTCACTTACCATCGATAACTCCACAGTTTTCCATTCTACTCAGGTTAAGAGCCTTGGTGTCATCCTAGACAGTTCACTTTCCTATAAATCTCACATCAATAATCTCACCCGTTCTGCCTACTTCCATCTACGTAACATTAACAGATTGCTTCCTTCTCTTTCCACCTAGTCTACGTCCATTCTTGTCCACAGTCTTGTTACCTCCCGTATTGACTACTGCAATTCTCTTTTGCATGGTCTCCTCCAAAAATCCCTCCATAAGCTTCAACTGGTTCAGAACTCTGCTGCTCGCATTATCACCAGAACCCCCTCTTACCAGCACATCACCCCTGTTCTTCAGGAACTTCACTGGCTCCCTGTGAAATTCCGGATAATTTTCAAACTTCTTCTGCTCACCTTCAAGGTCATTCATAACCTCGCTCATCCTTACCTTTCTGACCTGTTAACCACCACCTGTTCTGCCCGTTCACTTCGTTCTTCTTCTTCTATCCAGCTTACTGTATCTTCCTTCCGCCTCACCACCATGGGAAGCAGAGCTTTCAGCTGCTCTGCTCCCAGGCTGTGGAACTCTCTGCCCCCAGAAATAAGAAACATTGGTTCTCTCCCCCAGTTTAAATCCCAACTCAAAACTCATCTGTCCAAATCTGAATATTCACTGTGAATCCACTGTTTGTTAATTTCATCTTGTGCTTTTATTTTATTGTTCTTATTCTGCCATTGTTTTACTAAGTGTTTTATCCTATTGTAAAGTGTCCTTGGGTGACTTGAAAGGCGCTCATAAATAAAATTTATTATTATTATTATTATTATTATTATTATTATTATTATTATTATTATTATATAACATCGTGAAGTATGAGCAATGTTTGAGTGAATGAACTTCTGATGATTTGTTACCTGTTACTTGAGTTCGATGAGCGCATAAAAGATGACTAATATCATCTATGTGAGTCCAGTTTTTCTTTAACTCAGCCATTTCAATCAGTTCCAACTCTACCAGTCTAGAAAAGAAAAACATTACTTATTATGATGCTTATAATTTCATTAGATGTGTAGAGATAAAAAGAGATGTGTAACAGGACATGAATACTTCACCCTGTGACTGCAGTGTATTTCATCTCTGCTGTCTTGGTCAAGGAAAAATGGACATCATAGGGCAGAGACTGAATGCTGTTTCCCTTAATGCAGTGCGGTATCCCCTGTGCATATACATCCCAGCTGGGCACGATAGCGATAACAGAGTGGTGAGTGGAGAGCCTAATTACCAATGTATCTGCAGTCTCAATGAAGATTATATATAAACCTAACACACTTAAATTTTACATGATATTTTTTATAAATCCTGGTGGATTTTATGTGATATTTATTTGTTTCCATATTTCATTAATATACACCAAATTTTGATTTCAGGCAACTTAATGTTAAGATGCAAAATGTAAAAATACTCTAATTTCTTACCAAAAGACTTTCTGTCGCTGCTTAAGTTCCTGCTGCCGACTGCACCCACCAAGATGACTGTTGCTGTCATCAAAGATTCTGAGAGCTTCATAAAAGATTTGAAAAAGATAAAAAATAGTATATTATCATCTTTTAAAATACAGTATCATTGCAGTTTTGCTTGATCACCTTTATTGCCTCTTTATTGGTTATCTTTTTGGGTGTCATCGAAACGTATAAATAAGACAAGCACATTTCCACAAACCTGTCCCCTCTCTGAAGCAATAGACCTCACTGTCAGTAATCCAGTGGTAGATGGGGAAGTGGTAGGTTTTGTTTTTAGGGGATTTCACTTCCACCTTGGCAGGATACCAAGAGTCTTGGAGAAACCTTTTCTGTTTGTCTAACTTTATCATCACCAGCTTTCCAAGGGATTTGGGGCAGGACACAATAAAATGAGATACCTGGAAAAAACAAAACAAAAATAAAAACAAAAGATCCACATCACATGTAGTTTTAAATAGTTTTAATATGCAGAGGGGTTTCAGACTCACTTGCCCTCTGAAGAAAGATGGTTTCCAGCTTGTGAGATCAATGCGTTTGCTCTCTCCATCTGTCCCGACCAGTGTAATGTAGACGTTATTGAAAGTGGAGGCCAAGGCCAGATTGCCAGTGAACACGGTCACTTCATAGTTAATCATTGTCACCCTTAAAGTAGAAAAACCCAGATGAAGAGAGAATTTTAATAACCATTCTCAGCATCATTTGACCGAACATTTAATTCAAATTAGTACTTTATTCCATCATAAGTTGCAGTCCAATTATTGCAGATTGAAATAGTTTCATAAATAATCTGCCTTATCTCAGCAAATGAGACCAAGAACATCCTCTGAAGAAATGTTGATATGAAAAAAGTCACCGCTAATATCTTTATGTTTTATAGGACTGCTCAGTAAGCTGCATCAGTCATTGCTGATCACAAAAGTATGAACCGGCAGAACCTGCAAAAACTATGCATACTACAGAGTTAGAAGGGAATTATCGTCAAGGACTGTTTTATTAAATTAGAATGAATTATGCATTTTATCCTTGTCTCTTTTCTCTCCTTCTTCCCCTCTCATCTCTCCACTGGTTGCTGCAGATGGCTGCTCCTTCCTGAGTCCTGTTAGAGGTCCCTTTCATTTAAGTTAGTTTTTATTCCCTTCATCTTTACGTTGATCTGTATTTTGAAATATTGATGTTCCAGAAGGAGTTTGATAAGTAAAAATCCTGAAAAATTATTAAATCGTATTAATTTTATTCTGTAAAATCCAAATGCCTGACTTCCTCTTCTTATTGAGTTCATTATGGCTCCAAGAGACATTTCTGAACAACTTGGGATGTTCAATATGGTAACTGCACTTGTGAATGTAGCTGAACAACAGTGAAAGTCTTAATTTATTGAGCCATTTTATCTCATTCAAACCTGAGACAGATTTCAAGTTGAACAGCTTCTTTAATGATGGGATAAGGCTATGGTGGCAAGGTCAGGTTCATAGACGTATTCTTAATAGGTGAAGTCAGTGCAGTTAGATAAGTGGTGGGTGCAGGAGTCCAAGCAACCACTGAGGTGTTTCTTTTTATTTTTTAAGGAATATTTTTGTTTATTGCATTTTATCATAATTATCTTATCTCACTATCTTACTTGGCTTCTTAGACTAACATTAAGTGCAGATAAGATGTCTGCTTTAGTTGTGGGGCTGACACTCTTTATATCAGTAACAGTATGCGAGCAGGATAACAATGACAAACAAAAACATCAGCTGCATAGTTCAAGTGTGGTGCTGATATGATCAGTTCTGTCACTTATACTATTGTCGTTTAGCGATAGACAACACGTTCTCACTCTCAAAGCGTCACATTTTACGCTAGGTGACAAATCGTCAACATATCACCAGTTTAAAAAGGTTGTGTGTGTGTGTATGTATATATATATATATATGTGTGTGTGTGTGTGTGTGTGTGTGTGTGTGTGTGTGTGTGTGTGTATATATATATATATATACATACACACACACACACACACACACATATATATATGTATATATATATACATACATACATACATATATACATATATATATATATACATATATATATATATATATACATATATATATATATATATATATATATATATATATATATATATATATATATATATATATGTATGTATATATATATATATATATATATATATATATATATATATATGTGTGTGTGTGTGTGTGTGTGTGTGTGTGTGTGTGTGTGTATATATATATATATATGTATATCTCTAAATATACGAAAAGTAAGTTTTTGTTCCATATGATCGGGTTAAACAGTCTGACTCACAGAAATAACATATTGAGACATTTATATTTGACCAGGTGCACAGAAAACATCCCTGAATCGACAAAACTCGGTCATCTTATCGTTAGACACCGTCAAAGTTAGTTCACAAACGCATACATTTTTTGATGACAAAATAATTAGGAAACATTGAAGCATACAACCAGTTGAGGGGAGAGATAGGGTTCGGCAATTGAAAGGTATTGTTTTGTTGAGTAAAATCTCTTTTGTTATATTTTAACTTTTAACATGAAACACGCCTCTCTGGAGCTTTTCTCCAGGAGCTAGTAGCAGTGACAGTAGCATATTTTTAAAGCACCGTGTGTGACGAACAACCTGTTTGAAAAAACTGTGCTTTGCCTCGAACCTCATGGTCCACATGGCAACAAGTGGCCCAAAGAATTTAATCATCTGTGGATAATGCTCCACAAAATGATGTTTTTGTAACAGCTTCAGTCCTGGAAACAGCTTTTTCAACCTACATCTGTGGTCAGAGACTCTAGACTCAAGGAAAGCAATTGATTGTTCTGTGTGTACTGGTGCAACAACTAGTTCAACAATGTCCTTTAGGTCCAAAATTACCTGCCAAGCTGTTTCATCTGGAGGTACCAAGTGTCCTACCAACAATGGAAGGAATCGTAAGAGACTCCAATTTTCATGAGCATTTCCTCCAATGCTTTTGTTCTGCATGAAAGTCCTGGGAATAGCATGAGGGCGATTACTCTTGTCTGCCCATTTGTAGGGAAATGTCCGAATGGACTCATTGAGGCTGTCAAAGAAGTTTTGCTTCATTTTGTGTGAGTATTTCCACAAACTTTGAAGTTTAGGGTCCCTTTTTTTCCATCACATGTGCTCTACAAGTAACACCTGGCTCATTGGATTACCTGGAGCCTGGAATTAATTTTGTCTTCTAAGAATTTAAATTGGTGATCAAGAAACATGACAACTAAGAGGCTAACAGAAGATACTGTATTGAAGAAGTTAAGAAGTCTCTTAACTTCATGTCAGAGGAATTGAGTAAGGTGGTGAAACAGCAAGCAGGACTACTGGACTTAATTGAAGAAGTAAGACAACTGAAGATTGTGATTAAGGAAAAAGACAAGAAGATTGAAGAGCTGGAAAAAAGAGTTGAAGATTTGGAGCAGTATACAAGAATGGAAGATGTGATTATTTCTGGACTGAAGACAAATCACTACACCTATGCACGGAGTACAGCAGGTGACAAGGAGGGGGAAGATGCACCAAGAGCTGAAAAGGATTTGCTTGAGCAGCAAGTTATTCAGTTTTTCAAAGACAAAGACATTCTTTTGGATAGCAAAAACATAGCTGCATGTCATACTGTTCCACAAAAACATACCAAGATGCCAACTATCATACTACGATTTGTGAACAGGAAATATTAAGTTGAACTGTTAAAGATGGGAAAGAAGTTAAAGGGAACCGGCGTATATGTGAATGAGCATCTCACCAAGAGAAATGCTGAAATTGCACGACAGGCAAGACTATTGAAGAAGGAAAGGCACATCCAAGATACCTGGACCAGGAACTGTAAGGTATTCATAAGACTTAATGGGACACCAGAACAAGCTAAAGTAATTGTTGTCAGAGACATTGCAGATCTTGAGAGATTTAAACAAAAGAAATAGAGTTCAATGTAGAAAAGAATTGTGTTGCTGACTGTGATATGAACAATATCTGATAAGTGTGAGAAAAATAACTATGCATGTGAATGTGTGAACAAAAAAAGGCAAAAAATGGAATAGTTTGGATCTCATGATTATAAATTTTATGAGTTGGACAACAGTATTGATCCAGATATCCACCTCTATCAGAATGTTGATATGACATGTGAATATTATAATGGGGAAGAGTTGGATCCCAAGATAAAAGGTTTTTCATTAATCCACTTTAACAGTCGGAGTCTTTACAGTAATTTTTCTAAAATCAAAGCGTATCTTGATCAATTTCAAAATAAGTTTGCAGTGGTAGCAATTTCAGAAACATGGTTGAATGACGACAAAGAATTGCAAGATGGACTAGAGGGCTATGAAATGTTTTGGCAAAATAGGAAGAATAGAAGAGGAGGAGGTGTTGCTATGTTTGTTTTTTCACATCTTAAATGTAAAGTTGTTAACAATATGACTGCTGTGATTGATGGAATGTTTAACCATTGAAATTCAGGTTGAAAGCTCAAAAAACATATTAGTTAGCTGCATTTATCGTACACCTGCATCCTGTATAGATCAGTTTACTAAAGAAATTTCTGTAATATTGGAAAAACACAAGGAGAAGGTGACTTTTTTTTTGTGGTGATTTTAACATCGATCTATTGAAGGCAAACGACCATAATAAGACTTCAGAATTTATTGTGGGATTCCATCCGTTGATTCTAAAGCCGAGCAGAATAATGATGGATAGTGCCACTTTGATCGACAATATTTTTGTCAATAAGATAAACAGCAAGATACATAGTGGACTGTTAGTCACAGATGTAAGTGATCACTTGCCTGTCTTTTCAGTGATTGAAATGAACAATCAACTTCATTTTCAAGAGGAAAAGCAAATGGATTACAGTGGTAGAATAAAAACACCAGAACAAATTGCGGCTTTTAAAACAGACTTAGAAAATTATGACTGGCAAAAAGTTTATGTGGAAGACACTAATGATGCATACAATGCGTTTTTGGATATATTTTTGTCAATCTATGACAGCCATTGTCCAATTAAAAAGTTTTCTAAAAATTATAAAAAGAAAAAACCATGGTTTACACAAGGTCTGGAAAGAGCCTGTAAAAAAAAAAAAAGGTTATACAGGATTTTTTTGGCACATAGAACAAAGGAAAATGAAGACAAATATAAAAAATATCGAAATAAATTAACATCTATTATGCGATATGAAAAGAAAAGATATTATGAACAGCTGCTTCAAAAACATAAAAGTAATATTAAGGCTACCTGGAGTGTATTAAATGGGATAATAAAAAATCAACATAATACATGTTCTCCAACACGTATTGTAACAAGAGGTAATGTAGTGATTGAGAATACTGAGAGCAAAGATAATGAATTTAATGATTACTTTGTTAATGTAGGTCCCAACTTGGCAAAAGAAATTTCTGTACCAGGAGGAAATTATGATAAAGTAGATTCTACTTCTTGTAAATGTAACTCAATGTTTCTTGGTGGAGTCTGTGAGACTGACATTGTAGAAGTGGTGAGTAAATTCAAGAGTAAAAAATCCATGGATTGTGACGACCTTGACATGTCACTAATTAAAGAAGTTCTTCATAGTGTCCTTCAGCCGTTAACATATATTTGTAACAAATCATTTCAAACTGGAATTTTTCCAGATAAAATGAAAATTGCCAAAGTGATCCCACTATATAAAACTGGTGATAAACAGATTGTGTCAAACTATAGACCAGTATCTTTACTGCCTCAGTTTTCAAAGATTCTTGAAAAACTATTTGCAAACAAACTAGATTCTTTTATTGATAAATATGATTTATTGAATGATCATCAGTATGGGTTCAGAAGAAATCGCTCAACATCTCTAGCTGTGATGGAATTTATTGAAAATATTGCAACGGCTGTGGATGAAAAACAGTTTCGAATAGGTGTGTTCATTGATTTACGTAAAGCCTTTGATACAATAGATCATTCTTTACTTTTACGGAAGTGTGAAAGGTATGGTTTAAGAGGTGTTGTACAATTTTGGTTAAATAGTTACTTGAATAATAGGTTCCAATATATGAGTATTAATAACATGAAATCTAAACTTAGAAAAGTAACTTGTGGAGTTCCACAAGGATCTGTTTTGGGACCTAAGTTATTTTTACTTTATATAAATGATATTTGTACAGCCAGTGATACTTTAAAATTTGTGATGTTTGCTGATGATACAAACTTATTTTGCTCTGGAAAAGACATAAAGTGTCACAACAGGACTGAACGGACTCACGCGCAGGCTCTAGGTCTTGAAAGCACAAGAGTCTTTATTATGATACACCAGGTGATTATTTACAAAAGTGAGGGGAAAGCCGGGCTCCGGGGGTCCACACACGAATGGGAAAGACGCCGATAGTCACACACACACACACTCCGTCCACTCCTCTTCACACTCCACTCACTCGGGTAACACAGGGGTAGGTAGGTCCAGGGAATCTGTACACAGAGACACGAAGGGATAGTAAGGTAAATCGCTGTGAAAACACTTCAGAAGTAATTGAGCTGGGGTTACACTGACGAGGGTTGGCAACGGTCCAGCGACGAGAAACACGGGGCTGTCATCTTATAAAGGAGCTGGATCACTCGTGATGAGCCACAGGTGCGTGGGCCAAGGGCAGGAGCCCACAGGTGAGCTCCGCCCAGGCAGAGGGAGGAGGGAAAGAGGGGAAGGGAGAGAGCAGGGAAAAAATAAAAAAAGAATACAAAACATATGTAGCCATACTGAGCCGACCGGGTAGGCAGAGGAACCCTGACATAAAGAAATTACTGAAAACAGTGGAAACAGAACTCATGAAGTTAAATAGATGGTTTGTATTTAATAAACTATCATTGAATGAAAGTAAAACAAAATTTATGTTATTTGGAGGTAGTAAAAGTAATATTAAAGTAAAATTGAGACAAAATTTTTAGGAGTAATTATTGATGATAAACTTTGTTGGAAGCCCCACATAGAACATGTGAAACGAAAATTATCCAAGTCTATTTCTATTCTTTATAAAACAAGAGATTTTTTGAATAAGAACTGCCTTTATTTATTGTATACTTCCCTTTGTTTGCCTTATATGACCTACTGTGCAGAAATTTGGGGGAACACATACAAAACATATTTGGATTCAATACTTAAATTGCAAAAAAGAGCTATTAGAATAATAAATAAAGTTGGATATAGGGAGTCCACCAACCAGTTTTTTGTAGGATCATCTATGTTAAAATTCATGGACATTATATATTCTAAAACTTTAGAAATTATATATCGTGTGATGAAAAAGAATGTTCCAATTTGTATTTTAAGTATATTTCAACTAAGAGATGGAACATATGATTTAAGGGGGTCTTATAAGCAGTGTTGGGACTAACGCGTTATTAAGTAACGCGTTACAGTAACTACGTTATTATTGTGGTAACGAGCACGGTAACTAGTTATTATGCCAAAATCAGGAACGCGTTAGTCGTTACTGGGATTTAGATAGGCTCGTTACTCGTTACTTCGTGTGGTGGCTATCGCGGAGCTTCCACAGATTCAGTAACATTAGCAAGTGGTGGAAGCCAGCAGGTGGATGAAGGAAAAGGGACGCAGAAGGAAAAGAGACCCGAGGCGGCCTCCGGTCCAAGTGTGAACTGAACTTCAGGTAAGAAGTTATGACCTGCAGTCTCTCTGGGTCAGATATGAACCAAGTTTAGGTGGAGTTTATTTTCGTTATTATGACTTTTTCCGTACTGCGTGCTAGCTAGCATGACGGAGTTTCTATACAGCTGGGTGGGTGCTATGAAGTTAATGATGTTTTAACTTTATTTTGTTCATAAGTTATTAGAGTTGCCAACCGTCCCGTCTGGTATTCAGAGAAAATATTACGCGTTTCTTATTGAGGTAAAAAGGAACAGTTTGTCCCGTAATTCAGCTACAATGAAAAAGACACAAAGCTGGAGTTATTCTGTGTCTTTACGCTGCACAGCTGCCTCTTCTTCTCTCATTCTCCCCCCTCCCTCTCCCGTTTCTACTTTAATCATGAAAACTGATCAGTGATCAGCTGATCGGCTCTCTTGTTTGTTTATCGCTCACTTTGCGCCGAAAGAGGAAACCAGCGGATGTCGCGCTAAACAACAGCAGCACGTTTAAGCTTGATCAGCTGTTGTTAGAATTTATTTAATATTAATTTCTACTATCAGCTGATGTTTGCTGGAGCCACAGCTGCAAAAAAACTGCTGGTCATGATATGGTTTGGTTATCTGGTGAGAGGGAAACATGAAGATGAAACCAGGAGATGTCCTTACTGAATCATCAGAGCTGAACAGGTGATGGAGAAACAGGTTTACCTTTTAGGTGACATGAATGAGTTGAAGGGAAGTTATGAACTGTTTCTGAGAGACAAATAACACCAGGATCCTTTTCTAAGTAGCTGACAGCTGGTAACTGTGCAGGGGCGGATCTAGCAAAGTGTTGCCAGGGGGCCAGGTAGGGCATTAACAGGGAAAGGGGGGCACAAAGAAATACTTTTCTTTCTTATTCTCATTTAAAATGTCTAGCTTTTAAAAAATAATTATCTGAATCTTACAACAAAAGATTGATAGATTGATGCATATATACCATCAAAACAGTGTACATCACTGTCACAACAGCGTTTGTTTTCATTCAAAGGCTTTATGATTTTTCCTATAATGGTGCCCCTCTAGTCAAAATGCCCAGGACGATTTTTTTGTCCCAGTCCAGCCCTGTATGCAGCTCATCTGCAGTCTGGTGTTACCTACATCTTCCTATTCAGAAGGCAGAATTTCCATGTTCTGAGTACAATCGAAAGCACCACGACTGCAGTTTTTGTGTTGGATGTAAAAGACGCACATGACGCTGTGACTTAGGCTAGAATCATGGCAGCAGTCAATGACGGTCCAGGCGTGGGATTTCTCTCGTGGAAATATGCACATTATCTTTTCCTTTCTATTGGTAGGTGGCACAGTGCACTTGTGGCAAGTAAGCAAGCTAGAAGACTGGCAAAGTTATGGAAGAAACACATTAACAAGAGAATTCTGAGTAAAACCAAAGTTACTTTCCCTAGTAACTAGTTACTTTGAAAGTAACGAGTAACTTGAAGTAACTGAGTTACTTTTGAGAGAAGTAACTAAGTTACTATTTTAAAGTAACTTACCCAACACTGCTTATAAGTTTGAAAGGCCTAAAGTGAGAACCAATGTTAAGTATAGATGTGTGTCAGTTTTGGGAGTGAAATTATGGAATGGACTTAATGATGAACTGAAGATGTGTTTTTCTTTGTCATTCTTCAGGAAGATTTTAAAAATTAGTATTATACAAGGTTATAGAAATTTGGTTTGTTAAAATTTTTTTGTGTTGATTTAATTTCTTGATTTATCATTGATTTCTTTTCAAACTGTTATACAACTTATTTATCAATGCTATTTATTTTCTTGGTTAAGGATTTGATTATTTCTATGGGGGTAAGGGATAGGATAAGTATAAGCCATAAGGCTTCAGCCTATTCCTTTTTCGGTTTCTGTTTGAGTACTTTTATGTAAAATTATAATCTGTTGTTGTTGTTGTTGACTGAAATAAATTTCAATTCCTTCATTCATTCATTCATTCATTCATTCATTCATTCATTCAAGTGTAAAATATTTTTTCAAAATTAAGATATTCAGGCAGTATGCCAACTCAACTGGTAATATGCCCTCAAATATGTCATGTGCAATATCTGGAGGATATCCACTGCAAACACTGAAATGGGAGAGATGTGCAGAGAAAACACACCGTCTTTTAACACCGTGACATGGTTTTGCATTACTCTGTGCAGAACTTACATGCATTTCATGTGTCTCTTTGCTTCTCAGAGTAAACGCACCTGAACTAACCTCTGTTTCTTGAATATCAGATCTTTTGGCCTCACAAAATTTGCAAAAGTATTCACCTGAAAAACTCTCAATAAATCCAGAAATACTGTGTGCTCCCAAATTATCTGCTATGACACACTGTATTGTGCCCCTGAGAAATTCTCCAAGATGTGCAATAAAAATCCCTTGACTTTCCAAAGTAACAAGATCACTCAACAACGGCTCTAGAATCTTTTCATATCCATATGTCTTTACATCTTCAGACTTGCAGAGTAAAGCCAGATAAATGGAAGTCAGTGATGAATGGCAAGCAGGTGGTAAATTGCTAAGAGTCCAATATATGGCACAAATTTTGTGCTTTTTACGTGAAGTTCCAAGTGGATTGCAAATCTCAAAATCGTCAATATACAAATTCAGTAAAACTCGCAATTCACCTGCTGATAAAAAACTGTTTTCTTTGAAAAACAACCCCTCCCTAAAAGACCTGTAAATCACTTCTGCCCCACTTTGTTCTGTTATGCGACTACCATCCAAAACCTTAGCAAGAAGGTGGCAATCACTGAAAAGCTGCCATAAAACCTTTAAAACTGGAACATACTGAAATGTTCTTTTATTTTTTTCATCCAACACATACTCTACAGGCTCTACAACTTTAAAATTTTCCTTGCCCCCGCCCAACTATTCCTTAATGCCAATGTTGTGGCGGGAGGGACGATTTCACAATTTAAAACTGCAGGCTGTCTGTACAGTGAACTTTACAGCTAACTACAACAGAGAAATTGCCTCGTTTCATAATTTGTTAGTACAAAGTGTGCCACCAGAACTAAGCTAAAAATATATGACAATTTAACATAGCAGTTTTCATCAATACAATTACTCTTTTAATAGAGCAGTAGCTAATAGAGCACATAGCTAGCTTAAGTCAAATCACGACAAAGTTCAGAGGTGTACAACTGCTTAGACTTCTTTCTCCATGTGCACACGTCTTAAAGAGTCAACATGCTTTGACTGAGGTAAAAAAAAATAAAACAAAAACGACCGTAAAAGCTTTACTTACCGAAGCTAGACCACCTTTACACAAAGTTGTGTGATTAACTTGAACCTGCTTGCAGCACACAAAGCGTCGGCTTTTTCAGTCCGCGCGCAAAATGGTGGCCTGTCCTAACGCATGCGCAAAATGGCCCAGCAGGATGCTATGAAAAACATACTTAAGCATTTTGAGCTACATTTAATTAACTAAAATTAATTGGATTAAAACGCAGGGAATGTATTCTGGAGTTACTCGAATTATATAGACAGGAATTACTCATTTGAATTAAAAAGATATACCAAAATAAAATATGCTATATCTAAAAGGAGCCAATATCACTTTTTTCAGTGTTGGTGGACTAACTTTTGCTGCTACTCATACATTTCTTTAAGTCAGTCCAGAGGCGATTTTAGCCCATTTTTGGGGGTGCTTCAGCACCCCCCCCCCCCAAGGTGTCTCAATTTTTCAAAATTTTTAATAATATTTTGTACATTTCAAGGTCTTTTGTATTTTTGGAGTGTATTTTTTATGTATCTGTATTATAATATACATACACATTAAAAGTGAATCTCTGTCCAAAAAATGCACTCAGTTTACTTTTTACTCACTATGAGCATCATTCATTATTCTCCCGCAGTAATTAAGGTTAGTATATGTTTTTTTTTTTTTTTTAATTTTTAAATTAATTTTTTTTTTAATTTAAAAAAATATATATTTTTAAATTTAATTTTTTAAAAAAAAATTTTAAATTCCAATCCATTCTTCTTTGGCAGCATTTAAATAACCTTTATCGGATTTGATGGTTTTGACTCACTCACTGGCCTGCACCAGTTACCAGTCACTTTGTGGAGCATTGGACTGCCATTACCTCATAAGACTTTGTTGTTATACTATCTCTTACCGTATATTACTAAATCTCCATTTGCACTATTTGCCTATTTGCACTACTCTGCCTGGTTTACACTCAATGTCATTTACCCTTACCTGAATATTGTATATTGTATATTGTATAGCTTTCTTGTTAAATTGTATTGTATTTATTTAAATTTTTACTTTTTAATTATTTTATTTGCATTTTTTAATCACTCTCTTATATTTAAATGTTCATTTGCTATTTCATCTAGGGTTTGAGAGTAACGAAATTTCTATTCTCTGTATGTCCTGTACATGTGGCAGAATTGACAAATAAAGTTGACTTTGACTTTTGACTTTGACTTTGTTACAGACTTTTCAAAAAAAGTGTTTTGCTTTTCTTTCACAAATGTGGGGATTCAATTGTGTTGAAATGTACAAAACAGTGATGTCATGTTTTGAGACGAGGACCCAGGCACAGAGAGACTTGATGAATTTAAGAATCTTATGATTTAATAAAAAAATTTGCAGACTTGCACAGAGAGGGTAAAATTATGATGACTGATAATGGAGATGAAGACAACAGACGATGAGGACAGGGAGGATGCAGGGGTTTAAATGCACCAAGGAGACAGTCAGAGGGAACTCGGGACAACTGGAGACATTTAAGGATGCAGGGACTGACAGAGACAGGGAAGACGTCTCATCGTGACGAGTAAAGTTTACCTTGCCTGGATGGGCAGCTCTCTGGGTGCACAGCACCCCCAAAGCTCTGATCCTAGAATTGCCCCTGAGTCAGTCACCAGGTTTGTGCACAACTCAGCAGGTATTTTTAACCACTAATCTTTGAAGATGTTCTTGATCTAATGAACATCTTCCTGTGCTGCTCCTACTGTGCTGTGCCTAGTTAGTTTTTCAGTCAACAGTCCATTTCTTACATCAATATTTGATATGTCTGTGAAGGTTCTCAGTCATCCAGGTCATCGTAGTCTAAGGAGCTTGGAAAGAAAAGTGTCTGGACTTCTTTAAGTTGCTTGAAAACTTAAGTTTGGAAACCATGTGAACCAGTTCACTCCTCCAGGAAAAAAAAAGCACACAAAAAACAAAATGAAAACACTCCCTTCAAGTAATACATCAATATTACAAGTTCTTCTTATATGAACAGATTAAATATTTAATTATAGAAAGCTAATGATGAATAATATGTCCTTCCTTCCATTGCAGAAAAAAAATACTCCATTATGATCACATGTTACAGGTTGAACAGCTCTGTGAGTGTCTCTGTTTTTACATTTGGCAGTTTGTGGCAGTGTCAGTTAGAGCGAGCCAGTGTACCCATAGTGCTGATCTGAAGCTCAGATAAATGAATAGGATTGTGTTAGGAATTAAACATGTAGATCACCCAAGAAGGAGGCAGAAGTGTGGAGGTAAGAGTATAGACTTTAATATGGAGAGAAATTTACCTTAAAAGTGTTAGAAATGCGTACGATGTGATCTACAAGCGTTTGTAACTTTTGAGGACTCACAAACATGTGCTCCAATCCACACACAAATACAACACAACCTGACCACACGTAAAACAATTTCACAAATGCGTACATCCAAGCCTGAATAAATACTCATCATTTACTCAAAACCTTTTAAGTTTAGTCTCACAAATCTGAACATTTTTCTCTTTAAAAGGATTTCCTTGCAGAAAATACTGTCAAGTTTTTTCTTTTTCTCTAATTAATACAGTAATCATTAATTAGCTGATTACTTTCCTTTAAAAGTAATGTGAAGAAAGAAACATCCAGCAAGTACCTACATTGCTAACAAAATGCTTCATATTAATAATATTGTCATTCTCTTATACACATTACTTGATGGATAACAAGAATGGCCACTGGAGGGCGATGTGCTATCATGATGGAGCATTTAAAATTGTGTTCTGACTTAGAGTCCATTCACATGTAGGATTTCAGTAGTGATAGCAATAGTCTCTCAGAGCAAAACATATTCAGGATATCTGAGCCTGATTTTTTGAACTTCCTCATTTCACTTTCTACAATGAGCCTTAGTAGGATAGTTAGTGTTCGCTAATATTAACCAAAAGAAAGACAGCCGAGGTTCAGATTTGATCCATAAACCAAAATGATCCCTCCATGATTCAAATGTCTTTGAGTCCAATTGCTCAGTCTTCTGTCTTAGTTCTATATAATCAGTCTTCAGCAAATTTGCACAAACCTGTCCCCTCTCTGAAGAGGTCCACGTCATTGTCAATGATGCAGTGGTACACAGGGAGGTGTCTCCTTCGGGAGAGGTCGCTTCCACTTTGGCAGGATACTAAGAATCTTTATGAAACTTTTTCTGTTTGTCTAACTCTATGAGCACCAGCTTTCCAAGGGAGGTTGGACATGATATGCTAAAGTGTGACACCTGAAATAATGACAAAAGCTCTGAAAATACAGAGAGGAGCTTCAAATGTGTATGATAATCACAACACAGTTACTGCAGAGGTGAGCACAGTTTAGAAATGGAGTTGGGTTTCACACTCACTGCGCCTCTGTAAAAAGATGGTGCAGCTTTTTGAGATGTGTACGTTTGCTTTCTCGAGCTGTACCAAACAGCTTCATGTAGATCAGGGGTGGGCAATTCCAGGCCCCGAGGGCCGGTGTCCCTGCAGGTTTTAGATGTGTCCTTGAACAAACACAGCTGATTTAAATGGCTAAATTAGCTCCTCAACATTTCCCGATGTTCTCCAGAGGCCTGGTAACAAACTAATCATGTGATTCAGGTGTGTTGACCCAAGGTGAGATCTAAAACCTGCAGGGACACTGGCCCTCGGGGCCTGGAATTGCCCACCTCTGATGTAGATGTTGTTAAAAGTGGTGGCAAAGGCTAGTTTGCCAGTGAAAATCAAAAACTTCCTGATGAATAGAGAATGATATTAACCCAAAGATATCATGAGAAATCATTTCAAATTTCAGTAGCATTTGTACTACAGTAATAATGTGGTAATGCTGGAATAATAAGGTGGAAAAAAGATGCTAATGGTATTGACCATAAACCAATAACCTTAAAAATGTTTCTCAGTATTGTTTACCAGATAAAACAAAATGGATATTCAACCTTGTGCTACATGAACCAGCAATGATAATAAGCCCAAAACCATGTAAAGTTCCTGACACAGGGGCACAGGTTGGCTTAGTTTGTCTGGTACAGATTGTTGTTCTTACAGGCTCTCTCCTCCCATGTGGGCGGATCCTGGGGTTTCCTGCTCTTCAGCTGGACATGCCTGATTGTTATCTCATTCATCAGAGCCAGTATGAAAGAACCAGCCAAACCATCCAGTTTGTGCCAGCTAGTCTGCCTCTCATAGGTGATGACAGGGAACTTATGTGTTTTTTTATTTGTTTCCTGTATTCCTCCTGCTGAATAAAAAAATGAAGGAACACTAAAAACTGCACATGAACAATATTTGTTATTCAATGAAGTTCAGCTCACAAAAGAGGAGTCTCAGCAAAAGAATGACATCCGTGTATGATTTTAGTTTTAAACTTCAAAATGTTAATCTAGGGACCTTTGCAATCATCCAACCATGATCCACGTTCCCTGGTATTCCTTTAGGTTTTGCTTTGTTTCTGAAAAATACTCCTTCCTGTCACATTTACAGTTTGAAATAAGCATTTCAAATCATTGAACTGTTATTTGACCTCTGTATATTGTGTTCACATTGATATGAGTAGTGCAAATACAGTGGGGCAAAAAAGTATTTAGTCAGCCACCGATTGTGCAAGTTCCCCCACCTAAAATGATGACAGAGGTCAGTAATTTGCACCAGAGGTACACTTCAACTGTGAGAGACAGAATGTGAAAAAAAAAAATCCATGAATTCACATGGTAGGATTTGTAAAGAATTTATTCGTAAATTAGGGTGGAAAATAAGTATTTGGTCACCTCAAACAAGGGAAATCTCTGGCTCTCACAGACCTGTAACGTCTTCTGTAAGAAGCTTTTCTGTCCCCCACTCGTTACCTGTATGAATGGCACCTGTTTGAATTCATCATCTGTATAAAAGACACCTGTTCACAGCCTCAAACAGTCAGACTCCAAACTCCGCCATGGCCAAGACCAAAGAGCTTTCGAAGGACACCAGGAAAAGTATTGTAGACCTGCACCAGACTGGGAAGAGTGAATCTACAATAGGCAAGCAGCTTGGTGTGAAAAAATCAACTGTGGGAGCAATCATCAGAAAATGGAAGACATACAAGCCCACTGATAATCTCCCTCGATCTGGGGCTCCACGCAAGATCTCATCCCGTGGGGTCAAAATGATCATGAGAATGGTGAGCAAAGATCCCAGAACCACACGGGGGGACCTGGTGAATGACCTGCAGAGAGCTGGGACCAAAGTAACAAAGGTCACCATCAGTAACACACTACAACGGCAGGGAATCAAATCCCGCAGTGCCAGACGTGTTCCGCTGCTGAAGCCAGTGCATGTCCAGGCCCATCTGAAGTTTGCCAGAGAGCACATGGATGATACAGCAGAGGATTGGGAGAATGTCATGTGGTCAGATGAAACCAAAGTAGAACTTTTTGGTATAAACTCAACTCGTCGTGTTTGGAGGAAGAAGAATACTGAGTTGCATCCCAAGAACACCATACCTACTGTGAAGCATGGGGGTGGAAACATCATGCTATGGGGCTGTTTTTCTGCCAAGGGGACAGGACGACTGATCCGTGTTAAGGACAGAATGAATGGGGCCATGTATCGTGAGATTTTGAGCCAAAACCTCCTTCCATCAGTGAGAACTTTGAAGATGAAACGAGGCTGGGTCTTCCAACATGACAATGATCCAAAACACACCGCCCGGGCAACAAAGGAGTGGCTCCGTAAGAAGCATTTGAAAGTCCTGGAGTGGCCTAGCCAGTCTCCAGACCTCAACCCCATAGAAAATCTGTGGCAGGAGTTGAAAGTCCGTGTTGCTCGGCGACAGCCCCAAAACATCACTGCTCTCGAGAAGATCTGCATGGAGGAATGGGCCAAAATACCAGCTACTGTGTGTGCAAACCTGGTAAAGACCTATAGTAAACGTTTGACCTCTGTTATTGCCAACAAAGGTTATGTTACAAAGTATTGAGTTGTATTTTTGTTATTGACCAAATACTTATTTTCCACCCTGATTTACGAATAAATTCTTTACAAATCCTACCATGTGGATTCATGGATTTTTTTTTCACATTCTGTCTCTCACAGTTGAAGTGTACCTCTGGTGCAAATTACTGACCTCTGTCATCATTTTAGGTGGGGGAACTTGCACAATCGGTGGCTGACTAAATACTTTTTTGCCCCACTGTATACTTTTTTCATATCACTGTTACTAAAGGCCACCAGATTGTGATGTTTGTGATTTCACAAAGACCTACAGTCCTTCAGAAGTTTCTGCTGGAAAAGGTTTCCTTTCTTTTTATCTTCAAAACTTTTCCTGCTGAGTTTATGGTCTTAGACACCCATAGACTTGCAAACCCTTATTACACCTTTTTTTTTTTTTTATTACTTTTTCTTAGAGGGAAACTATCCAGGATAGAAATGTAATTTACAGAATAAGTAGGTGTAAATTCTGGGTTTCAAAGTCTGTTCAGGCTGTAGATCAGAGAAAACAGAATAACTAATTGTTACATCCCCACATGAAAGCTAGGCAAAGAGGGTGGGGGACAGTAACAATTGGATCCGGATTGGAATGAATAGGACGCCAGGCGGAGGTGTTTAACACAAAATGAATCTTTATTATAATCAATTAACCCATATAAACAGTAACAAAAGAAAGAGGCAGAAACACTGCTTTAATGATAAATCAGACAGGCCAGCCGAAGGAACGGTGGCCGCTTCAACTAGGAAGCTGCTATGCTGTTCTTAGCAATAAAACCAGGTAGGCCAAACCAAGAAATGGAGGTCGCGTCACTTAAGAAAAACTGCTGCTCAGTTGAGAGTTACTCACAAAGAGCCACGACCGACCGAATCCACCAGAAGCCTCTCCCACACCGGCACAGCTCTCCTCCAGCTTATATCACCTCTGGAGGGTAATTGGTGGTAAACAAGGGCAGATGAGCAGCAGGTGTGTCCTAAAGGAGAAGGCAGGGGCAGAGAGAGGGGGAGGACAACACCACGCCCACACGCTCCCACAGCCTCACAGGATGTAACACTAACGCACAGGATCAAGCACACAAAACAAACAGTCTTCACTTTTTAAACAGAATATGACAGAATGAGAACACAGTTTGAAATGAACATCTATATATATTTAAACATTAACGCATCAAAACATACATAAACATGAAACAATGTTAATTAGATTATAAGAGTTTTAGACTGACCTGTTTCTTACTTTCACCTATTTTTTTTAGCATTTGGTTGCAGTTAAATGTTGACCTTTCTCCCTCCGTCTTTTTTCTCAGCCACCTCACCAAGCAAGATGTTCAGCATTAACTCTAAAGACTCACTTACACTTTGCCTGCATGTACATGAGAAATACAGCATGATATAGGCACAGAGACGAGGAGAGAGAGAGAGACGGAGCATAGACTAACAGCCAAAAGTTTGGACACACCTTCTCATTTAATGTTTTTCTTACTTTTCATGACTACTTATATTGTAGATTCTCACTGAACGCATCAAAACTTTGAGTGAACACACGGAATCATGTAGTAAACAAAAATGTGTGAAATACCTCAAAACATGTTTTATGTTTTCTTATCCTTTGATTTAATTACTGCTCAATGACGTTCATGAGGTCGTCACCTGAAATGGTTTTCCAACAATCTCATTAGGAACCAAAGATCTGGACTCATCAAACCATGCACAGATTTCCACAGGTCTAATGTCCATTACTTGTGTTTCTTGGCCCAAACAAATGCTTTTTGGGGACACATTCAAAGTTGACTGACCTAGACCTTCTGTAATGTAATGATGGACTGTTGTTTGTCTTTACTTAGCTGATTGGTTCTTGCATATTACAGTATAAATTCTAACCATTCTCAAATAGGGCTGTAAGCTGTGTACCAACCCAACTTCTGCATAACACAACTGATGGTCCCAACACCATTAAGGAAATTCCACAAATGACCCCTGACAGGGTACACCTGTGATATGAAAACCATTTCAGGTGACTACATCATGGAGCTCACTGAGAGAAGGCCAAGGGTTTGCAGCTCTGTCAACAAAGAAAAGGGTGGCTACTTTTAGGAATCTAAAATATAAAACGTATTTTAAATTTTTTCTTTGCTACATTATTCCATATATATTGCTTGATATATTTGATGTCTTCAGTTTGTATCTACAATGAAGAAAGTAGTAAAAATAAAGAAATAAGAAGGTAGAAGAATATTAGTGCTGGCTTTGCACGTGCCTGAGCATGAATGTGCACGTGTACTACCCATCATTGGAATCATTCTCCTATTGCCTGACCCAGTTCCAGCCAAGCTTTATAATTACCTCAAGATACTTTGGTATGCAGAGAAATTTATAGTCAACTTAATGACTGCAAGATGCAGCAAATTGCGAAAATGTCTTCTTTTAGCGGTGATTACCTCCAGATAATCAGTTAGTCAAAATGATTTGATTACCTGACTTTCCCTCTTAATTCCTATGTACGTAGTTAGAGTGTACTTCTCGAATTCTGTAAAACATTTTTTTCAAAAGGAATACAAGACGGCCTGTTTTAGATGTAAAAAAAGCCTCATAGCAGTGAAAGTAACCATATGGTTCCCTCACCACTGCTTATAAAGACAAATAATTGCTTAACTGCACATTAATCTTTATTTAATATCTTTATTGACTTGAGACAACTTTTAAATTATGTATAGTCCAGTATTTACTTGACATGTCACACAACTACATTAGGAAAATAACACATATAACAAGACGTTATGATTTTTCTGGTTTGCATTAATTTATCATCATTGTATAATCTAACAGTATGAAAACATCTCATCACTATTTCTCACCTTTTCAATGTACTGACTATATTAACTGATATATTTGTAACATGCATCATGAATGAAGGTACAATTATTCTAACTCAAAAACTTTTAACTGGTAGTGTAAAGTGTTGGTCAGGTTCCCATTGTTCTTGGAATTTCTAATTTTGGACTCACTCATATACCTGAATAACGGTTCATTTTTGTTTAACCCTGTCTGTGGAGTCTGCTTTGGATTATTTCTCCTGTTTACTTTGACACACATGTATCTAAGTGTCATAAGATGGAAAGGTAAGTACAGATATATCAAATTTTTACTTAAGTACAGTACTTAATTCATTTTGGAACAGAGAAAGTTCCTTTTCTGCTGGCAGTTTCTTATGCCGTAGGGTGAACTACCATTCTTCTCGAGGACGCCACAGAGGCCCTCGGTTGGGCATTTTGGGATATCCTCATATTGCATTTCTTCTCCACCCACCCACAGCCACTCACCAGCCAGGTTACACAGGCCTGTCCACACCTGCCAACAGTAAACAAAGAGAAACAAACAAAGTTACAGTAAGTATAGTTATGAGTCTCTCACCAACACAAACGCATGCAGAAAACTGCCCAACCTCATCAGTGGTAGCCTCTTTTGCGGTCTCTCGTGCAGTGGTGTAGTCATCTGGAGTGATCAGGGAGGCCAGGTCATAGCCGTGGTTCCTGTATGAAGAGGCTGGATCTTCTGTGACCACTCCATCCAGAGACCTGCAGTGTTCTAATGCCTCCTCCCATGTTTTATTCTCCTTCACCAGAATCAGCTTTTCCTCATAACATAGGAAATCACGTTTTTCATCACACTTCTTGCTTTCCCATTTTCCGTCGCTTCTTCTGTTCACACAGTTTTCATCCTCTTTTGGTGCTGCAAGAAGTCGAAGTACAATAGAGAAAAAAAAACTGGGATAGATTCCAGAGATGTTTTAAAGGTCTATTCAACTAGATTCAGTATCAAATCATTTTACCAGTACAGTGTTTATGTGTGTAACAAACCCTCCTTGCTGAAGTTCCAGCTGAAACAGTTGGTTTGGGACTTCGTGAAACTCACTACAGTCAACACTGTGATAGACAACACTGCTCCACACTGTAAATCTGATCCTTTCTCACCACTTAAATTGTTGAATGCTCAAAATTTCTCAAACTGATTTCAGGTCTCAATGCAAATAAGTATGGAATAATTACCAGTAAGTTTGGTCTTGTAAGCCAGGTAACATCTAAGGAGTAAAAAACATAGTATGAGAATTTACCGCCATCCCATGGTGTGAAGATGGCTATTTCGCCTCCTCTGGACCATTTCCATGGACTTGTTGCATCCTTCCGGGACAAACCAATCCATCCAGAGTACTGTAAAGCTTTATTCTCTTCTGCAGTTCTCACTCGGACCAAGTCAGTGTGGTGCTCCCTGCAGTATGCCAGTGCATCTGCCCAGGTATACTCGTAAGGGTTATTATAGAACTTGATGTCCAGCAGATGTCCACACACGGGGAAAAGAATGAGCAAGAAGCCAACGTGCTTCGTCATTGTGTTTTTCACAGGAGAAAAGTGGACAAAAAGCCTGCACAGACAGGACACAGAACAGAAATTTTATAGTGAGGAAGAGCAGCGTCTGCTGTGTCCACATAACGCTCTACTGATAAATGCTGGGAACAATAAACTCTTCATTAAACACAACTAGAGTAAATTGCACAGATATAGGTGCTTGTGTGTTTAAAGAAATCAATAAAACATTTCAAATTTCAAGTGAAATGTCCTATTATTTAAAAAGAAAAGAACACAAAACAATAGAAATACTAATTTAAATAAATTGTTGTAATGACATTTACAAAATAAGAGTGCGAGTGAGATCAAACTGAATAGTGAGATAGCTTTGGTTTTTTGTTCTTCTTTGGCGGATCATACACTGTGTTCAGTGTCTGATCCCTTTGTCACGATCCTGGGTCATCTGACCCAGCATATTGAGTTTTAGTTTATTTTGATGTTTAAAGAGCACTAACAGTGTAGACCAGTCTAAATGGATCTTTGATGACATAAATAGCATTTTGGTTATTTCAGGTTAATTCCTCTATAAACGGCTGTTTCAAAAATGTAGATGTAATAACTCTTTAGCAATTAAGTGTCATGATCTGTCTTGGTTCCCCGTCTCGTTAGTTAGACTATGTTCAGCTGTGTTCCCACCTGTGGTCTATTCCTTCGTTTGCCTTGTGCTTTTAATGTCTGCCTCTTCCTCCGCTGGTTGTTGTGATCACCCTGAATGCTGGGTTTTCTGCTAGTCTGTCTGTTTAGTTTAAAGTGTTTTCCCAGTTTTAGTTTATAATTAATAATTCCAGCAATAAAGCTGTGTTTTGAGTTTAGTTTGGATTTTGGGTCCATTCCTGGCTGCCTAACACAGCTGTTATGACACCAAGTACTTTCAGACACTACAGTGACTGTGGTCCAGTTTATACAGGAATACTTCTTTAATGAGCTGCCTTTTTTAATTATTATTTTTTTTATCTATACTTGTTCCTATATCTATGTGACAGTTTAATTAATCATGGTTTTCAATCACTGACATGAAAACAGGAGTTAAACCAATTCAGTTCTCTTTCAGTTGAGCTGTGTTTATTGTCACTTTGCTCACTACATATTTTGTCAGCTATAAATTTTACTACTATTTGCTGTCAGTCAGTGTAAAACATTACAACAAAATCAAAATCAGACAAAGACGTAATGTGTTAACCTAAGTCTCAGATGGTTGTTTTAGTGAAATTGCTCTAAAATGACAAAAGAAAAATTAGAGAATGAGTTGTACATGCATACATGCTAGTCTCAGGAAGTTAAACTGCTTTTAATATACAGTTTCAGCAGATTAAAACTGAAATCAGCCCAACTGATAAAGTCCACAACTTACGTGGCTATCACACTGTTTTCTCTTTATTTCTTTATAAATATAAGTCTCTGTCATTCATTCATCGGACCTGTTTGTACAGCAGCACTTACCTTGGTAGACGTTAGGGAGGCTTTGAAATTCACTCCGGTTATGATCCCTCTATATCAAGTCTGAAAAGATACCAGTGGTGATTCAGAGCTTCATGCAAAACCTCCCACCTATTTCCATCTAAATTGATTGATAGCTCTGGCGTGGCATCCCACAAGCCATTTAAATCAAAAGCAAAGCAGCATCATTCAAATTCACTGTTTCTGGATATTTACTTTACTTTGTCCCTTCATAGAATGTTCAGGGATCATGTAGTGTAAACCACCACACCCTACTAACAGAAAGCTGTCAAAGGTGGGGATTTTGTGTTTGAGTGATGTTGAAATCGCTAGAAAGATGACAGAAATTACTTAGAGAGACTTAGAGACTTAGACAGTTTTACTGTGCAGTTTCTTGCACAAAGAAATTGGGTGGCTGGACCACAAGGTGCAAAAGTAAAGAAGGGAAAACAATATACAATGAGGGAAAAAAATAAATAAAAAGCAATATATATGTATACATATATGTGTGAGGGGAATTTTATACATGGTGTATGCGTAGGAAACATTGAAACAGAAACATTGTGGGGCTGTATACAGTTACATAATATAGTTATATAATATAATAAATAAAATAAAATAAGGGTGGAGTGGCGATGGTCATTTAGGGTGGGGATGGTGATTCCAATGAGAAAAAAATATTGCACAACATATGCCTTAAAACATTTTTTTTTAAACGTTTGTTTTTTGTGTTTTAATATTTCTGTTTACATAATAATAGTGATAATATATGCACAACAATTGCTTATTCTTATATATATATATATATATATATATATATATATATATATATATATATATATAAGGTTAAAGGTTGTAATCCTGGAAAAAGTGCGGGACGCCCTGCTAATTGTGGTTTGCTAACTTTGCCTTTATTTGAAGCTATTTCATGGAAATACCAGTGATTACAGCAGCTTCAAGTAAAGGTAAAGTTAGTAAACCACAATTAGCAGGATGTCCCGCACTTTCTCCATTCAAGGTTCACAACCTTTAACTGCCTCATTAATGTAATAGGTTTACCTTAGCTTATATACTGCTCAAAAGAAAGTATAGGACCAAGTCATTTAAACTTAGGTGATACTGATCTGGTCAGTTAAGTAGCAGAGGAGGTTATTAATCAGTTTCAGCTGCTTTGGTGTTAATGAATTTAACAACAAGTGCAATAGAGGGGCAACAATGAGACAACCCCAAAAACCAGGAAAGGTTTTACAGGTGGAGGCCACATTTTTAACTCCTCATCTTTTCTTTCTTACTTTTCTTATTCGGTGGTGAAACCTGACTTGCTACGTGGTGTAGCTAGCCACCACGTAGCACATCATTATATACCAGCTATCCCAACTTCATTAACCCTACAGACATCACTACTGTTCTGTCTTCATTTATGCTGGAAGTGATAGCAGAGAGGTATTTTTGAATTTTTTCAGAAATCCCTCAGTCAGAACATGGTATATTATGTTTAGGTGGAAACTAGTGAGCTAACTTCCTGCTAACTTCTAATTCTAAAACTTCTAACTTTTAGAAATGTTCATTTGACTTTGGGACATGAAGTGGAGTTTGGACAAATGACAGCTAATGATGTCAGACTTAAAGACCGGATAAGCCAGTTTGAATATTAAGCTCACATTATTCAAATCCGTCCATGCCTCAGTGTTACTGTATACGGTAGACATGTTTTTTTCTCCATTAACCTTGGTTTATTATTCAACCAAATTAGTTTATTTACCTTTGTGTGTTTGTATGTGACGAAAGAAAGCTTCATCTCAACATTAACAATGATTATTCACTAGTCTGTGAGTTTTAGTATAACAGCATGTTAGAGTACTCATCATTCTTTACTAACTTAATTTTCACTCCTACTGCAGTAAATATGTTATGTAATTTTGCCTAAAATGACTTGACAAAAACATGATATGTTAAGTATGTTCAAAGATGGATTCCACTTTTGCTGTGATTTCCTAAATGCAAATGTAGAAGGATGAATATTACAGGGAGTGCAGAATTATTAGGCAAATGAGTATTTTGTCCACATCATCCTCTTCATACATGTTGTCTTACTCCAAGCTGTATAGGCTCGAAAGCCTACTACCAATTAAGCATATTAGGTGATGTGCAACTCTGTAATGAGAAGGGGTGTGGTCTAATGACATCAACACCCTATATCAGATGTGCATAATTATTAGGCAACTTCCTTTCCTTTGGCAAAATGGGTCAAAAGAAGGACTTGACAGGCTCAGAAAAGTCAAAAATAGTGAGATATCTTGCAGAGGGATGCAGCAGTCTCAAAATTGCAAAGCTTCTGAAGCGTGATCATCGAACAATCAAGCGTTTCATTCAAAATAGTCAACAGGGTCGCAAGAAGCGTGTGGAAAAACCAAGGCGCAAAATAACTGCCCATGAACTGAGAAAAGTCAAGCGTGCAGCTGCCAAGATGCCACTTGCCACCAGTTTGGCCATATTTCAGAGCTGCAACATCACTGGAGTGCCCAAAAGCACAAGGTGTGCAATACTCAGAGACATGGCCAAGGTAAGAAAGGCTGAAAGACGACCACCACTGAACAAGACACACAAGCTGAAATGTCAAGACTGGGCCAAGAAATATCTCAAGACTGGTTTTTCTAAGGTTTTATGGACTGATGAAATGAGAGTGAGTCTTGATGGGCCAGATGGATGGGCCCGTGGCTGGATTGGTAAAGGGCAGAGAGCTCTAGTCCGACTCAGACGCCAGCAAGGTGGAGGTGGAGTACTGGTTTGGGCTGGTATCATCAATGATGAGCTTGTGGGGCCTTTTCGGGTTGAGGATGGAGTCAAGCTCAACTCCCAGTCCTACTGCCAGTTTCTGGAAGACACCTTCTTCAAGCAGTGGTACAGGAAGAAGTCTGCATCCTTCAAGAAAAACATGATTTTCATGCAGGACAATCCTCCATCACACGCGTCCAAGTACTCCACAGCGTGGCTGGCAAGAAAGGGTATAAAAGAAGAAAATCTAATGACATGGCCTCCTTGTTCACCTGATCTGAACCCCATTGAGAACCTGTGGTCCATCATCAAATGTGAGATTTACAGGGAGGGAAAACAGTACACCTCTCTGAACAGTGTCTGGGAGGCTGTGGTTGCTGCTGCACGCAATGTTGATGGAACAGATCAAAACACTGACAGAATCCATGGATGGCAGGCTTTTGAGTGTCCTTGCAAAGAAAGGTGGCTATATTGGTCGCTGATTTGTTTTTGTTTTGTTTTTGAATGTCAGAAATGTATATTTGTGAATGTGGAGATGTTATATTGGTTTCACTGGTAAAAATAAATAATTGAAATGGGTATATATTTGTTTTTTGTTAAGTTGCCTAATAATTATGCACAGTAATAGTCACCTGCACACACAGATATCCCCCTAAAATAGCTAAAACTAAAAACAAACTAAAAACTACTTCCAAAAACATTCAGCTTTGATATTAATGAGTTTTTTGGATTCATTGAGAACATGGTTGTTGTTCAATAATAAAATTATTCCTCAAAAATACAACTTGCCTAATAATTCTGCACTCCCTGTATGTGTTCTGGTTGATCCCACTTTTAGTCAGGTGCATTAGGGGGCGCCAGCTGAGCATCACGTACCTGTTGTTATCTCCTTTCGGTCACCTGACTTCCAGTGCTGCCTCAGCCTGAATTGGCAGTACTCGTGTTGATTGTTGTTCATGTTACAGAGATCACCCGTGGATTCCCTTCCTGAAGCCCCCATCGTGGCTGGTATGTGTTGATTTGGCGCATGTGTACCAGAGTGGCCTCCTATGAGCCACTCTGTTAATATATCGAGTGACACCGTTTAACTGGAGGTGTGGGCCTTAGTGGGCGTCCAGTAGCTTTACACCAGGGTCGCTACGGCTTTTCTACGCTGAGCTAACAGACGTACTGCTGCTTTGCCTTTCCCCGTCTGTTTCCATTTGCAAGGGTTCTTTTTCCCTGCTGCTGCCAGCCTCTTAAGAATGGACATCAGCGTGGACAGCGGCTACATACATGCCGGCTACGGGAGTCCACTGGCGTGCATGTTGATGTCGTTTAATGATTAAATTAGAATAGTCGGGCAGATGGCAATTTGGAATAATACGGTGAGTACATCCGCTCCAGATTTAAGGTTTTGTTTAGTTTGTATGTCTGGATCTCTTTTTTTGGAATATATTATAATTTTCTTTGTTTCTTTTATTCAGATGCGGAGGGCCAGACGTGGAGGAGACTGGGGTGCCTTGGTGGTGGGATCCTTTGAGTATTACACACCTGTGTTTTTAGTTCATTAGTGTGAGCCTGTGACAGTGCGCTGCACTTGTGTATCGGTGAGTTTTCCATTTTTTTGAATTGTTTTTGTGTGTGGCATTCCTGTCCCTCCACTGGTAACCCCCGGCTCTGAATACTTTTTAGAATATTTGTATATTGATATGTGTGCTTGTGCTTTTATATGCTGTTTTAAATAATTATTAATAAATTGTCAACCTGTTTTATCATTGAACCACGTCTCTGTATTGAGTATAACGAACCTAAGTACCTTCTTGGTGATTAGTATCATCTTGATCCAGTACTCTCTGGGTGAAATTCCCAGGGTGGCGTTGGCTGTTAAATTGTGAAGAGTATTTATTCCGTCCCCACCTCCTGCTGCCACACAAATGTATGAGTGCAGCATCATTACTTCTTGGAGGTGTTATAAGAGAATAAGTTATAGAAAACACAGACGTTAAATCACAGACAGAGAATGAAGCACAAAGCTCAATCATGCGCATACCCTTCTGAGACAGTATTCTGGAAAAGGCATAAAATGTCACTGTGTGTGTGTGTGTGTGTGTGTGTGTGTGTGTGTGTGTGTGTGTGTGTGTGTGTTTGTGTTTTATGTGTACAGATTTTACTTAATTATTACTCATGATATAACATTGTCCAGACATGCCCTGTAAGGACATGAGGAGGAAACGGTGACAAAAGGAGCTGTGTGAGGCTGCTAAAGGCAGTGGATCCCTCCCCACCTGGATTAAAAAGAGCACAGGCAACAATAACACACATACCAGTTGTTGCATTGCAGACTTATTCAAGTATAAAAACAATAATAAACACAATTGCAGTGTTATAGTTCTATAACATGTTTCCATCATTGCTTTATTATGGATTAGTTGCAAGAGCTGTTAAGTGTGGATAATTAAATAATAGATTGATGCAATAGCAAATTGGGCGTTTTTCTGAGATGGACAGCAAGTGGAGAATGATGGGGGGGCAACCAGGTGAGAAGTACAAAGATAGTCAAACATGGTGGTCGAATGGCGTTGTTTGCATGACTGCTGCTCATACTAGGGAGCTACAGTTACTTGAGGTAATCATGAATGCCAACTTGTACTGTGACATACTCAGGCAGAGCATGATCACCTCCCTTCGGAAACTGGGCCACAGGACAGTATTCCAACATGATAACAATCCCAAACACACCTCCAAAAGGACTGTTACTTGCTAAACAAACTGAGGGTAAAGGGACTTGACTGCCCAATCATGTCTCCAGACTTAAACCCAATTGAGCATCTGTGGGGCATCCTCAAATTGAAGGTGGAAGAGCAAAAAGTCTCTAACATCCACCAGCTGTATGATGTCATCATGAAGGAATGGAAGAGGATTCCAGTGGCACCCTCTGAAGCTCTAGTGAAGTCCATGCCCAAGAGAATTAAGGCAGTGTTGGAAAATAATGGACATTGACACTTTGGGCACTGTTTGGACATTTTCACCTAGGGGTGTACTCACTTTTGTTGCCAGTGGTTTAGACTTTAACGGCTGTATGTTAAGTTATTCTGAGGTGACAGCAAATTTATACTGTTATACAAGCTGTAAACTGACTACTTTATATTTTATCTAAAGTGTCATATCTTCAATGTTGTCCCATGAAAAGATATAATAAAATATTAACAAAACAGCCCTTATTACAATTTTAGACAAAAAAATACAGGAAAAATATACAATAACTTCAGTCTTTATCTTTAACTTTGTGTTAAACACATGGTGTTCCACCCACAACAGAGAAAATGTCGGATCCAAAGCAGCTGCTTTGAGGTACACTGGATCTGAAAAGGGAGCAGTGATCCCATCTTCAAATCAAATCAAATCAAATCACTTTTATTGTCACATCACATGTGCAGGCACACTGGCACAGCACATGCGAGTGAAATTCTTGTGTGCGAGCCCCACAAGCAACAGAGATGTGCAAACACAACAACACAAACGAGCAAAATACAAGAATGGCCAACCTGAAACTAATAAATATATGTACAATATATAATAGTGTATGCATTTCTGGATGTGTATACTAAATATTTTCCTACGTGTGTGTGTGTGTGTGTGTGTGTGTGTGTGTGTGTGTGTGTGTATACACATTTTTACAAATTAAATAGTAAAAAATAATAATAATAAATAAAAATAAATAAATAATAATAATAATAATAATAATAATAATAATAATAAAATATACAGAGTTGAATATGTGCAAAACAAGTGGCATTTATATACAGTGTGGAGTGCATAATGTTAAAGTTCCAGTAGTGAAGCTGAGGTGTCTATGACGTGTTCAGCAGTCTGATGGCCTGATGGAAAAAGCTGTCTCTCAGTCTGCTGGTACGGGACCGGATGCTGCAGAACCTCCTTCCTGATGGAAGCAGTCTGAACAGTTTATGGCTGGGGTGACTGGAGTCCTTGATGATCCTCCCCACTTTCCTCAGGCAGCGCTTCCTGTAGATGTCTTGGAGGGAGGGAAGCTCACCTCCAATTATCCGTTCAGAGCACCGCACTACTCGCTGGAGAGCTTTGCAGTTGTAGGCGGTGCTGTTGCCATACCAGGTGGTGATGCATCCAGTGAGGATGCTCTCAATGGCACAGTGATAGAAGGTCCTGAGGATGCGGGGGCTCATGCCGAATCTTTTCAGTCTCCTGAGAAAGAAGAGGCGCTGCTGCGCCTTCTTCACTGTTTTGTTTGTGTGTACTGACCACGTAAGATCCTCAGCCAGATGTACTCCAAGGAACCGGAAGCTGCTCACTCCCTCCACAGCAGCGCCGTTGATGGTGATGGGGGTGTGTACTTCTCTGCACCTCCGGAAGTCCACTATCAACTCCTTTGTCTTTGCGACGTTGAGGGTGAGATGGTTGTCTTGACACCAGTGGGTCAGGGCGCTGACCTCCTCCCTGTAAGCCGTCTCATCACCGTTGGTGATAAGACCCACCACTGTAGTGTCGTCCGCAAACTTCACAATGATGTTGGAGTTGTTAGTGGCTGTGCAGTCGTAGGTGTAGAGTGAGTACAGGAGAGGGCTCAGTACACACCCCTGTGGAGCATCAGTGTTCAGTGTGATGGGGGATGAGGTGATGCTGCCCAGTCTGACCACCTGGCGTCTGTCAGACAGGAAGCTAAGGATCCAGCTGCAGAGGGAGCTGCTCAGTCCTAGATCCTGCAGTTTCCTGTCCAGCTTCGAGGGAACGATGGTATTGAATGCTGAGCTGTAATCTACAAACAGCATTCTCACATACGTGTCTCTCTTCTCCAGGTGTGACAGGGCAGTGTGTAGTGTCAGGGCTATGGCATCATCAGTGGACCTGTTGTGGCGGTATGCAAACTGTAGAGGGTCCAGTGAGTCGGGTAGTGCAGAGCAGATGAAGTCCCTGACCAGCTTCTCGAAGCATTTGCTTACGATGGGGGTCAGGGCTACAGGTCGCCAGTCGTTCAATGAGGAGATGGTGGAGGATTTGGGTACAGGGACGATGGTGGCCATTTTGAAGCAGGCTGGGACTACAGACAGAGAGAGGGAAAGGTTGAAGATGTGCGTGAACACTCCAGCCAGCTGGGCCGCGCATGACCTGAGGACGCGGCCGGGAATCCCGTCCGGACCAGTAGCTTTGCGTGCGTTCACCTTCCTGAAGCACTTCCGCACATCCTCCTCAGACACAGTGTGCGCACTGACGTCATCCGCGGTGCGCACACTGTCCGGTCTCATGGTGTTTGCTGCGTCGAATCTAGCGTAGAATACATTTAGATCCTCACACAGAGAGGCCGTGGTCTGCGGTGTGCTGGTTTTCCCTCTAAAGTCTGTGATCGTGTTTAGTCCCTGCCACATACTCCGAGGGTTGTCAAACTGTTGCTCCACCCTGTCCCTGTACTCACGTTTGGCTGCTTTGATCGTCTTCCGGAGTTGGTAATGTGCGTGTTTGTGGTCCGATGTGTTCGCGGAGGCAAAGGCGGTGTTCCGTGCCGCGCGAACATCTCCGTTAATCCAGGGTTTTTGATTTGGGAAGGATTTGACTGTTCTGGATGGGACGACATCTTCCACGCATTTCCTGATAAATCCACAGACTGAGTCTGTGTATTCATCAATGTCTCTGGCGGCCACGTGAAACATTTCCCAGTCTTCTGCTCTAGCCATTCGCACACTGATAAAGATTCCAAGAAATCTTTTGTTCAAAGCTTGGAGACTCCTGAACAGACCATTCAGAAAATGTACGTGAGGTTTCCGTTTCTCAAGGTGGTGATTGAGGGACAGCACGGATGGAACAACAGCACTGATCGTGATGGTTTTCTTACCTTGTGCCAAATCTGTTGCTTCTCCAAAAGGCTTCAAGATATCCACCATCTCCTTCAACAGATTCCACTGTTGTGCTATGAATAATAACTCCCTGTGCCCAGCCATTTCAAGAACAGCAAAGAGTTTTAAGTTGGACAACTGCCTTTACTTGTCTGAGTGTTGAATTCCATCTTGTGATTACAGCAGCAGGGATCGCTTTCTGTTCACCAAATTCAGCTTCAAACACATCTTTGAATCTTGTGCTTGTGTGCAGTAGAGAGCTGAGTTTAGATAACTTTGAAAGAGAAGGAGATGCCACTTTGGTCTCTGACAACCCATCTCTCACAACCAGCTGGAGTGTGTTTGCAAAACACTGCAGGTGCTGGTTCTTTGCCATAGCAGTACCTACTGTTTCCTGATCTTCCAAGGTTAAGTTGTGCCAGAGTTCTGGGTCTCAAGGTGATCTCCATCATTATCATGTTCCTCACCTTGCTCAGTGGGGAAGCGCACAGTGAATGCTTTTCGCATATTGGCAGTATTGTGAGTAATTATATAGTCGAGTTCAGTGTTTCCCAACCGCTGTGCTGCGGCACATAGGTGTGCCGTGAGAAATGATCAGGTGTGCCATGGAAGATTATCTGGTTCCACCTGATTAGTACTCGAAGTGACCGGCGTGATTAACAGGCAGAATAATTACATTCTCTTTCACTACAGGGCAGTACAACCTGCTCTAATTAAATGGGCTGCCAACTGCCAGTAAAACAGAAGAAGATAAAGAAGAAATTATGTAATAGTCATGCTGTGAGTGAGACAACGCAGCGCAATATATAAATATAAAAAATTAATATTTGAAAAGAAAAAGTAGTCAATCTGACCTCGGTCCTGGAAAAAATTCCGACCCTGGTTAAGGCCCTAGCATGAGTAGTGTCAGAAGAAAGCAAAAGTGGTATACTGGGGACAAACTGAACCAATTCCGCTATGCCTGGTCCACAGGAAAAATGATCAATATGCTTTTTGTGACATTTGTGTTTGATAGTGTTCCTTGTGATTATTTTATTTATTTATTTATTTATTTTCCAATGTGAAATATGTGCCGTGGCTCCAAAAAGTTGGGAAACACTGGTCTAGTTTATCTTTGATGTTGCATTTGTCACATATAGCTTCAAATTTCTCACAGACTCTGTCACCAGTGTGTAACCCACTGAAATGGTCAAAGGCCAGCAGTTTGGGTTTCAGCTGTATCCTCTCTGTCTCTTTCTGTATCCAGTACACAGTGATACCAAGGAAACTCCTCATCTTTTCGGTCAAATGTCCACAGTAACTGAAACATGATCAGTCTCGCTCAACTGAGTTTTTACCATTGAAGGTTTCTCAGCAGCAAGGTTCTCTGTTTTTGATGTAATTGTTCTGTGACTGTATTTGCCGTCAACTACTGTCAGAAAGTGCCAATTGTTTTCCACAATAGACAGGGGCAGGTTGCAACCAATAATCTAGTCACTTAATAATGCATTTGTGATGACTTTCTGCTGTGGATGACTCACGCTGGCACAAGTGTCCAGAAATTGTGATATGGAAGGTTGAGGTTCATTTGTGATCCTCTTTTTCATCTGGTGTTCTTCAAATCTGGTAGAGGTAAGCATATTAAACTGATGTCAGAAATTCCATTACAGCCATTCATGAATTGCATTTGACTTTAAGTTGTTCCTACTAATCCTAAATAAATATCAACACTTAAATCCTCGTAGTTTTCAGACAATCAAAAAAATTATAAAAATGATTTCAAATCAAAACACTTTTCTCAAAACTCATACTGCATATAGTTCTAATAAGCAATGTTTAGCATCCCTGTTTAGAATAACTAACGTTTGTAAATAAACAACAGCTAATACGATATGAGCACTCAAAATATTTTATGTGATATATTGACATAAATGACAGAAGAAAAGGCCATGTATAGCAAGGCTACTCAATTACACACTAAGATGGGCCAGACTTTTTTAACCAAGAAATTTCACTGGGCCAGACATTGCATTTGGCCTGTCCGTAACAGATAAAAGCCATGCAAAAGTTAAACACCGCAATGCACTAATTGCAAATTAAGTTGTTTGGAATTTTGATTTGATGGTAAAATAAATATTTGTCAGTCTAAGCGGGGTTAGATCTACAGGGTTAATGATGGGGAGGAGATGGTAAGAAAATGTCTTCCCTGAGTTCGGCTACAGAACCCACTTTCTGAAACGGACCTTCGCTCACCATTCACTGACAATTCTGAGCTAACAAGCTGCATGTTATTCTTGGATGCACTTGTAGGACCTGATTTAAAATAGCATGACAAAAATATCATACATGTTAAAACCAAACAGTATCATCAATGTAGCCTGGAGAACATTTGCTAATAAGATGAAGTTAGCTACCACCTACCACTCTTTATGCAACTTCAAATGTCGGACAAAGTTGGAAGTTGTTCCGTCTCCGTCTGTGATTCTGTTCTTGCATGTTCTGCATATAACATTACGTTTTTTTTATTGACTACTTTGTAGTTTATTTACTGAAAGAAATTACTCTTGGGAGCATTTTTGGCTTGAGCATTTTGTTTTTGTTTTTTAAAATCTGGTTAATTTGATTGGCTATGCTACAGCTCACGCACACATACATACGGAGTGTGGTAAGAATTAATGAACTGAATTAATGATACACATTTTTTATATAATATGTGTGTAAAATTTTAGATTTGGGGTAAAATATCAAGTCTTTTCAAGTAAACAGGTTCAAGTCCAAAGTCATTGGTGTAAAAGTCCAAGTCAAGTCACAAGTCTTAGAACATTTTTTTCAAGTCAAGTCTAAAGTCATAAAATTAATGACTCGAATCCAAGTCATGTGACTCGAGTCCACACCTCTGTTTATATGTGATCCCTCCGAGTGGGTAGAGCCTCTCAGGCTCTGTATTTTATTGTTCCGTTTAAAGAAATTAATAAAGTGGTTTGAAATTTCAAACTCGAACCCTGTGTGCTCTTTAAAAGCTGGTAGTACAAAACACAGCCATATTTTCATCCAGAAAGGTTGAATTTTAGTAAAAAAAAACAAACAAAAAAACAACGCTCTCTAGTTTGATACTGTCATTACAGACACAGTGGATGTTTAAAGCCTTTGGGCATGCATTTAAAAGGCAGTAGGTCTCATTATCAGCTGGAAATATTAAAGCCATAAAACAACTTTTGAGAGAAGCTAAAAACCATTAAACAATGACAGTGTTGGGCCTGTTCTGTCATGAGCAGCTGTGTGCAGGCAGGAGACGAGGGCCCAAACACACACTTCACAGAGGCGAAAATGTGAACTCAAAAGCAGCTTTATTGGTGACACAAGAGAAAAGGTACAAAACTAAACTAAACTGGGAAACTCTAGGAACTAAGCACATGGGGAAGAGCACGTGGAAACACGCACAACTATGAGGGAGACGCTTGCTGTGTCCAAATTCAGGGGTAGCATGCTTTGAAGGCTGCATCTGTAGGCAATGATGTCACAGCGATGCAATAAAGGCTGTCCAAATTCAAAGAGTCCTCCAAATGTGGCGACAAATGCGTCCTGCTTTTCCCCAGATTTGAAGGATGGGTCAGGTGTTACTACTGTGTGCTACTACTGCACATTCACCCAATGTATATACTACATATATATATATATATATATATATATAATATAATTTTTTTGCACATGTCGAGGAGCGTGTCAGGCTACATTTCACTGTGTGTTATACTTGTATAACTATGCATGTGACAAATAAAGAACCTTGAACCTTGAACCCTTGTATCCTTCATGGCCCACCATATCCCAGGATTCATTGCGGGTCATACAGGAGATTTTTTCTCACAACAATCGTGGACAAAGTGGGAGTTAATGCGGGAGAGGGATACACCTTTAAATGTAAGTATATGAAAATCTGATGGTACAAAAGTTACATTTTTATAGCGGCTGTGTTGTTAGGCTTTGGGCATTTGCTTAAAAATTGCCCGTAAACTAGCTTGTATGGTGGGTCCCGCAGTTTTTCACGTATTGCTGCTCACACACACCTAATTTAGATTTTTTCAAATGAACCTTTTTGTGATATGTTTTAGGGAACAAAGACCAAACGGCTCAATTTATTAAAATGAGAGGAGAAAATGATCACCGGTCCACTGGGGTGAAGAATTTTGCCACTGTGGCATGGAGGTACAAGAATAAATCAATTTACACATCATATTCATATGAGTATGGTTTTAATAACCATCATGCTATACAGAACCTGTGATGTCCAGACGGTATTCCTCTTGTTTTCTGCTGTGAACACTTTTGGGTTTAGGGATTAACATAGTTGCCATGGTTTCCTTTCTTCTCTTATTTTTGTGTGTGATCAGGACAATTCTGGAGAAGATGATCCTGCAGGGGAAAGTCAGCCCCTTGCACGCCAGAAGACATGGGTAAATTTAAAAAGAATACAATGTATGTGTGTTATCAAGAAGATAATTCTTAAGAACACAAGTTAATAAACGTACAATTACTGTCCTAATTTCGTCTATCCCTGAGGACAATCGAGAGCCAAGCACAGCAGTGGGTGACCAAAACGACAGCGATGAGGAATGTGTAATCCACGTTAATCTCGTTAAAATGACGTTAAGCCATAACTGCATTAACGCGGCAAATCTCCATTAGCGAGTTAACGCGGATCGCCCTGTGCGTTCATCTCGTCATTTTAACGAGATTAACACTGACAGCACTAGTAATAAACCAACTGTTGGGGTCATGGAATTTACACTTTAGGGTAACACAAGACCCAGTGCAGACTCTTTATACACTCCAACGACTCATCTCTCCGTAGTATGAACACAAACTCTTCTGGTCTGCTCATGTGAGGTACAGTAGTTGTTCCATCATATCTCACTCCTTAGATAATCATTACTGATTAACAGTAACAGTGTGTCTGTAGGGACTGTACAGATTAAGTCTGAAAAATTCTACGGTAGATTTGTTGTCTAGAAATTGATATAAAGACATCAAAAATTATGATTTCACAATTTTACAAGTTTAATGTCGTGTTCGAAGTAGTATGGGCCGTATCCTAAAGGAGATGTGAGGTGGTGCAAGCTCTGAAATAATTTTGCCCCCAGTCGCAATGCTGATTGACAACATCAAGAACCAGACTCTGAGATAAGTGAACTGAAACTCCATTCATTTGGTAAGCATGGCAGAAAATCTTGCAGTAGAATTGGGTCTTTGTCTCAAAAATCAAGAACTGGCTGTGAGAAAACACTGAAGTTCAGGTCAATTTTCTCTTCTTTGACACAAAACAATCCACATAAATGTTGTATCAGTGTTACATTTGTTTAAATATTGTTCCATCTGAAAACGTATGCATTTGAGAACAAAGATGTAATTAGCTGTGAATGTTGTACAAACTATTGCAGTACAGACCTGCATGCATTTTTATACATTATACATGTTATTGCAATAAAGAAAGTTAATGCATACGTTTAACTTGTTGGTTTTCTTTAATGCCATTAATATGCATACTAAGGAGCTTGGAAAGGATGTGACTAGAGTTCTTTAAGTTCCTTGAAGACATTTCACCTCTCGTCCTCAGTTCTAAAACCAAATGGTGGAGAATCCCAGGTATTTAAGCCTGAGTTGGAGTTGGCTCTTAAGCGGATGACTGACATACTATCAATCACTTGACTCATCACATGAGCCAAGGTTTGAAAAAGGTGTGTGTCATTACCACCAGAGGTTTCAGGTGAAACCACTGTATGACCTGGCCACACCTTAACATGTGAACTATTAAGGCCACCAAATGCAACATGTGAGTAAGGGTTGACGCACCTGGGAAGGGATCTCAACACTGGATTATAGATGGCAGTTAGCTGTTGTCGTAAGCCACCCACTGTTTTCACAGATGGTCGTTCACAGTGGACATAGATGGCCTCTTTCACTCCTCTTTCAAACCGTCTGCCTTCTCGGCCCAAAACATGAAAATTGACATCTTCGAAGAGTGACCTTTATGCTTCCTAAAGAATGGCTTCTTGTTGCACTGAAACTACTATTAGCAAACCCAACAAGCAAGTTAAGGACGCTCAACATACAGGGAGTGCAGAATTATTAGGCAAGTTGTATTTTTGAGGAATAATTTTATTATTGAACAACAACCATGTTCTCAATGAACCCAAAAAACTCATTAATATCAAAGCTGAATGTTTTTGGAAGTAGTTTTTAGTTTGTTTTTAGTTTTAGCTATTTTAGGGGGATATCTGTGTGTGCAGGTGACTATTACTGTGCATAATTATTAGGCAACTTAACAAAAAACAAATATATACCCATTTCAATTATTTATTTTTACCAGTGAAACCAATATAACATCTCCACATTCACAAATATACATTTCTGACATTCAAAAACAAAACAAAAACAAATCAGCGACCAATATAGCCACCTTTCTTTGCAAGGACACTCAAAAGCCTGCCATCCATGGATTCTGTCAGTGTTTTGATCTGTTCCATCAACATTGCGTGCAGCAGCAACCACAGCCTCCCAGACACTGTTCAGAGAGGTGTACTGTTTTCCCTCCTTGTAAATCTCGCATTTGATGATGGACCACAGGTTCTCAATGGGGTCCAGATCAGGTGAACAAGGAGGCCATGTCATTAGATTTTCTTCTTTTATACCCTTTCTTGCCAGCCACGCTGTGGAGTACTTGGACGCGTGTGATGGAGCATTGTCCTGCATGAAAATCATGTTTTTCTTGAAGGATGCAGACTTCTTCCTGTACCACTGCTTGAAGAAGGTGTCTTCCAGAAACTGGCAGTAGGACTGGGAGTTGAGCTTGACTCCATCCTCAACCCGAAAAGGCCCCACAAGCTCATCATTGATGATACCAGCCCAAACCAGTACTCCACCTCCACCTTGCTGGCGTCTGAGTCGGACTGGAGCTCTCTGCCCTTTACCAATCCAGCCACGGGCCCATCCATCTGGCCCATCAAGACTCACTCTCATTTCATCAGTCCATAAAACCTTAGAAAAACCAGTCTTGAGATATTTCTTGGCCCAGTCTTGACATTTCAGCTTGTGTGTCTTGTTCAGTGGTGGTCGTCTTTCAGCCTTTCTTACCTTGGCCATGTCTCTGAGTATTGCACACCTTGTGCTTTTGGGCACTCCAGTGATGTTGCAGCTCTGAAATATGGCCAAACTGGTGGCAAGTGGCATCTTGGCAGCTGCACGCTTGACTTTTCTCAGTTCATGGGCAGTTATTTTGCGCCTTGGTTTTTCCACACGCTTCTTGCGACCCTGTTGACTATTTTGAATGAAACGCTTGATTGTTCGATGATCACGCTTCAGAAGCTTTGCAATTTTGAGACTGCTGCATCCCTCTGCAAGATATCTCACTATTTTTGACTTTTCTGAGCCTGTCAAGTCCTTCTTTTGACCCATTTTGCCAAAGGAAAGGAAGTTGCCTAATAATTATGCACATCTGATATAGGGTGTTGATGTCATTAGACCACACCCCTTCTCATTACAGAGTTGCACATCACCTAATATGCTTAATTGGTAGTAGGCTTTCGAGCCTATACAGCTTGGAGTAAGACAACATGCACTCCCTGTAATATTCATCCTTCTACATTTGCATTTAGGAAATCACAGCAAAAGTGGAATCCATCTTTGAACATACTTAACATATCATGTTTTTGTCAAGTCATTTTAGGCAAAATTACATAACATATTTACTGCAGTAGGAGTGAAAATTAAGTTAGTAAAGAATGATGAGTACTCTAACATGCTGTTATACTAAAACTCACAGACTAGTGAATAATCATTGTTAATGTTGAGATGACGCTTTCTTTCGTCACATACAAACACACAAAGGTAAATAAACTAATTTGGTTGAATAATAAACCAAGGTTAATGGAGAAAAAAACATGTCTACCGTATACAGTAACACTGAGGCATGGACGGATTTGAATAATGTGAGCTTAATATTCAAACTGGCTTATCCGGTCTTTAAGTCTGACATCATTAGCTGTCATTTGTCCAAACTCCACTTCATGTCCCAAAGTCAAATGAACATTTCTAAAAGTTAGAAGTTTTAGAATTAGAAGTTAGCAGGAAGTTATGCTTAATTGGTAGTAGGCTTTCGAGCCTATACAGCTTGGAGTAAGACAACATGCATGCAGAGGATGATGTGGACAAAATACTCATTTGCCTAATAATTCTGCACTCCCTGTACACCGGATGCAGTCTTCTGTGAGTGGTAATCAGTTTATTTTCTCATTAGGCCCTTTTATGTTTATCACTTTATCTAGAGAATCTGTACACTTGTGTTTGTTGGCGCAACCAACTATGTTGTTGCATTAAATGTTCTGGGCAACATCCACATGCTAGTAGAAACGGTCTTGTAAAGGTCCTTGTGCTATACTGGTATCAGTCTGTTTGAATGTGTTCTTATTTAGTTTTTACATTCAGCATTTAGAAATGCTGTTTGCATTCTGCATTATGTAATTCACACATTTTTATTGAACTGTAAGAAACTATATACAATTTTCACAGTTTAACATCAGACAAAGATCTGTTGTTTAAAGAGAAAGCATCAAATCATGTCTGCTTTTAGAGACAGGATTTGATAGACCAGAATTCATGTCAGCAGTTTGATCCGCATTTTGTCATGTCCTAAAAATGAACTTAATATAAGGTTAGTTTTAGATTTTTAGATTTTAATCAGGTTAAGTTACCATATTTTTACCTACTAGTGTGAACTCACAGAGCCCAAGACTCAATTCAAATGTCTCCAAGTTTCAAAGGTTGTCAGTTTTGTGCACCGCATTAAAATTTGAAAAATAATTTTCTGTCTTGTGCGCATGAATATGTGCATCTGTGTTGCAATGCTGCCACCTGCTGGACCGAGCTAAATTATCTAAGGCAAAACAGTCTCACCTTGAACTTGAATCCAGCTCTGCTCTTTATTTTCATTAATAATCAAATAAAAACAAACTATCACACAGAGGTTGCTCTTGCTCTGTTTACACTGTGATAGGCTTTGCAGCAACGCTCACAGTTAAAGATGGGATATCTGAACACAAACACAATTAGCTTTTTTTAAAATCACTGATTGAACATAAGTTAACACATAAACAGAATAAATGTCCATCAGTAGGAAATGTGCCTGCACCAGTGGCTTATATTACCCATAGAAACAATTTCTTGTGTTTGTTTTGTGCTCTTCTCTTTCATTCTTTTGAAACTTTTTTTTTTTGACTTTTTATCTACTTTTTCCTGTTTTGTCCAAAATATAACAGTTGATAGGGGTCAGCATGGGCACCCTGACTGGTCTGCTGCCATGCAGCTCCACTCACAACAAACTGCAATGTACTGTGTATTCTGAGATGTTTCTGTCACACTCAGTATGATGTTATTTTTGTGCCTCTATTCTGAGCGCATATAAAAAACAATTTGCAAGCACAAATATTGCATTTTGAGGAGAAAATGATTTTGAGCGAAGCAAAGTTTAATTTGAGCAAACAAAACTCATTGTTGTGTGCAAGAAATGTATTTCAGTGTTTGCTATTAACCATAAGCACACACAGTAACAGCCCCTCTCGCTCAGTTGTTGGCATTTGCTCTTGATCAGATCTCTGCTCTGTGTGCTCACAGACATCTGCGGACCTGCTCTCAGTGTGTTGTTCGCACTCACAATATCTCTGCTTCATGCACTCTCAACTCTCTGTACACCATTATAAGTGTGCCACAAAACCAACCAATCACAGACTTGGATACAAATATTCTGCTTGGCTGTTACTGTCTCTAATCAGCTTGCTAGCTACTGCATTCCGGAAACACAATCCAGAATGTATGTAAATGCATTTTTGCTTAGTATGTTTAATTATTTTATTTTAAAATATATCATTTTTAAGGCCATTGTTGTTTTAATCTAGTTTAAACCAAACCACTCCACTAGGCACACTAGAAGCTTTTTCTTTGCTTGACTTAGTGATATGAAAATAATCTCAATACTTCAGATGCTTTCACGGCTCAGTGCTGTATTTGAATTTTGTCAGTGTTTCATTTTTATCAGGTTATGGTATAAGTTTGAAAAGACTTTATGCTTTTTTTCTTTTTATAACTCTGTGTAACTTCTGCAGCCGTTATAGAGATGGCAGCCTGCAGGCTATTTCAGATGGCACAATGACAATGCAGCATGTTTTCAGTCAGAACGAATCCACTTTTAAAACACTTTAACAGCTGCCTGGTTCCTCTGGGACTCTCAGGACTTGGCTGTGGGCACCCCACCTGGGGCCTCCCTCCCAGCCTCACACACTGTCATACTGTTTACCACATGTAAAATAAGAACTTAAGTAACATGAATAGAAATCAATAAAAAGATGAAAGAAACACCTGAACAAGAGGATCGTATAAAGAATTTATAGGAAAAGCTAAATGTGTTATACACCACTGTGTATTCAGATGATAATTCTGATTGCAAACCTGCCAGACAGGACAGGAAAACATTAAAAAACTGTTTAAAAAGAAACGTGTGAGATTATTTTTAGTCAGTGAATAAAATACAGACTTTAAGAATTTATCCAAAGAGAAATTTCATGTTGATCCAGTTTAGCTGCAGCACCACCAGTCAGAAAACAACATAAACTTGAACTTGAATAAGATCGGTCATTTAAGATGAAATTTGAACAATATCCATTTAAATAAACTGACCAAAAAAGTCATATGTTGCATGAAGATACTTAACCTTTGGCAGTTGGCACCGGCTCATTTTAAATTTCAAATACATAAAAAAAATCACATAAATTTATTTATTGCATCAAGGCTTTTTGACTTTGTCAGGAATCTCTATTTCTACAAAATAAAACAAAAAAATCGTTTCACTAAATTATAAAATGCCCTAGTTGAAATTATGACCTTTGTTTTGTTAGGGTTGGTTTCGACCCAGTTATAATATTATGAGTATAAAGCAATAATTAGAGCCAAAACTGAAATCATAAGTGCACTGTCAGCTGACACACTGACAGTCAGCTCCTCTCCTAATCATATGACCTTCATGGGAGTCTTATTTTGCGTGTTTTTCCAGTATACCTGCGCAAAAACAACAAAAACAAAGACGGGCATGTCAAGACATGTGAGGTAAATTCACGCATTTGAGTGGCCATTTGACTTCCAGAGTGCACATTTACAATTTGCAGCATACAAAAATGAGAAGAAGATTTACAGTGAGCCAAGTTCTGGATCATATTTTTGGTGAAAATGAAGGAGAGGACACAGATCAGCATAGCGATTCAGATGGGCAGGTTTCTAAGGAGGAAGACAACGTGGACTATCATCCAGAAGACACAGACACATCTGATCAGAGGAGGAGGTCGCTGGTGCTGAAGCTGCTCCTGGTGAAAGATTCAAGTCCAAAAACAGTATGATCTTTTGGAGCTAAGTACCTCATAATGTACATGGCAGAGCAGCTGCTGCAAATGTCATCAAAACGAGCCCTGGAATCACAAGATTTGCTCTGACCAGAGTCAGTGACATCAAGAGATGTTTTGAGTTATTTATGCCGTTGTCACTAAAAAGGATCATCATTACTATGATTAGCATTTAATTAGCATATCCCCTTTCCACACACATCCTGAGGACTGACTGTTACTGGGATTACTGTGTTCTTTACTATGGACACAGCAAGCTAAACCTCAAACCTTTCCTGTCATCCTGCAGGCAGCAGCCAGTCTGTGAGGACCAGCTTCATCAGGTGTGAGGTCGTGCTGCCCTGCATCTACTCTGAACGGCTGTCTGAGTCAGTTAACACCTTCTGGAGGGACAAGGATGACAAAGTTGTTTTGGACATCAACAGCAGAGAGGATAAAATGGATCCAAAGCTTACAGGTCACGTGTTCAGCTTCCCAGACCAATACAAGACTGGAAACCTCTCCATCATCATAAAGGACCTCAGGGCGGACGCCGCCGGCCAGTACGAGTGTGACATTCCCAAAGTGAGCTGTCAGACCAAGATGACTCTGAAAGTCACAGGTCAGTTCAGCAGCACGAGCACTTTATTAGGAACACCTCAGTGTTTGTGCAGCAGCAGCTCAGGGGTCTTTGAAAAGTGCAGAAAAGGATCGCATTGCAGTGATTAGTGAGTAGAAGAGGATGGATGAAGGTCAAACAGTCAGGACAGATTTCCACTTTATGTCTGATTCAGTGAGCATCAGCAGTGTTACCATACATCCATGTGACTCTACATATAAATAGCATGAACCCTCATCATGACTGAATGTGAGATCAGTTATGGCAATAATTTTTTTTGGCTGCTTCTGGTTCCTTTAGCAGGTTAAAAACAGTATGCTAAAATCCCACATTATAGTAACTGTAGTGGGTTACATCACAGGTTCAATTAGGTGATGCCATTTGTAAGGCAAGAAATATCCTCTGAAACAGTTTGATTCAGTTCAGCTCATGCCCGCCTTAAAATAATAGATCAACTTTTTCAACGTTGTCCTGACTTTCTGGAAGCTTTCGACACTGAAATCATTCCAAATGTTGTTTGGTAACAGATCATCAAAGCTTTGTATTCTACACACTTTTAGTCCAATAAAAACAGGAATGCAAAGGTATATTTTATATATGTATTTAAAGGAAGGAAAAAAAAGAAAAAGGTAGACAGAGTGGAACTTTGACTTGTGCTGAGTCAGATTGTGACTATTTTGTCTCTTTGTAGACACAAGTATATGCATATGCATGTCAATATGTGTCACGGTCCGTGGAGATAGACCGTGTGGGAATGTGTGTGTTGGACCCAGACGCGAACACAAGCGAAGATGCAGGAGTGGATTAAACAAAAGCGAGCCTTTTATTATGGCTGATAACAGAACAAACCAGAGCGAGGGCAGTATAAGGGTAATAGTTCAAACAGAAAACCTAAACTGGACATAAACTAAGAAAAAGCTATGGCTGGAGATACGGAACACAGGGGGTGGTAACACAGACGACGCGACACAGACTACATGAAACACAGAGACTAAATACACAAGAGGGATGATCAGGGGAAGTGGCCACACATGGGAACACAGCTGACACAGATAAACATAACAAGACATGGCAGGAGTAAACAACACTGACGGGAGACTGTCAAAGTAAAACAGGAAGTACACAGGTGCAAACAGGAGGAGAGAGAGAGCACGGGCATAGTGGGCTGGGGAAACATGGAATGAAACAAGGAGGGGAGATGAGGGCTCACAGATACATAGAGGGGCACACAGGGGATAAAAGTCACAAGGGGAAGTCAAATAAGGAACACCACAACAGGACAACTTAGGAAACATGGCCTAAATAAGGAACGAAATACAAAAATACAAGAAACTAAGAATACTGGGCCCACATGGCCCAGGACCATGACAATATGTAAGTGTAGTTTTTTTCCCCTTTTTTTCTATACTAGAAGTGTCTGTTAAGCTGATTCTGTTCTCAGTGCTGTTTCATTTAGCCCTCGGTGACCAGTCTGAAAAGAAAAATCGAAGTCAGAATTCGGTTTTATTTTCATATAGATATTTGATTATTTCCAGCGTGGGTTTGCTTCCTACAGTTTAGTCTTTATTAGTCCCAAAGCAGAGTTTTATCTGACCTGACTCAGTTTCAGTTCACTGTTCTGACCTTCACACTCATGATGATGATAATCTGTGTTATGTTCATTAACTGAAGACTTTTCATTTGTTGCCTCTCTCCAGAACTCTGTAACCAACATAAAGATGTGTGGAAATGTTCCTGCTCCCAACAGCACCAAAATTTCAGACTGTTGTTTAGGTTCGGGAGATGTGATCACCCCTGAATTACATAAAGCAGCCAAAACTTTGACTTCATGAAATCATTAATATAACTGGTAACTTAGCTCGTTTCAGTCCAAATGAGCATCAGGCTTCTGTCTAGGGCAGGGCAATATGGCCAAAAATATTTATCACGATATATATTTGAAAATTTGCAATAACGATATAACTGACAATATAATTGACGCAAGACAAAATACTTTACAACTCCACAATTTTATTAGTGCAAAAAACCCCATCAATGTATTTTCACTTAAACAAGCAGCTGTTTTTTTATGTGCATTAAAGCTACATAAAAATTTAACAGTGCAAATGCAAATTCCTTGCTGACAGTTTAACCAAAAGGCATTTTCAGTGGAAATTGGCCGACATATCCTGAGCATAACCGTGTAGAATATCCACAAAACTTAAAAAGAGGTTATACACAAACAATGCAGCACAGTATGTCTTACCCTTCGAGGCTCCTGACTACGGTAGTCGTAATGCTCCGACAATCCATTAAGTGGTGCGGCTTCGTAGCTTAGCAAAGTCGTACTAAAACATTTTTTGACAGATTTTTGAGCGCCGTGTACCACATGAAATCAGTTCGGTAATATCGGTAATAACGACGGTCCTCTTGCATGCTCTACCACAAATTGTGCTTTGGTGTGTATCTGACGGACAAAAGCTAAACCAGTTCCACACCACTGAAGTTGCAGCATTTTTACAAACCAATTCTGATTCATCTGTTTTATTCAACGATCCGCTTTCGTCCTTCTCATTCTCCGTCGCCGCCATGCTTTTTCCACCATGTGTGTATGAATGTATATGTATATATATATATATAATGTTCTTCCTCTACACCCCCCCCCCAATTTTTGCACATGTCGAGGAGCGTGTCAGGCTACATTTCACTGTGTGTTATACTTGTATAACTATGCATGTGACAAATAAAGAACCTTGAACCTTGAACCATTTATCATGGTGTTAAGCACAGTCTGAGAAAAAACTTTAAAAACTGCTGAAAATAATTTTCTAAATGTTACATGTGTTTTCAAACAAAGTGACAAAGTAGCAATAGAACCTGTGGATGATGTCCCAAAGCCTGAACCCATCAACCCTGTAGTACATCATTCAGCCCCCGCTCTGTGATGTCATCAGGGATACAGAGGGAGGGATGGCACCCTTTCTACTTGAAGCTGTAAACTAGAGAGCAGTCAAATCCCAGTAAGAGGGTTGTTAGGTTTAGGTTTATTAGTCTTTTTATACCGAAGTACAAGATCCAGTCTCAGATAATAGAAGGTCCCGAGCTAAGTAATTAATCTGTAGAGTGTAGCGAGTGTGAGGTATGAGAAGCTGATGAAAAGAGAGAAGTATGTTGAAAAAGAATGTATGAAAAAAAAAAGTACTTTCTTGTCTGTGGTTGTTTCATTGTTACGTGTGTTTTGTTTAATTCCGTGTTTCACTGCTGTGCAGCCAACAAGAAACTAAACTACCAAAGTCAAAGTCACAAGTCTTGATGCTTTTAGAACTACAACACTTCCTCAGCCTCAGTTACTTTGTACAGAGGATGCACCATGGGCAGGTTGCGCTCCAGAGACACTGTAAAATCCTCAGCCAGCAGGTGAGAACTGAGTTCAAACAGATTAAATTCTGCACTTCTCACGAAGATCTTGGCCATCAACCAGTCGTACTCAGAATCAGTAGGAGGAAAGATTGGGTTGTCCTCTGCTGGTTTCTGCTTCAGTTGCATGAGGAGGAAAAAACTTAAGTAAGTTATAGCACTGTTATTGTAATTAATTATTTAATAACAGGTAGAAATACCCAGATAATTCAATGGAATGATCATTATTTCCCAATGTATATAGTACAATAATGAATTAGGAGTGCATAATTGAAGGAGACTGCCACCTCTTATCTGTAAGGCTGAATTCAGACACACATCAGAGGAAAGTCATTTCTACAACTTGTATCCACAGTTTTATTCTTTCAATCTCTATCCACAGATTCTGGTACCACCACGATAAGCAGAACAGGTCATGAACTAATAGGAAGGTTGGTGGTCCGATCTCTGGTTGCTCCAGTTTGCATGCCAAAACCCAGTGTCCCTGGGTTGAAAATCCTGAACCCTGAGTTGCTACGTTCATTGGAGTGTGTGAATGTGTATTGATGTTATCTAGAAAGTGTTTAGATGTAGGAAGCTGCTGACTTGAATATGGCTTTGGGAAGAACTTTGCTTTACGCTTGGGGACAGGAGATCAAACTTATCTTCGTTTCCTGTCAGAGAAAATCCATAACCACTTTCTAGATACTACAGCGTAGGATGCTGATACCAGTAACCGGCTTAAAGATGTTTTCAAAAAAAGTGTGAATGAAAGAGTAAATCAATGTAACCTTAACCAACGTTCAAACTTAGATGCTAAGTTTAATAGCTTTTAAGTTTAAAGCTTACCTGAATAGTCCGGCCTGCACGTCCACGTCCTGTCCGGTCACCTTTCAGGCTGTTGGCTGGACATCGTTATTGTCTCGGCTGGCCTCCGGCCCTGCTCAGTCGCCGCCGCCATTGCCTTCCACGCGGTCGGCCTCCAGGACTGTTTTTTGGACTTTTGTGCTGTCGCCCTCCGGGCCGGCCCCCTGCACCACCCGGTCCTGGACTCTTGGACCGTCGTTCTCCGGGCCAGCCCCCTGAACCGCTCTGATTTGGACTGTGAGGCTGAACTTTTTCAGAACTGTTTTCCTGGCCGGCCTCCGGATCCCCGTCGCCTGGGTCGCCGCCATTGCTGTGCGCACGGTCGGCCCCCTGAACAGATTGTGACTGTTCATGAGACTAAAATCATCTCACTGTGGTAATGTAAATATAATATGGCCAATATTATATGTATTGTCAGATTATTATGATATATATATATAAATAATACAGGATATATTACAGCAGTGAGTTTGAACTCTGGGTCAAATATTCAAGTTGCAGTTATTTATATTTCCTATCACCTTAAAACTTCACTCAAAGACAAGTATCTTTGACAGTGTGTATAGAGATGTATTATACATAAGAGACAAATATTGTTCTTTTAATATGTTGGCATTATTACATTTGGCCCAATGCTTACATACCGTATTTTCGCAACTATAAGGCGCACATAAAAGCCTTAGATTTTCTTTAAAAAGTGCGGCGCGCCCTATAGTGCAGTGCGCCCTGTGTGTTGTAAGGAGGACGTAGTAGACAACACCATGAGAACGCTAAAGGGTGAAGTGTGGGCGTTGATCGTATATACCGGACAATCGCACATACCTGTATAAAAGGACAGGTATGTGCATTATGTGGAACATCGTTGTTTTAACAACCCTGAAAATGGCAAAGAGACACGCTTATGAAGCACAGTTTAAATTGAAGGCCATCAGCTACGCGGAGGAACATGGAAATCGAGCAGCCGCGAGAGAATTTAAGATTAATGAATCGATGGTTCGCAAGTGGAGGAAGCTGGAAAACAAGCTCCGACAGGTCAAGAAGACGCAGCTGAGTTTCCGCGGACATAAGGCGAGGTGGCCCGAGTTGGAGGAAAGACTTGAGCGGTGGATCATCGAGCAAAGAACGAGTGGGAGAAGCGTTTCGACGGTCACCATTCGACTAAAAGCGGTTTCGCTAGCAGAAGAAATGAAAATTGAACATTTCCGAGGAGGTCCGTCTTGGTGCTTTCGTTTCATGAAATGGTGCCATTTTTCCATCCGGACCAGGACTACGGTAGCGCAGCAACTTCCAGCGGATTATACCGGTAATGAAAAGCTGGCCATCTTCCGCTCCTACTGCAGCAAACACATCGACGACAAAAACATCCAGCCCAGCCACATCACTAACATGGACGAGGTGCCGCTCACTTTCGACATCCCGGTGAGTCACACTGTGGAGAAGAAGGGGACCAGCACGGTAGCGATACGCACAACGGGGCACGAAAAGTCTTCTTTCACTGTTGTGCTTGGCTGCCATGCTAATGGACAGAAACTGCCGCCTATGGTGATTTTTAAGAGAAAGACTTTGCCTAAAGAGAAGTTTCCAGCAGGAATCATCATTAAGGCAAATGAAAAAGGCTGGATGGATGAGGAAATGATGAAAGAGTGGCTGAGGGAGGTGTATGTAAGGAGACCAGGTGGTTTTTTCCACGCATCACCATCGTGTCTGAGGGTGGCAGGAGACACACCGTCTGGGCCAGGAGCTTTTCGAGCATTCAGACTCTTAAACTGCTTCCTCACACCTGCTTCATGAATATGAAGAGTTGTGGTGGGAGAAGGTGGTGTGAAATCCTCTTTTGTGTGGGGTGAGGAGGGGGGTGTTGTAGGTGAAGTGTTTGAAGGTGGTGATGGCTCTATGGAGGGGGGAGAGGTGGGGGAATGAGTGTCCAAAGTGTCTCTATTGTTGGGGCCGTTGGAGGTGTGAAGGCTGCCTGATGGCTCGTCAAAACGGCAGTAAAAGTCGTTGAGGGTGTTGGCCAAGAGCAAGTCATCAGTGGAGTGGGGGGTTTTAGGCTTGTAGTTGGTGATATTCCTAAAACCTTTCCACACAGAGGCAGAGTCATTCTCTGAGATCTACTGCTGCATCTTCTCAGAGTGCTGATGTTTAGCAATGTCCACTTCTTTAGTGAACCTGTACTTGGCCTCTCTGTAGCAGTCCCTGTCTCCGCTTCTGAACCAGGGGCGGAGCGTGGGGGTGGCTTACGGGGCTTAAGCCCGGGTTGTTTTGTCAGAAGCCCGGGGTATTTTGGAGTGTAATTTTTTCATAGTTAGATGCCTGGCTGACAACTGTATAAAACAAAAAGTACACACAATATTCGAAGCACATAGTGCACACTGTGGGAATTTACGACTGTGCGTGAATCCCCCCCTGATATTGGTATGATCCAAGCTCAGGCACTAAGCGACTGAGCGAGGGGGCGGGGGGAGCTGCTGCCCGTGAGTGCGCTGTTGGAGAGACGGAGCCAGCCATACTAAGGAGAGCTTAAGTTTGAGCAGGTACCAAAGCAAATCATTCGTACCGTACAAATAATGTAAATATGACGGTGCATCACGAAAGATTGATATGAAACTGATCACTTGACCAATATTATTTTACTTGCTCTTCAAGTGAATCAACAAATGGCGAAATGAAAAGCCGAACAAATGCTATTTTTTAGAGAGTCTTAGCTTACGTGTGTTTATTTCATATTTTCAGTTCTTACCCTCCCCGACTAATTCGGTTTCAGTTATGTACTGAAATATAAGAATGGACATTAGAGGGTTCTTTCAAAGAAAAAACTCAGGTAAATGTTATTTTATATATTATGCTTACTATGTTGTTCAGTATATTTCTATGCAAAACAAGAGGGATTTCAGTACACAGCAGGATATTCACATTTGTAACCAGATATTTACATACACTTTAGGGAGAAAACATAAAACATTTTTACTGTACAACATCAATTTAGAGTAAACTTTTGTTTTAGATAAATATTGAAATATATTTTGAATTAGTTAAATGTCAGAATAAAGAGAGACAGAGCTGTCTATTTTTTATCACTTTCATTAAATTTAGGAGTACATGTACACTAAGTTTGTTAATTAATAAGAAAACTCCAGACGATTCCATTCTGAGCTGAAGAAGCTTCTGATAGGTTAGTAGAGTCCATGTGAGTAAATTGGTGGCACAGCTGTGGATGCATATAAGGCAAAACACAGAGCCTGTTTCTTTGACATGGGAAAATCCAGAGATGTCAACCAAAACACCAGGAAAAGAATCGTGGAGCTCCATAAGTGTGGCTCAATTTGAATACAATTTGGTGCCATTTGCAATTAAAAAACACAGACAGTTTCTCTCTTTACTCTTAAAGTTAACAAATGTGTTTTTATATTTATCAATCTAAAAAAATAAACATTTAGTCTGATTTTATTTTATTCCTTCCTAGTTAAATTTACCCTTTTTAATTTTTCATATTTATTTCCTATCTTATTCATAGCCTTTCCTTTTTTGTTTTCTTTAGGTCACGAGCAGTTGTCCAAGCATTTCACTACATATCGTACTGTGTATGACTGTGTACGTGACAAATAAAATTTGAATTTGAATTTGAATTTGAATTTTGAAATTTGATTTGATGTTACAATTAAAAAAGTGTTTGTGTTTTGATCTGAAGAGTTTGTAAATATCTGGTTTCAACTGTATATTTGATGATTGTCAGCACAAAGAGGGAGAGAGAGGAGCAGAGATTGAGATGGAGAATGAGGACAGAACAGAGATGAACAAGAGCAGGTGAGACACACATGTTAGTCAAATGGTTGCTTACTAAAAGTATCACTGTATCATAGGTACTCATGTATCTCGTACCTAGTGTTTCTTTTTAGGTTTGCTATTTTTCAAATTCTATATTTATTAAGTTCTGCAGGCTTGTTTGCACAACAAGGCTAAATAATTATATAAACTTTTCTCAATCTAAATATTGTACTTTGGTAGAATTAAATAAATAAGTGTAGTGCAGGTCTATGATGATTTTTAGTGCTACTATCATCTAGTTCTGATTGTGGTTATGTCTTGGTTAAGTCCTCAGTAATCCTGCTTTTGAACTGTTGTAGTCCTGTTTTAATTCTGGATCAGTTCTGGGTCTGGTTGAATTGGGGTTTAGTCCCTGTGTCTTGATACAGCCCCGACTTCGTTCTGTCTTGCTGCTCAATTAAAAAACTAGTTTAAGGTGTCCTGCATGTGTGATATATATATTTCCCTATATGAAGTCATTCTTTTTTGAACAAAACTCAAAACAGAGCCTATTAATCTTTCAGTCATTTCTACACCCCCCCCCCCCCCCCCCCCCCTCAAAAAAAAAAAATCCCACATGCATACTACCCTTTAGGGCTAAGCCCCGGGTGTTTCAAATGTCTGGCTCCTCCTCTGTTCTGAACGCCTTTCTCTTTTCCAGCCACAGCTTTTTGAGTTTAGGAGTAAACCAGGGTTTGTCGTTGTATAACTCACCCTGGTGCGTGATGCCACAATGCTGTCCTCACAGAAGTGGATATAGGAGGTGACAGTGTCCGTAAACTCGTCCAAGCTGTTAGAAGCAGCCTTCATTGTGTCCCAGTCTGTAGACTCCAAACACGTGCGAAGCTCCTCCACAGCCTCGTTGCTCCACAGTTTTTTGGTCCTCACGACAGGTTTGGAGAGCTTCAGCCTCTGTCTGTACGCGGGGATTAGGTGGATCATGACGTGGTCAGAAAGTCCGAGTGAAGCGCGGGGCACCGCACGATAGGCCCCGCTGATTGTGCTGTAACAGTGGTCTAATGTCCTCTCCTCTCTGGTCGGGCATTTAATATACTGCTTGTATTTGGGAAGCTCATGGCTCAGATTGGCTTTGTTAAAGTCCCCAAGAGCAATAATGAGAGAGTCCGGGAATGTCCACTCCATGTGCAGTATCTGCTCCGCGAGTGCGCACTGAGCTGCCTGCGCATCCGCATCTGGCGGGATGTAAACAGCGGCCAGGATGAATGAAGCAAACTCCCGCGGAGAATAAAACGGTTTGCAGTGAATAAAAAGGTATTCCAGAGAGGAAGAGCAGTGCTGAGCAATCACTGTTACATCTGTGCACCAGCCACTATTGATGTAGAAGCAGACACCTCCACCTTTGGTCTTACCAGAGAGAGAGGCCTGCCGGTCCGCGCGCAGCCGATGAAAGCCCTCCAGCTTGAGCGCGCTGTCCGGGATGTCCTCACAGAGCCACGACTCCGTAAAACATAAGACACAGGAGGAGGCAAAGTCTCTGTTCATGCTTCTCATCAGGGCCAGCTCGTCTATTTTATTCCTGAGTGAGCGTACATTGGAAAGGAAGATCCCAGGAAGAGCAGTTCGCAGTCCACGTCTCCTCAGACGCACGAGTGCGCCGGCTCGCTTACCTCTCTTTCGGCGTCTCACTTTCCTGATCAGAGTCTGCAGTAAATCTGCCGCAGATGCGACAAATATTGGAAGTAAATCCACAGGTGTTGTAGTCCTGTAGTTAAGAAGCTCTTGTCTGGTGTAAGAATATCCAGAGGAGTGCCCAGACACAGAAGTTATGCACAAAAACAAAACAGAAGTAACGCACTGAAGCACCAGTGCGTTACTTCTGGTAACGCACTGGTTACCAGAAGTAACACCATCTCGCACACCATCTTGGATCCTTCATGAATATGATGTAACACTATAGATCAACTTACCTCAGAATATATGAAGCATATAAACAATTACAGCAATATGATGCAACAAACACAGCAGTGCTACTAATCCAAAATACTCAAAGCTTCATAGAACTGAAACAAACATTTATTTTTAGGTCCATTCTGCTGCTGATACATACTTTATGTTTCTGAATATTAAACTTGTTGCTGCCTTTCATAGTGTGTAACCTGAAGGCCCTGAGTACTCTGAGTACTTTCTCCCACACTGAAAACACTGGAATGATAAAATTATTTGAACATTACCTAATAAGACTGATTCAGGACAGACAATTTGTTATGTTAAACTTTCCTAGGAGTCCTTCACAAACAGGGAACAGTCTGTCTATTCTCTCCATCTGTCAGCTGCTGCTGGCTCTTCCTCCTCCTCTTCCTCACACACTGCTGAGTTTGTCCTGGTGGATCATCAGGGGTGCAAAGCCTCACAGATGATGTGCAGCAGTGGGTCCCTCAGTCTGTCCTCACTCTGGACACTTGCAGTTGTCACACATGGAAATCAAATGTGTGATAAGCTGCAGGATTCAAACACAAGTGTGACTGTTAGGGAAAATATTCTAAAACACTTCTTCAGTAAAGACTCAGAGAAGAGAAACACACAGAGTTCTTGCTAGCAAGGGCAGCTCCCTACTGAGAGACTCGCACTAAGAAACTGCCCCGGTCTTTATTTATACTTCAGTGTGTGTGTGTGTGTGTGTGTCCTGCTGATCAAAGGGTCATAAAAGGCACATCCTTGGTCAGGAAGAGGGTAGACCTCCCCCACCCTAGATGGTTCACCCTAGATAACCCAGTGAAGAAGTCCAGCGGTTCATCTAGGCAAAAAGGCACTTAGACTAAAACAGACATAGCTATGTTAAAACAATAAAACAAGGTGCAACCTCTCATGCTCCCAGGACGTGGGGGTGCATTCCTGGAGTGCACACCAAGCCTGCAGCCTGTTAGAGATCACACATCCTGTCACTACACAATTAATTATATGCCTCTAAGCATACATGGTTAAATATTTCCTAATACAAATAACTACATGCAGTATTTTATCATATGCAAACTTATATCACTAAAAGATTATACTGACTACTAAATACAATTTTCCATTGACATTCCCTCCTGTTGTCAGTAAAACTTTAAGTGAGATACCAGTTTGTAACATCTTGTTGTACATTTTCTATCACATCGTCATTAATCACACAAAGTCTTCATGTTCCAACAGGCCAAAGTTATCATCATCATTTGTCACAGCTGCATATGCAGCAACAGTAGAAAATATTATGCAGTTAATCATAAGTTTTAGGCATGGCAATATACACGTTACAAAGACACAAAATAAAAGTAAAAATATCCCAACTCCGATGAGTAGTCTTTTTAGCACCTGTAACCAGGAGCCAGTGTATAGCCAAGAAAACCAGTCACTTGTATCACTTACATAGTCCTGATTTTGAGCCTGCTAGATCTGTCTCAAAACATTCAGGGCGTCAGTCATATTTGATGAATGTGCGTCTTCTTTATGTAAATGCAGAATGTGTTGTTGAAGAGGACACAAAGTCCCCTTTCTCTGCCAGTATCATAGAGTAGTTCTTCCCTGAGAGTTAGTCCAGGAACATATATAGTGTGGGGTATGTTGCCGTGCTAGGTAGATGGGAACAGACATAATAGTCTGTATTTGCCGATTCTGCTTTTGTTCTGTCGTGGATATAACGGTACCAGGCATTATTCATCCACGGATGAATGTGGTCTTGCGTCATATCTCTTAGGTGAGAGTTGTCGTGTGTCCATCTTTTCTGCCTTCCTCCTGGTTCAGCTGTTTCCGGCACCAGCTGGGGTCCTGTAAAAGTGAGCGTCGTAGTCAAGGTAACCGAGAGGGTCCACCTTCCCATGGTTGCACACAGGTCCGTCACGCCTCGCACTTGGTTGCCCTAGAGTTGATCAGAGGCTGGAGGTTGAAGTGCGAGCTTACCCTACGGGGGCTCAATCAGCACTCCCCCCTCACCACTGAAACAACCAAGTGTGAGATTTCTCTATTGTGCTGTCTTGAGGGTGCCGGGGTTTCCTCGGACCTCGACCTCTTTGCAGTGGCTCTGATAAATCCAGGAGGATCTCTCCGCTATTTTGCAGGCAGTCGGAGTGGTCAGAAGCACTTGAAATAGCCTCTATCAACCCCCATCACCTCACTTCAGGCCTTTATCCTGCGGTAGGAATACTTATGACTCTTCTACTGTCCGTCCTCTGCAGAAAAACCTCTGTGGAAAGGGTGCTGGGTTCAGTTATCTTACTGCTGTTGTGATCCCAGCAGCCTTCAGAGTGTCATCGTATGCACAGTATAGTGGCACAGCATTAGGTGTTGTTCACAGGAAACTGCTGTCATCACCACCATGGCTTCTGGTTCCTGTGCTTTCACAGAATCATGATGCCATCCTTAGATTCCCTCTGCGCTGTCGATGGAGCTTGGCACGCTCTCTCCATCCCTCAAGTTTTCATATTCCAACGCTGTGTGGGAAGTCTCCTCTTGATCTCCTGGAAGCTCAGTAGCACAGCTCTCTGTGTGATGTCTGCTGTGCTGAAGATGATCTCTGATCCTCCTGAAGCCTCTCTCCTGGCCTCAGCTCCCATCTTGTGGACGATCCTCTCAGCCACTCCTTCTCGTCATGGCACCTCACGACATCTACAAATTGAAAAAAAAACAAAAAAACAAAACACTCCTCTCGCCACACGGCTTTTGCCATGTGTTAACTCCCCAATGAGACACGCACAAGAATGTTGCACAGTCTCAAAACATTAATCAGCAGTCACATGTTAAGCTTGTTTAACTCCCAGCTCCACCTGGAGCCTGTAAACAAATCTGTTAAATCAAACTTCACATTTGCAACGAACTATAGATCATGAGAGTGATAAAGTATTCAACATCACAGAGACAAGTATCATTGCAGTTTTATTCTAAACTCATTAAACTCCTATTTTTCCCCATAATTTATTCTAAATTATTTAACATCTCAACATCATTCCACATTGTAATCCGTGAACTTCACTTATAGGCCATCAAAGCCTCATCTGAACATGGATGCACCACTTGCATAGGTTTAATACCTGTAAATAAATAGTTAATCACACAAATCGCTGCAAAAATTATATAAAACAAAATTTAATGTTAATTCCAAAATTTAATGTTAATTCATTGTTTCATATTAATCCTGGATCCCTTCTCTTGACACATGGACACTCCCATGAGTCAACTCATCAAAATCAGATTCCTGTCTTAAAGAAAAAGGTTAGCTAAATCATATCCCAGGCAACATCAGGGCATCTCCTCCCCTGGAGCAGCACCACCCTGGACCTATAATCCTGCAATAAAAATGTTAGTGTGTTTTGCATAACACCTGGCTCTGCCAGGAGCCTGCATACACACCATCATGGCCTGGAAAGCAAAATCTGGAAGTGAAAACAAACAAACTTCACACCTATAAACAATTATATCATAAAAGTAATAAGCATTCAGCACTAGCAAGACAAGTGTCATGTGCAGGTTTTCTCAAATCAGTAAACTACAATTATTACCATAATTTGCCTCAGACATGGATCATCCCATGTACTCAATTAACATTAATGTAATCAGTGACTCCTCTTAAGCAAAGTCACTCCACTCATATATTATTTATGGGCTCAAGAGTGGCCAGCAAATGAGCCCATATTAACTATTCCATAACACCGCATCTCTTATTTGTTTGTCTCATGTCACTTGTCCGCTTCTGCTGAATCTTGTACATGCAGTCTCAAAAAACAAACATTAGCAACACACATTGATTATCCTGGTGGGCAGGCGTCGGCCATCCACATTCCAGAGGTGCCATAAAAACACCATAAAGTTAGCCAACCCTAGCTGTAGAAAGAATGTCATTCACATATAAACCCAGAAATCCTATAGTAAAAAAAACATTAACTAATCCTCTTATAAATCACATGATCAAACACATGAAAAACTGCAATGCTGTAGAAGAGAAAATGCAAATGTTAGCGCTTGCGCAGGCGTATTGCATACTTTGTCACCGTTACCTCTGTAAGCAACACAAGGTAGTGAATAACACCCCTGGTAGATGCACAGACACAGAAAATGGCATTTCAAAGGTTAAACCATTATGCAACCTCGAATGTTGCTATCATCTTTCTGCTCCTGTAACAAAAAACACATAAATTCATCCACCCTTTTGTCCTGTCTAGGTGGGGGTTAACCTTGAGTCGTGGTCATGTCCTGTCAGCTTTTACCAGTCAGTCAGTTTGTTTTTTATTTCCATTCATTCATTCATTCATTCATTCATTCTTTGCTGATAGTGGAACCCATCGTCGCATTTAGTTTCCCCTCTCAGCAAAATGACGTCATTTAAAAAGAAAAAGAACTTTAGTTTGGATTACATTGCTGAATTCTTTTTAGGCCGGGACTTTCATTTAATATTGTCCCAAATAAGTGGCTTTCTCCTGAGCCCATTTCAATGTGGAGAAAACTCACTTGTAACAGCTTTCTCGACCGGTCGTATAGCACATTTAATTTCTGACGTGCAGATCTGCTTAAAGAAAAGAAATAGACAAACAAAATCAGTGCTTGTTCAAAAATGAAAAATAAAAAATAACAGAGATTATCAAACCAAACTTTCAGTGCACTGTGAAAGTATCAAAATAAAAAGGCCTTGTTAAGTCATGACACAAACTCCTCATCAACTTCACAACAGGAGAAGAATCATCAGCTAGATTCACTCCAAACCAACCATCAGCTGCACAACACACAACATAAGCCTAATGTCTTCTTTAACTTATGAGTTTAATCACCAGGTCTGTGCTCTTCACTCATTTAGGCCACAGATCTATTTTATTCAATTTTTCCTTTTTCCCTTCATCATAAAACATGTGACATGCTGTCATGCACTTCACAAAAGACGTTCGTTCTGACGTATTCAGAGTTGTGTATCTAAATACAGGATTCACTCGCACATCAAAGCAGGAAACTCAGTGTTTTAGAGTCTCCACTCAACACACAACAACTCCAACACATCCCATTCACTCGTGCTAGAATTCAGTCACCTTTCATTAATCTAAGAACGATCAACTAATTTGCATATCAGCTATTAACCCACTAAGTTGACAGGACGACAGAAAAGCATGTTCAAAATAGTATCACAAAAAACAATTTCCCTCATACAGTAAATTTAGTAGTAAACTTGTGCTGCATCAATCAAGCAGGAAGCTTCTCCCAATTTACTATATTAACAACTAAATTTATTGTCTGATCACTGGTTGGTCAAACCAGGATCTTTTTTCCCACAAAAGTTTAAACTGCTGTCCTGCAACCTAGAGAGTCAATTTTTTGCATTGGATAAATTCAGTATTTGAGAACAAGTGTCTGCTAAATTGACACTATTTTAACACTGATGAAAGATAACAAGCTGATTTTCATTACATGTGTTTGTGTTATTAGGCAGGTTTAATGCATGTCTGTGGAGCTGCATATCCAGCAGAGCATGTTCTCTGCCTTTCCTACACATTTCTCTGCTATTATTTGATCATTTCTTAACTAATGTGCTGTGAGTCCACTGGTCTTTGCATCACACTAAGTGACTTGGACAAGATGATAAACAGACTGACATGCTTAAGATGTTGTCTAATCTTCATGAGCTCTCTTGTGTTTGGAAGTGTTAGTAGGGTTAATGCATGTTCTTCTTGTGTGTGTGATTTTGTATATGATGTATATGTTTTTTATATTTGCATATATCCAGACTCCTTCTCAATTTTCCAACTTAAGCAGTCAGTTTTCTTTTCCCCAGGTTTGCTAACCCAAATTTTGATTTCCCACATTAAATAATTCCTATGTGTTCTCACCTAGTCTTCTCACTCTGTTGTCCTCTCACTCTTTTGTCCTCTCCCACTTCAACAGTCCCGGCAGTTCTCCTTCAGCTTTGTCCTGTGTTCCACTGTCTCTTCTTGCCATTTTACTCCACAGGTGGCAAATGTCAAACTCCAACTGTTCAGTTCTCCTCAAACGTTTTCTTCACATGCACAGTGACGTTTCAGCTTGTTGTAGACACAGTGCCATTCATCCGATCAGTCAGGATGATGGGTTTGCTCTTCTTCTCTGATGTTGTTTGTCCACACTGCTGCTGCTTGTTGGGACTCTTTGCTCAGGACTTGCTGCTGTCTTTATCTGCCATGTTATTGCTCTTTGGAGCTGCATTCTTCAGGGAGGAGTGAGCACTTGCTTGTGAGGTTGAGAGACACATACACATTGCGCCGTAAATAAGTCAGCCAGAAACTTGGCCTGCATGTTTCCAATGATGTTAAACTATAACTTTCTTTCGACCGCTGCATGTGGAAAATTGATTCAGGTCTGCTTTTCACCTGAAAGTGACAAACTAAGACATTTTCATTATTATCATCGCTGCTTAATCAACACACATCTCTCTCTCTCTCTCTCTCTGTTTTTGTGAACAGTCCTTTCTTAAAAGCAGAAAATAAGATTGTAGTTGTTCTTGGCTGATCAACACAAAACCTTTTTCCTATGATTTTTTCATCTACAAAGTAAATTCTCTCTTTTTCACTCCTTTTTTTTTTTTTTTTTTTTTTTTTAAATAGCTGGTGACCTGCAGAATCACCGCTCTCACAATCAGAGGCAATCACTTTTACACAGCGCACAAAAACACTGTGACGTCAGACACATTCACACTCACTTTTTCATCTGCGTAAATAAATCACATGGCTGATGATATGTACCATGGTGATCCGTAAATATGATCACCAGTTTATTTAACTATTTTTCAACCCAACAAAACAAATAAACAAAAACATAATGCTGATGCTATGAACACTCTACACACAAGTCAAGATGCAGGAAAACTGCTCACGGAAACGCTGCACACTCCAGTTATCACAGTTATAGTTCTGTTTGTGTGAATTATCTGCTTTCATTATTAATACCAGTTTATAGGTTGTTATCCTTTTTATTATTAGTTTGAATGCGTTAAAATTAAGTTGTAATTTAGCCTTTTGTTTATTTTACTTTATTCCTCTTGCATTTATATCTATTCAGTCGGGTCTGTTTCCAACCCTTTTTTAAACTACTTCAAACTACTGTGATCTCTAATTTTCACTGGGTGAGGGATTATTACGTTCTTCCTAGTCTGAACTGCTCTCTTCACCTGAGCTGCTATCCTATTCTGAGTTACTGTCTTCTTTGTTTCTTACAGTCACGTACAAAATGTCCCTCTTCTCCACACCTCCAGCATGTAGTGTTAAAGCCACTGTTTGGTATGTGTGTAGCTCTGACTCTACCTCTTGCTCTTCCACTATGCATTCCTCTCTCTTTCTTTTGGATTAGTCCTGCTCCGGCTTGCTGTTTTTCTAAACATTTCTCATCAGGTGTTAATTTTACTTGTTTATCCCCCATTTTCAAAGATTTTGCTGGGCCGTTGCTGGCACGCTTGACTTCAGAGTGGTTTACTGATACGGCCTTCGACTTCACCCTAACGGTGAAGCGGTATCAGTTTTATGAGATGAAACTCAACCGTTCTCCTTTGTCACCAGCACGTGAGCCTCAGCAAAGAAAACAAAAATGGAAGTAGTTCAGCAGCGTATTGTGCTGTAAAATCAACTTACTTCCAGACACATACACACACATAGACATTTGCGCGCTAATTTGTCACGAGATAATTTCAGCTACCTCTAAAACTCAAGTCTAATTCAGCTCTTTTTGGCGAACCCAACCTTTTTTAATTTGTCACGAGATAATTTCAGCTACCTCTAAAACCTAAGTCTAATTCAGCTCCTTTCGGCGAACCCAACCTAATTTATCACATTTCTTTAAACCTTTGCGGCCGTCTTATATACCAAAATAGTGTTTCTCACCCCTGACGTCCCACTGGTGGTTCAGATCATTGGACTGAATCCCACCGCCGTGGACCAGATTATAACACCGGCCCAGACCCGAATTTAACGTCCTGGGGCTCTCTCCTCATCCAAGAGGGCTGTGCACAGGCTTCAGTGCTGGCTCCCCACGGCGTCAGGAATCAGTGCTGGATCTTGGAACAGAGTCACAGATAACAGTTCTGATATTTTCTGCTCCGGCTACGAAGGACCAAATCAATGTTAGGGAAAATATTCTAAAACACTTCTTCAGTAAAGACTCAGAGAAGAGAAACACACAGAGTAAACAGCGGCCAGGATGAATGAAGCAAACTCCCGCGGAGAATAAAACGGTTTGCAGTGAATAAAAAGGTATTCCAGAGAGGAAGAGCAGTGCTGAGCAATCACTGTTACATCTGTGCACCAGCCACTATTGATGTAGAAGCAGACACCTCCACCTTTGGTCTTACCAGAGAGAGAGGCCTGCCGGTCCGCGCGCAGCCGATGAAAGCCCTCCAGCTTGAGCGCGCTGTCCGGGATGTCCTCACAGAGCCACGACTCCGTAAAACATAAGACACAGGAGGAGGCAAAGTCTCTGTTCATGCTTCTCATCAGGGCCAGCTCGTCTATTTTATTCCTGAGTGAGCGTACATTGGAAAGGAAGATCCCAGGAAGAGCAGTTCGCAGTCCACGTCTCCTCAGACGCACGAGTGCGCCGGCTCGCTTACCTCTCTTTCGGCGTCTCACTTTCCCGATCAGAGTCTGCAGTAAATCTGCCGCAGATGCGACAAATATTGGAAGTAAATCCACAGGTGTTGTAGTCCTGTAGTTAAGAAGCTCTTGTCTGGTGTAAGAATATCCAGAGGAGTGCCCAGACACAGAAGTTATGCACAAAAACAAAACAGAAGTAACGCACTGAAGCACCAGTGCGTTACTTCTGGTAACGCACTGGTTACCAGAAGTAACACCATCTCGCACACCATCTTGGATCCTTCATGAATATGATGTAACACTATAGATCAACTTACCTCAGAATATATAAAGCATATAAATAATTACAGCAATTTGATGCAACAAATACAGCAGTAATACTAATCCAAAATACTCAAAGCTTCATAGAACTGAAACAAACATTTATTTTTAGGTCCATTCTGCTGCTGATACATACTTTATGTTTCTGAATATTAAACTTGTTGCTGCCTTTCATAGTGTGTAACCTGAAGGCCCTGAGTACTTTCTCCCACACTGAAAACACTGGAATGATAAAATTATTTGAACATTACCTAATAAGACTGATTCAGGACAGACAATTAATTATGTTAAACTTTCCTAGCAGTCCTTCACAAACAGGGAACAGTCTGTCTATTCTCTCCATCTGTCAGCTGCTGCTGGCTCTTCCTCCTCCTCTTCCTCACACACTGCTGAGTTTGTCCTGGTGGATCATCAGGGGTGCAAAGCCTCACAGATGATGTGCAGCAGTGGGTCCCTCAGTCTGTCCTCACTCTGGACACTTGCAGTTGTCACACATGGAAATCAAATGTGTGATAAGCTGCAGGATTCAAACACAAGTGTGACTGTTAGGGAAAATATTCTAAAACACTTCTTCAGTAAAGACTCAGAGAAGAGAAACACACAGAGTTCTTGCTAGCAAGGGCAGCTCCCTACTGAGAGACTCGCACTAAGAAACTGCCCCGGTCTTTATTTATACTTCAGTGTGTGTGTGTGTGTGTGTGTGTGTGTGTGTGTGTGTGTGTGTGTGTGTGTGTGTGTGTCCTGCTGATCAAAGGGTCATAAAAGGCACATCCTTGGTCAGGAAGAGGGTAGACCTCCCCCACCCTAGATGGTTCACCCTAGATAACCCAGTGAAGAAGTCCAGCGGTTCATCTAGGCAAAAAGGCACTTAGACTAAAACAGACATAGCTATGTTAAAACAATAAAACAAGGTGCAACCTCTCATGCTCCCAGGACGTGGGGGTGCATTCCTGGAGTGCACACCAAGCCTGCAGCCTGTTAGAGATCACACATCCTGTCACTACACAATTAATTATATGCCTCTAAGCATACATGGTTAAATATTTCCTAATACAAATAACTACATGCAGTATTTTATCATATGCAAACTTATATCACTAAAAGATTATACTGACTACTAAATACAATTTTCCATTGACAGTGACTTATAAATACATGTTCATACTTTTATTACACAATCAGAGAAAGAAACAGAGAGAGTGTGCAGGACAGACAGACAGGTGACAGTCTCAGGTGTATACACTGCTACAAAACAGCACAAGAGAAGGAGGATTTAGGGTTTGTGTTATTACGAGTGCTAAACAAGAAGAGTTCCCAGGTGGTACAGTGGACACATGTGTGACTCCTGTGATTAAAGCATCTTTCTTTCAGCTTAACGAGTGAACCGTCAGCTCGTTCAAACACACGTTAAAGTTCGTTTGGCTCGACACCACCGGACAGAGGCAGCAACATAACATAGCTAACATTAACAGTGCCGTGAATCCTGCTTGTGCCGTGATATTCAGGACTGCAAACCGAGCAGCATTCACTGACTTTCAGCTTGTTGTGTTTGTGGATATATGACTATATATAAAATCATCACATTATCTGTAAGATAAGATTGACAATATATATATTTAGAAGTAGAGGCTTTAAAACAAAGTTAACGCTGAAAGTACAAACATCACTAATGTCACATAATTTTGCCGACATGTGACCAACAGTAATGTTTTAATGTTCTTCGTTATTAAACATTCGCACGTAAATAAGTGACATAATATTCAGTACTTACTTTTGACAGTTCACTCTTCGGCCGCTCCCTTCTGCCGTATTTTGCAGCAAAATTATCCAGCCGCGCTATGAATTGTGGGATATATGGGACCACGAAGCGTGCACCGGACTGTCACTACCCGATCCGTGAGGGGTGGCGCAAGATGGCGTGTTGAGCAGTCGCACGAATTAGGAGCTCGTTGAACTTGTCCCAGAATTTACTTTGTGTTCGTTATTGTTTCCACTCGAAAGTAGTAAAATGACTGCCCCAAGTATAGTTAAACCTGCTAAATTCAAACTCGACCTCAAAAAACAAGAAACAACATCGCCATGTGATGGAAAGGAAGACCGCAGAGAAGGAACGGATCATGACTACGTAGCAATGGACGTAGCAGTGATGAGCAAAAGGGAACGGGGCAACGATTCGGTTCCATCTACACCTTGTAAGAAGCCTGCAGAAAAGAAAGCTAAGTCAGCAGAGATAAGTGAAAGTGACGAAGTCTCCAATGCTACTATATTGAAAGCGATTCTAAACCTTGAAAAAAGAGTGGACGAGCAGCTAGCTGACCTGAGTGTGCAATGCAAGCAAGCTAGTACGATGCTAGCCAGCCTAGCCAAAGCGGTTCAGTTCAACTCGGAGGAGGTGAAAGAATGTAAACAAAAGGTTAGAGAGTTGGAGAGACGAAACGAGCAGTTGACCAAAGATAACTACGATCTCAAGGAGAGAGTGAGAGAGCAAGAAAGGTACAAAATGAGGTGGTGCCTCCGGATTAAAGGATTAGAAGAGAAAAGAGATGAAGATGTCAGATCGCTGGTTATTGGAATTCTTGGCAAGATCGCACCTGATATGATATCAAAGCTTGAAGAATTTGTGGATGTGGTGCATAGAGTTGGGAAGAAGATTGAGAACAAGGTCCGACATATCATCATTCTGTTTGCTCTAAGACACGTGAAAGAGGAGATTTGGCGTCGCACCAAAGATTCGGCTGTCTGTAAGAACGGGGGTTTCCACTTCGCTGAGGTACTGCCGCGGGAGGACTGGGAAGAGAGGAGGCGGCTGTGGCCGCAAATTGAACAAGCCAGACGGGCTGGGAAACGGGCCTTTTTCCGGGGTCCTCATGGATACATCGAAGGACGGAGGATCGTTGACGTTGAATGAAAGACTTGATGTAAGACTGTATACAGTGGAATATTATTAATGGGACAAAAGAGTTCTACTTAAAGTTAAAGGTTATTAGTCACTGAGTTGGTGACAAGTGTTACAATTTAAACTCATATTTATATATTTTTCTTTTCTTTTTAAAAAAAAAGAAGTTATTTTCTTAGCATATTCTTATTATGGTTCACTCAAAAATTTCTTTTGGTTCATTAAACGTTCGGGGTTTGAAGGAAATTGTTAAGAGAAAGGCACTTTTTTTATTTTGCAAGGGGCAAAAATGTCATTGTCTGTTTTTACAAGAAACTCACTCTGTGAATGCCGATGCTACCTTTTGGGCTAATCAGTGGGGAGACAAGATTTTTTTCAGTCATGGATCTAACAGATCTGGAGGTGTGGCGATTTGTTTTAATAAGTTCCCAGGGGAGATTATAACATATAAAGCTGATAGTGAGGGTCATTGGTTAACTGCAGTGTTGAAGAGCGAAGGTATATTTCTAATTGTTACAAATCTTTATGGACATAATAATGAGGGTCAAAATAAAAGTCTATTGGAAAATCTAACAAATGTTATTTCAGAGTTTAAAGTTATGTACCCCACAGATTACATCCTAGTAGGAGGAGACTGGAACATGACACCAGATGAATGGATGGACAGATGGCCTCCTCGCTTAGGAAGGAGGCAACAGAATAACATTATTGAGAACTTTTCTAGTGATAATAATTTTACAGACATTTGGAGAAGTTTGAATCCTGGAGTTAAGAATTATTCTTGGTTTAAACCTAATGGAGAAAGCAGGTCAAGACTTGATTATTGGTTAGTGAGCGATGACATTTTGAGGTGTACTTCACAATCTAAAATCTCCAAAGCACCCCTTTCTGATCACTGTTTCATTGATCTTGTCTTAGAACCAACAAGAACGAAACGTAGTAGCAGAGGATATTGGAAATTTAATGCCAGCCTTTTAAATAAGGACAAGTTTTGTGATAAAATTAGACATATAATTATAGATATAAAAAATGATGACCCATAGTGGGTAATATACAGAAATGGGAATTTGTTAAATTCAAAATCAGAGAATTCACTATAAAATTCTGCAAAGAACTGAACAGGGAAAAACGGGAATATGAAAGTAATTTACTTCGTGAAATAACTCAGTGCTGTAGTAAAGAAAAACTAAACGTGCAAGAGAAGAATAAATTGATGGAGTTACAATCTAAATTGGACGATCTTTACCTAGAGAAAGCCCATGGTGCCTTTATAAGATCGAGAGCCAAGTGGATTGAGGCAGGTGAAAAGAACTCTTCATATTTTAGTAAGCTGGAAAAGTGTAGACAGCAGAGAAATCTAATCTCAAGCTTGTTGATAAATGGGACTGAATGTAAAGATTTCAGAAAGATTGAAAAGGAAGTCTTCACTTTTTATTCCAAATTGTACTCCTCAGAATATTCAGCAGCTGATTCTGATAGTTTCTTTGATAAGATTCATAATCTCATCCCATGTATTGACAAGCCTTTCAAAGATCTGTGTGATTCAGAGTTTAAAATTGAGGAACTGGATTTGGTGGTCATGAAAATGGCATTAAACAAGTCCCCAGGGACAGATGGACTCACTACTAATTTTTATCAATTCTTCTGGAAGGACCTAAGAACTTTATTGTTTGATGCATTAAAGGAATCGATAGAGAAAAGAGAACTGATGCCGAGCACGAAACAAGGGTTGATAACCCTGATTCCTAAATCGGGCAAGGATAAAAGAATTTTAGACAATTTAAGACCCATCACCTTACTAAACACTGACTATAAGATCCTGTCTGGAGCTGTAGCTGAGAGGCTAAAGAAAGGCATCTCAAACATCATCAGTGAAACACAATCAGGTTTTTTGAAAGGAAGACTAATTCATAACAATATTAGGCTGGTCTTGGATCTCCTTGAATACAGTGAATTAATCCAAGAGAGAGGATACATCCTGTTCTTGGATTTTTACAAAGCTTTTGACTCAGTTGAACATACGTTCATATTAAAAACTCTGCAGTCTTTTGGTTTTGGAGAGGAATTTGTCAATGTTATAGAGATGCTATATAATGACATTAACAGCTCTGTTTTGCTAGAACATGGTACATGTTCAAGGTTTGAGGTTAATAGAGGGATAAGGCAGGGATGTAGCAGCTCACCACTTCTGTTCATCATGGTTGCTGAGCTGTTGTCTATTTTGATTAAAAACAGTCACATTGAGGGGTTAACTGTGATGGGTGAACAGATAATAATCAGTCAGCTCGCAGATGATACCACCCTGTTTCTAAAAAATGAAGACCAGATTCCTTTAGCCTTACAGGCGATCAACCATTTCTCCAAAGCTTCTGGCCTACAGCTGAATATTAATAAATGCGAAATTCTAGCTCTGCATGAGTGTACCCTGCAAGCAATAGATAATATACAGATTAAAAAAGAGGTTAAGTATCTGGGCATTGTAATTTGCAAGGATAAGACATCAACTGAAAATAAGAATATCTGTACCAATATAGAAAAGTGTAAGTCTATTTTAAACAGGTGGCTGCAAAGGGACATAACTCTGTTTGGGAGAATTTTGCTAACCAAAATGGACAGTCTATCCAGACTAATCTATCCAGCCTTTTCTCTGCCCATATCTCCAAAACTAATTAAATCTATAAATAATCTTAATTTTAGGTTCATATGGAGGAACAAATGTCATTATATAAAGAAAAATGATATGATTAAGAATTATGAAGAGGGTGGGGCTAATGCCATTGACTTTGATGTTATGAATGGTGTACTAAAATTGAAATGGTTAAGATCTTTCATTAGGAACAAAAATTCCTTTTGGAACATTATTCCCAGTGTGATTTTTGGCAAAATGGGTGGAATAGACTTTTTGTTACGTTGTGACTTTGATTGCAGTTCGTTACCTGTTAAACTCTCAGCTTTCCATCAGCAGGTCCTTCTCTACTGGAAATTAATCTACAAACATAACTTTACTCCTCACAATACCCCTATATGGAACAACAGGTATATTCGTTTGTGTAGGAAATCTGTGTACGTGGATGAATGGAGATCTAAAGGGATTTGGGCTGTAGCTCATTTTATGGATGATAATGGGGTCTTATTAAAGCATGAGACGTTTTGTGAGAAATTTGATGTAAGATGTACTGTTAAGAGATATAAATCCCTAGTGAAAGCCATTCCAGTCCCTTTGAGATCAATGATAAAAGAAGATATTGTGCACTCTAAAATTTCTCCTGGACTGAGGCAGCTCTGCATAGCTGGAGTTGAATTTGGTGACAGCAGGTTTACAAACAAAGTGATCAGGAATATTTTGATAAACGAAATTTTTCCTAATCCGGTTAAAAGAAATTATATCCTTAAAGAATTTGAGACCATGGAGGTTAAGGCGATAAGAAAAAAGTATATTTCACTTCCTCTTTCCCCTAAAGCAAAAGAGGTTCACTTTAAAATCATTAATGAGGTTTATCCAACCAATGAATTCTTAAGACGGAAATTTAATTTAGATGTGAACGCCTGCACATTTTGTGAAAATGATATTGAAAGTCTGGATCACTTGTTTTTCAACTGTGAATCAGTGCACTCCTTCTGGACTGACATGTGGAGCTGGCTACAGTCCAGGAGAATTCAGTTACCACATTTGACGGTGACAGTAATAAAATTTGGAATACTTGCTGAGAATGCAGATTTTGACCTGTTGATTAGGACGATTTTGTTAATGGGAAAATTTTTTATTCACAAATGCAGATACTTTAAAGCTAAACCATGTATAAACAGATGGCTGAATGACTTTAGACTCTGGGCTAAATCGCTGAAACTTGTGAATAACAAGAAAGCCCATAAACTTGTTGTTTTATTTAAAGAGTTTAACCTATGTTAAAAAAAACAAAAAACTCCCTATTTTATAATCACGACTGCCCTTTTTTTGCACGTTAGTTTTTGCCTTTGGTTCGAATCCTTCAATGACTGTTCTTTATTTTTGTGCTAACTCTTTTAACTTTGTGCTTATTGTTGTTGTTTTTGGGGTTTTTTTTGTTCGTTTTGTTTGTTTGTTTGTTTTGCTATAATGCTCAACCGAGGATGTAACATAATCGGATTAATGATGGTGCCTTGTATGTTAAACTGTTGTTTGTAAATAAAGTTTAATTTAAAAAAAAACAAAACTACCCGATCCGTACCGGAAACCCGATCGGTACCCCGCATGCGCAAATCTTATGTCACTTCCTCTCTTTGCCAACATTGCGACATTCAATATATTTGAATGATACGGTTAGCGCCCAGTTAGCTCCTAGCATTTCTCAACAGCTCTGCTTCCTTTTCGACTGCCCGGGACATTTAAACAATGGATAATCCGTATACAAACAAATTCATGCTTTTCTCCTCAACAGAGAGCGTCCCCCGATTGAACAACAGCGCCGTAAAATAAGAAGAATGGCGCCTAATTACAGACTTAATAATATTGACTTAGCAATGTGTCACATGAAGATTCATCAGCCAGATTAAGTGTTTACTGACAATTGACAGTGATAGAGGACATCATCATCACTATTCCAACAATCCTCTCCTCACAGACAAGCATAAACACACTCGACTATCGCTAAATCAAATTTAACACGCATTTGAAATCACGTTAATTCAGTTTATAATAGGGTTCATTCGCTCGGTCAGCAGGTGGCGGTATCCTCGTATACTGGAGAGTAAACTGCCATTAAACGAACAGAAGAAGAAGAAAACATCTGCACATGCGCGGTACGGATCGGGTAGACCCGATTTGTACGGTCAGACTTTACACATGCGCAGTAAGGATCGGAGAGTCCTGATCCGTAACTTTCTTTTTATTTTTCGTTTTTGTCTACATTGTACTGAAATGCTTCATTATTGCAAACATTTTAAGATATAATTATTATTCTTAACATCTTAACAGACCCATAACTATCGTAAAACGCTACGACCGGAAGTAGACACCTTTCGCGCATGCGGGGTACCGATCGGGTTTCCGGTACGGATCGGGTAGCGACACGGACCACGCTTGATATTTGGGGAAATCGGCACATTTGGAGTACACTTCGAATTGGGACATGTAAATGCATCGATGTGGCCTGATTTGCCCCAGCTGTGTTTCCTTCCTGTTGCCCATTCCCTGATTGCTCCCTCTGTGTATTTAAGCCCTGTGTTTCAGTTTGTCGCTGTCGTGATCTACCCTTATCTAGCTGTGTTTCTGTCTATGTAAGTGTATTTTGTATTCCTAGTTTTGGTACCCTTTTGAGTTCAGTATTAAAGCTGTTTTGAGTTCAAGTTCCACCTCCGAGTGTCTGCACACTGGGTCCTCCTACTACCACTCCTGCCTGCACACAGCTGTTCCATAACAAATTCCTATGTACGTAGTTAGAGTGTACTTCTCGAATTCTGTAAAACATTCTTTTCAAAAGGAATACAAGACGGCCTGTTTTAGGATGTAAAAAAAGCCTCATAGCAGTGAAAGTAACCATATGGTTCCCTCACCACTGCTTATAAAGACAAATAATTGCTTAACTGCACATTAATCTTTATTTAATATCTTTATTGACTTGAGACAACTTTTAAATTATGTATAGTCCAGTATTTACTTGACATGTCACACAACTACATTAGGAAAATAACACATATAACAAGACGTTATGATTTTTCTGGTTTGCATTAATCTGTCGTCATTGTATAATCTAACAGTATGAAAACATCTCATCACTATTTCTCACCTTTTCAATGTACTGACTATATGAATTGATATCTTGGTAACATACATCATGAATGAAGGTACAATTATTCTAACTCAAAAACTTTTAACTGGTAGTGTAAAGTGTTGGTCAGGTTCCCATTGTTCTTGGAATTTCTAATTTTGGACTCACTCATATACCTGAATAACGGTTCATTTTTGTTTAACCCTGTCTGTGGAGTCTGCTTTGGATTATTTCTCCTGTTTACTTTGACACACATGTATCTAAGTGTCATAAGATGGAAAGGTAAGTACAGATATATCAAATTTTTACTTAAGTACAGTACTTAATTCATTTTGGAACAGAGAAAGTTCCTTTTCTGCTGGCAGTTTCTTATGCCGTAGGGTGAACTACCATTCTTCTCGAGGACGCCACAGAGGCCCTCGGTTGGGCATTTTGGGATATCCTCATATTGCATTTCTTCTCCACCCACCCACAGCCACTCACCAGCCAGGTTACACAGGCCTGTCCACACCTGCCAACAGTAAACAAAGAGAAACAAACAAAGTTACAGTAAGTATAGTTATGAGTCTCTAACCAACAGAAGCGCATGCAGAAAACTGCCCAACCTCATCAGTGGTAGCCTCTTTTGCGGTCTCTCGTGCAGTGGTGTAGTCATCTGGAGTGATCAGGGAGGCCAGGTCATAGCTGTGGTTCCTGTATGAAGAGGCTGGATCTTCTGTGACCACTCCATCCAGAGACCTGCAGTGTTCTAATGCCTCCTCCCATGTTTTATTCTCCTTCACCAGAATCAGCTTTTCCTCATAACATAGGAAAGTTTTTTTTTCATCACACTTCTTGCTTTCCCATTTTCCGTCGCGTTTTCTGTTCACACAGTTTTCATCCTTTTTTGGTGCTGCAAGAAGTCGAAGTACAATAGACAAAAAAGACGGCTGGATTTCAGAGATGTTTTAAAGGTCTATTTTTATCTAGATTCAGTATCAAATCATTTTACCAGTACAGTGTTTATGTGTCTAACAAACCCTCCTTGCTGAAGTTCCAGCTGAAACAGTTGGTTTGGGACTTCATGAAACTCATTACAGTCAACACTGTGGTAGACAACACTGCTCCACACTGTAAATCTGATCCTTTCTCACCACTCAAATTGTTGAATGCTCAAAATGTCTCAAATTGATTTCAGGTCACAATGCAAATAAGTTTGGTATAATTACCAGTAAGTTTGATCTTGTAACATCTAAGGAGTAAGAAACATAGTATGAAAATGTACCATCCCATGGTGTGAAGATGGCTATTTCGCCTCCTCTGGACCATTTCCATGGACTTGTTGCATCCTTCCGGGACAAACCAATCCATCCAGAGTGCTGTAGAGCTTCATTCTCTTCTGCAGTTCTCACTCGGACCAAGTCAGTGTGGTTCTTCCTGCAGAATGTTACTGCCTCTTCCCAGGTATACTCGTAAGGTTTATTATAAAACTTGATGTCCAGCAGATGTCCACACACGGGGAAAAGAATGAGCAAGAGGGCAACGTGCTTCGTCATTGTGTTTTTCACAGGAGAAAAGTGGACAAAAAGCCTGCACAGACAGGACACAGAACAGAAATTTTATAGTGAGGAAGAGCAGCGTCTACTGTGTCCACATAACGCTCTACTGATAAATGCTGGGAACAATAAACTCTTCATTAAACACAACTAGAATAAATTGCACAGATATAGGTGCTTGTGTGTTTAAAGAAATCAATAAAACATTTCAAATTTCAAGTGAAATGTCCTATTATTTAAAAAGAAAAGAACACAAAACAATAGAAATACTAATTTAAATAAATTGTTGTAATGACATTTACAAAATAAGAGTGCGAGTGAGATCAAACTGAATAGTGAGATAGCTTTTGTTTTTTGTTCTTCTTTGGCAGATCATACACTGTGTTCAGTGTCCAGTGTTGGGGAGTAACGGAATACATGTACCGCCGTTACGTATTTAAAATACAAAATATGAGTAACTGTATTCCGTTACAGTTACCGTTTAAAAAGGTGGTATTCAGAATACAGTTACTTTGTTGAAATAAATGGATTACACTGCGGTACTTTCCTGCTTCATTTTGTCGCGGGTCAGGACTGTTTGGGTTTTGTTTGACAGCTACGTTCTGTTGTCCCAGGCGGCAGTGTTACAGTTGCCATGGTTACAGGGCGACGCTCTCTCTCTCTCTGCGACTGTGTGTTTCCTGGGTGAGAGAGCGCCTTTTCGTTGTTGTTGTTGTTGTGCTAAGCTAACAGGCAGAATGCTACAAGCATAGCTCTAAAGAATGTAGCCTCATGGGCAGTGTAGTCCGTGCTGCAGGGAGAATGGACTGCCATACACGTTATGGGTCTGTGAGCGCGAGGAGGGAGAAAAAGGGGAGTGGAAAGGTACGAGTTGTCATCGAGGAAAAACGGGAGCTGGAAGCATGTAAATATAATAATAACCACTGCAGTCAAGAAGAGTGCCTGACGAGCCCAGTTGTAAGTAAGCTATTAAGACTCGACTGTGTTCGTGTTTTCCTCCGAAAACAACAAGTTCCGTTGGAGCAGCCTTTCAACGCCTGTCTCTGTCTCTCGCAAGAAAAGTTGACCCACACAACAAAGTAAAGCTATTTTTCGGCTACGAGCCGACAGGGACCCCGCCGTATTAGTCAGAGGTCCCTTTACTACAGTTCGGAGTCGCGGACCTTCAGTAATAGTAATAAATCACACAGCAATAGTACATTCACGTTGTTGTAAAAAGCATGATAATATATTAAGTAATCCAAAGTATTCAGAATACGTTACTGTCATTGAGTAACGTAACGGAATACGTTACAGAATACATTTTGGGGCATGTATTCTGTATTCTGTAATGGAATACATTTTAAAAGTAACCTTCCCAACACTGTCAGTGTCTGATCCCTTTGTCACGATCCTGGGTCATCTGACCCAGCGTATTGAGTTTTAGTTTATTTTGATGTTTAAAGAGCACTAACAGTGTAGACCAGTCTAAATGGATCTTTGATGACATAAATAGCATTTTGGTTATTTCAGGTTAATTCCTCTATAAACGGCTGTTTCAAAAATGTAGATGTAATAACTCTTTAGCAATTAAGTGTCATGATCTGTCTTGGTTCCCCGTCTCGTTAGTTAGACTATGTTCAGCTGTGTTCCCACCTGTGGTCTATTCCTTCGTTTGCCTTGTGCTTTTAATGTCTGCCTCTTCCTCCGCTGGTTGTTGTGATCACCCTGAATGCTGGGTTTTCTGCTAGTCTGTCTGTTTAGTTTAAAGTGTTTTCCCAGTTTTAGTTTATAATGAATAATTCCAGCAATAAAGCTGTGTTTTGAGTTTAGTTTGGATTTTGGGTCCATTCCTGGCTGCCTAACACAGCTGTTATGACACCAAGTACTTTCAGACACTACAGTGACTGTGGTCCAGTTTATACAGGAATACTTCTTTAATGAGCTGCCTTTTTTAATTATTATTATTTTTTTATCTATACTTGTTCCTATATCTATGTGACAGTTTAATTAATCATGGTTTTCAATCACTGACATGAAAACAGGAGTTAAACCAATTCAGTTCTCTTTCAGTTGAGCTTTGTTTATTGTCACTTTGCTCACTACATATTTTGTCAGCTATAAATTTTACTACTATTTGCTGTCAGTCAGTGTAAAACATTACAACAAAATCAAAATCAGACAAAGACGTAATGTGTTAACCTAAGTCTCAGATGGTTGTTTTAGTGAAATTGCTCTAAAATGACGAAAGAAAAATTAGAGAATGAGTTGTACATGCATACATGCTAGTCTCAGGAAGTTAAACTGCTTTTAATATACAGTTTCAGCAGATTAAAACTGAAATCAGCCCAACTGATAAAGTCCACAACTTACGTGGCTATCACACTGTTTTCTCTTCATCTCTTTATAAATATAAGTCTCTGTCATTCATTCATCGGACCTGTTTGTACAGCAGCACTTACCTTGGTAGATGTTAGCAGGGAATCTTTGAAATTCACTCTGGTTATGATCCCTCTATAAGACACCAGTGGTGATTCAGAGGTCTGTTCAAAACCTGCCATCCAGGTCCCAACTAATTTGATGGATAGCTCTGGCCTGGCATCCCCCAAGTCATTTAAATCAGAAGCAAAGCAGCAGCAGCATTTAAATACACTCTATTCTGGATATTTACTTAGTCCCTTCCAAAGAACCTTCAGGGATCATGTAATGTAAACCACCACACCCTACTGACAGAAAGCTGTCTAAAGGTGGGGATTTTTGTGTTTGAGTGATGTGCCTTAAAACGTTTTTTTAACTGTAGTGTAAGAACATTGTTTTAATATTTTTGTTTCTGCAATATATGCACACCATATATATATATGAGAGTGAATACAGCAGCTTCAGAGAATGAAAAAGTTGGTAAACCACAATTAGCAGGACATCCCGCACTTTCTCCATTACAGGTTTACAACCTTTAACTGCCTCATTAACCTCCTAGGACCTGGCGTCCACATATGTGGACATCACATTTTGGACGCAATCGGTCTCTATACTGTCCGTTTTCTTTTCAGCTGCTTTTAAGCATGTTTCTTGTCGTCGTTGTTCCAACACAGTGCGTTTGTTTTGATTTGTGGACCCGGAAATGGTGCCGCGCTCCCACAATACATTGCGGCGTGACGTCAACTCCAAAGCCCTGTTAAGAAACGGGGGGAAGCTTTAGGATTGACGCCGGTGTTTTGAGATGTGAGAGATTTGGGACGTTTAGCGCAAATCTTGTGTAGTTAGTGTGTAGTGTATTCAGTAGTTTTGTTGTGTGTGTCAGAACAATGAAGCGACTGCTGTGGCGACTGAGTGATACATCTCCTGTTGTCAGGCCTGCAGGCAGTAGCGGTTTTTGATACGGGCGACGTGGGCGGTTGCAGGAGAGAGACGGAACTGGGAGCACTGCAAAGAACTGTACTATAAGAAGCACCAATCACAGAAACAGTGTGAACAAAATAAAAAGGCTGAAAGTAAGATTCCTGAATTGTATCGGATTCTTTGGGATTACAATGAGATTAAGTTCAAGAAAAAACTGAAGTTAAATCACAGACAGAGGATGAAGCACAAACCTGAATCATGCACAAGCCCCTCTGTGACTGTGAGACGTTAACATATTTGAGATATGTAATAGAAATTAAATTAGGGTAAGGAGCAATAATTCTTAATGGTGTTTTGTGTCCAAAAGTTGATTCTGTTCATCTGGATGTAACGTTTTGTGGGAGAAACGTTTCACCACGCTGGTGGAAACCCAAACAAAACACGCATTAAAAGGCTGTAGTGCCTGTGTCTCAATCTCATGACCAATGTCACCCCTACTTGCGGCCCGCATGATGACGTGAAGAAATATTGTAAAAAAAATTATTCACAAAGGTTATTTAATATGAAGGCAATAGGCAGAGTGTTACAGGCACAGCCCTAAAGAATGTAGCATCATGGGCAGTGTAGTCCATGCTGCGGGGAGAATGGACTGCCGTACCTGTTATGTGTCTGTGAGCGCTAGGAGGGAGAAAAAGAGAAGAAAAGTACAAATTGTCACTGACCAGAAGCGGGAGCTGGAAACATGTAAATGTAATAATAACCACTAATCAACACTGATGATGAGGAAGCTTTTTTGTTTTATTTCAGCAACTCTCCTGACAGTGCTCCGACAGACTTACCCTGTGAAACCCATGTAATCGGTTTGGCCCTGTCTCGTGATGAGTTGTGAACTAACAACTTTTTCTATGTAAAAAAAAGAAGCATTTTTCTCTTTGTATATAAATAATGCTGATGTCATGTGACGAGATTGTTAGGACCAAGTACAATAATCTCAGTTTTATCTAAATTTAGAAGCAGAAAATCAGAGGTGTTTAGCTGTCTAAGACATCCCTGTAGTTTCACTAGTAAAAGTATCAATTGCATAGCAGTGAAAATGTATTCTATGCCTTCTGATGATACTGCCTAAGAGAAGCATGTATAATGTAAACAGAATGGACTATTTACACAATCACTTCTGTGTTCTATGTAGTCCTGCCCCAGTGCTTCCGGTGTGGTTAAACCATGGCGACGTTCTACACTCGCTGCCTACAAGAGCTCCCAAAATTGAACATCACTGATGTTCATCGGATTAGCAGAGTGACGACTACCCCTGCCAGCAAATTAGATAAAGGATTTCAGTTATATGCTGCATCATATATACACAACTACGAAGGTAAGAAAACATAAATTAACCGACAAAGAAACGCTAGCTAACGTCAAATGCAAACACTATGTTACTCCGCTATGTCCTTCATTTGATGTCAATTCTCTATATTACATGTTTTCTTAAACTGTATTTTATGTCGTCCGAAACTATAGTTGAGGTTTTCTTAACTAATGTCACTTTTGTTGTTAGACACTGTTATAATAGCGTTAGGTAGTTGGCTAACTAAGGAAGTAGTTAACTACCTAATGCTACTCTTGCTAAGTGTAAAGTATATATGTTTAAGACGTGCTGACATGAGTAATACAGAAATAATGCTAATGGTACTTGTATCTTTATTCAGTGTCCAATAAAGACAGGTTGTCAGGGGAGGTCGGTGTGAGAGCCCTGTGCTACAGGTCAATGAGGAAGAGTGAGGCATCACACGGACTAAGTGTAGGCAGGAAGCTGTGTAAAGTTGTTAATCCCCATTCAGTGGGGTTCTGTTCATTTAAGCATTAGTTAAGTTCATTCCTAAAGGCCCATCAACTTGAATGTTTTCCTTGTCTTCCTGCTTTATCACTCCTAATTTGACTAGTCAGATAGTTTAATCAACGTGTGTGGGTGATCAGAAACATTTGACGCCAAGTTAATACTGCAAATATACACAATCTAAGTTATTACAGTTATCAAGGATGGTTAAGTTGTTTTAATAGGGAGAGAAAGAAACACTAAGCTTTCAGGAGGGTAAGCCTGTAGGGGTCAGTAACCATAACACTGAACTATGTTCCTGTTCGGCTCTTCCATGAAGATGTTACATTTTTAATTTTCGTTCTTTCTTCTTAGATTAAGCTTCTGGATTCATCGCCGGTGATACTGACACATAGCCAGTGCTCGTGTGTGGCAGGCGCTGTTATGTGCAATCACACAGTGGCACTGCTCTTCCAAACAGCACACTACTCACAACTCAGAGTGCCGGTTGTCCCCCCTGTGCATAGCTGCACGGAATCTGAACAGCAATGGCACAAGCCACGGACAGTGGTAATTTAAATGAGGTTAAAGTTTTTGAATTAGTCCATGTTTACATATGAACAGCAACACCATCCACAGTAAATGTGTCTTCTGTTAGGGTGTGAAGCCAGGACCCATCAACTCCATGATCTTCACTAAGCCGGTACCAAATAGGATGGCCCAGACTGGAGTACGGTAATTAGATTTGTAAAAGTTGGTTTCATGTGTTACAAATATATGTTGCTATTTGTTCATACATACATGTGTCAGAATAGGTATTAATTTACATACATTACACTTTCTGAAGACAGCTAACTCAGTCATGTACATATACATCCCAGTCTCTAACTTATGCGCCACTGTTTTACACCTTTTAGTTTTTAGTTTAGTTGTTGTTCAGTATAATAACCTTCTTTCTTACATTATTGTCATTGATGTTTTCTTCAGGAGTGGCTTCTACAGAGGCATTCTTGTTCAGAATAATGGAGGCATACGCAAAATTTAATATTGAGGACAGGCCACTTGTGACCACAATGAACATGAGACCTGACAAGCCCCTTGTGGAAAGTGCCTTTGGGCTGGTGCAGGAGGGCAGTGTTCTGTCATATCAGCAGCTGGTTTTGACAACCCGGTACATCACACTACACCGTGATGCACCACCAACACCGCACTTGCCTCTGAAGGGGTATGACATCTTGCCACCAGATTGTGTGTTTGTGTGCTCAGAAGAAGAGCTTCTGCATCTGAAAAGCTTGTCTGTAACTCTGGAAATGGCTCACAAAATAGAGGAAGCTACACGTGAGCAAAGCTCTTCGTCTGAGTGAATGAATACCCCCAGTTTGGCTTCAAATGTCCCAATGTACAAAACTTTATTGACTGCAAATATGTGCAAATGGAATGTGGTACCCCTAAACTAAGAAAGAGCCACGCATATTACTGGCAAGGGCAAGGACAACTGCTCATCAGTGGAATGCAGTGGTGTGACTTTGTTGTGTGGGCACAAGAGGACTACCTAGTGCAAAGAGTATACACGGATACAGATGTGCACAATGCAATCGGAGAAAAGGCTGACTACTTATTTTTTTACATGTATATGCCAAGATACCTGTGTTTGGAAAAATGAACAGTGAAAACATAGCAAAAAGGAAAACAGATCCTTCAGGCTGGCTGGAACAAAATAACTGTTGTTTTATTTGCAATATATTTCATGAATTCTTTTGTTGTTACTTGTTGTTACATGTTACTTTTATGTGAAATCAATAAACTTATTTACGCAATGGCATCAATTTCATTTTTTAAAAACACACATTAAAACATTGAATTTGTGCAGAACTTATTTACATGGTAAGTATTTAAAACTCCATGCCTAACATACTGATATACATTTAGACAATAACACAACTGAATGAAGAAAATGACAAATGGTATTTTTGACGTTACAAAAGCACAATGTCATGATCTCTTTTAAGACTGTGCTCTTCTTGATCGTCAGGAGGAACTAGTTCAGGGCGTGGCTCCGTTCTCTCCCAAACACTACGCCGCGGTGGTTCAACTTTATAGCCATTCCACTCAAACAGTGTTGGTACAGCACCTTTAATAAGCCGCCTTCGACCATCGAGGGTTGTTGGATCTATGAGTTGATCACTGGCAAAGTGTCTGCAGAAGACCCTGGTGTGAGAGGTAATCGTGAAATGATCCCGGCGTATGTTTACCAGCCATTGTCTTCTCAAGTCGGAATGGGTCGGAAAGCCATGAAAACTTAGTATACCGTTAAATTTGGCTGAAGCCGTACAAAGTGGGACACAGTAATGCTCGGAGTATTTCTTCTCCTGTTTTTGAAAATGTTCTGTTTTAAATACTTTTCTTTTTATTCTCATTCTGAAGCGACATTAGCATAGCAACCGATAGATAAACAAACATACCAGAAACACCCAAGCGGTAGTATTTGGAAATGGAAATACGTCACATGCCCTAGTGCAAGTAGTCCATTGGTCCAGGTACTGAACCCTGTGGAACTCCATAATTAACCTCAGTGTGTGAAGCAGACTCTCCATTTAATAAATAATAATAATTGTAATGAAATATTATTGTCAACAGTATCGAATGCTGCACTTGGGTCTAGCAGTAACCATTTTAACATTTCAATATGAATCAAGGCAGAAAACTGATTGTCTGAGGAGGAGGCTCAGACAATCAGCAGCCAAATGCAATAGTGAAAAAACAATAAGAAAAACAGTACTAACATTGTCTTTATTTGTCTTCATTTGAAGTTGCTGCAATCAGTGGTATTTATATTTAAATATTGTTTTTTAAAGATTAAATAATTGAAAAAATGATGTGCATATATTACACAAACGCAAATATTAAAACAATGTTCTTATAGTAACGTTTCAAAAAATGTTTTAAGGCATGTGTCAGCTTTTATTCCATTTCAACATCACTCAAACACAAAAATACCCATCTTTGGCAGTTTTCTGTCAGTAGGGTGTGGTGGTTTGCATGTACATGATCCGTGAAGGCTCTAGGGAAGTACTCAGTAAATATCCAGAACACAGTGAACTACTATGGAAAACAATCCAAACTGAGACTGTATTTCAATGCTGCTGCTTTGCTTCTGATTTAAATGACATATGGGATCAAATTAGTAGGAAATAGGTGGCAGGTTTTGCATGAACCTCTGAATCACCACTGGTGTCTGTAAAATTATGATATTATTTTATGCCATGTTATACCCCTAATTAAAGATTGTGAATTATTATGTAGTTTTAGTTTGCATTATTCTCCTGAATTAGAAGAAGCTGATAACTATTGCATTAGTTAAACTGATTTGCATTACATTAAATTGCTGACTTGTTGTGAATGAATGATATTGTTTTATGATGCATTATACTGCTGAGTTATAAGAAATACTGTTCGCAGAAGGTTATTGTCTAATTTGTCTGAGTAGAAGAGAACAGAGTGTGCTGGAGTTTTCTGCCCCATTTCAGCAGGAGCAGATAAACAGGGAGCCAAGGTCGTAGCTCAGGCGCTGTGTGAGAGAGAGCATGTGAATGTTTAGGCTTTTTATGATAAGGTGGAGGCACCAGAGGCTATAAAAGTTTGAGCAATGCTCCACCATTTTGAGATTTTGAGGCTGTCTGCATCAGTGTCCATCTCCCACGTGTGTGATCATTAAATCATCGTTTGACTCAACCCGGCCGGACCAGTGTTGTTATTGTGGTTTTTTCTCTTGTCTCCATCCCCAATATTTTGAACCTTAACAGCTTGGGGGCTCGTCCTGTGGTATTGGGGTGGAATTTAAAAGTTTGGACGGTCCGAGGTTGTCGAACGGACAGGCACGAGCCAGTGGTCTGATGTGAGTGGACAAAAGCCGGCTTATCTAAAGGTAAGGCACTACCTGTTGAATTATTTCCAAAATGTGCCAAATTGGATATGACTAAATTAAAGTCTACTCACTGAAATTACTGGTAGAGTGTCTGTTTTGATTTTGATGAGAATCACCGTGTGTTATGCAGTTAAAGTTGCTTAAGAATGTTTAATGAAGTTGAAGAAATATGAAACTGTTCTGGAGGTAACAGATATAATGTTGGGTTTGAGTCCCTGGATATTGAGCTTAAGGCTCAGGTAGTTTGGTAGGGAAATTAGGACAGAAACTGTTCTGGAGGAAACAGAGACTGTTTAATTGATATGTTAAAATTTGTCAAAATTGTTTAGGTGAAAATTGTTATAGGACGGCACTGGAAGATGCTAAGAAGCACATAGCCCGGAGGTTACGCTCCCTCCTGGCCGTGGACGCGCGGTCTTGACCTGTCGGCGAACAGGGTTAGTTCAGTTTGGTTTAACTGTGGGGTACAGGGCATCCTGAAATAAGCTAGGAGTTAGAATCTCCTCACCGTTTTAAATGGTGTCATGTGCTTGTTTGGACAAAGTTAAATTGAGTTAGGGACTTTAGAAATCAGGCCATAGGCTGTTCTGGAGGAAACAGATACTGGTTAATTGATTACAAAAAAGTTAACTTTCTTCGGTTGGACCCGTTAACTTAAATTTGTCGAAATTTGTTAGGTGCTGAATCTGTCAGGCCTGTCAGTGATTGTAAATATAAGACGTCTTTGTAATATAAAATAGAAGAGTTTTGTCTGAGCTTTGTGTGAGGCTGTGTGTGTGACGACAGCGCACTGCAGCGCTGCGAGCTATTTTTAGACGGTGTGTGAACATGCAAATGAGCTGTGACGCGCACAGAGGACTTTGCTTCCTGTTTAGCGTGTTATTGAGTTTTATAATTATGATTTGCAAACAATGATACATGCCTGTAAGTAAAACGCTGATTTTGCTGATTATGATACTACAAATAAGGTGTTGAATGACTAGGGTGTGAATGATGTTGGAGTTTAAAGCGGAAACTCAGAGAGGAGTGTGTTGGGAGACTGGCATGTAGTCTGCAGTGCAAAGGTGGGCGTCTTGCCTGCTAGTCTATTTAACAGTGATGAAAATGATATTAAATAAATCTCTCAGTGTGTTGATACAGGTGGCTATGGGGCTGGACCAACTGCCCCCACAAGCACGGCGGCCGAAGCAAAATTATAGTAATGGAAACCAAACTCAGCAAGAATCAGCAGCTGTGGAAAAGACAGCAGCTAGCAGAGAATTAAAGGAGAAATTAAGAGAAGTTTTACACATAGAATTGCGGCCAACAGACTTGTGGAGGTTGGGAAGGCGCCTGGAGCATCACAACAAGAAGGTGAAACAAAAACACACACAAGCAGAGAAATGTGAGAGAGAGGCACGTGCTAGAGAAATGCCTCGTTTGAGAAAAAACGTTAAATTAGCCCATCTACAAACACACATACACGCAATGAAGAAACAGCTTACACCCATGAACATGTGAAGATTTTCCAGCAAGTTTAAAGCAGTGAAGCTTAACATACACCCGCCGTTACACAATAAAGTTTATCCACTACTAACAAATAAACCCTCTGGGTTGCAGGACAACAACTTAACTTCAAAAAAAAAAAAAAAAATCACAACCAGTGATAACACGACAAATTTAGTGGTTAATAAAAGTCAAACTGTGACATGTTTTCTTCTGATTGATTAATACAAGTGATTACTGAATGAAAGAAAATTCCATTTTTGTGCTTTAAACATGATCTTAAGAATTTTAACATGTACCTGTGTTGTCCTGTCAGCTTGGTGAGTTATGAGAGGATTATATGGTGAGAAAAAACCAAAAAAAAAAAAAGGGGGAGAGATGGCTGACACAGGGCCTGGTCCCGTTGTTTTTCCCCTCTCTGAGTAACACAGCCAATACAACATCATTTTCCTGTTCGTTTGTTTTTGTTTTTGTTTTGTTTTGTTTTTTCTCTTTATGCTTGATTACAGGCTGCTTTGTCGGCCCGGAAAAGCCGAGGCTGACCCTGGACTCCTGCTCTCCCCTCTACCATCTTTGCTCTCTCCTCTACCATCTTTGATGTGACCCTGACCAAATGCTAAAGCAGCTGAACCCGCAACAACAACTTGAAAATGTCAACAGTGCTGCAGGAAAATGATCTCATGCAGCAGAGACGGAGAGAGTTAATCCAAGGCCCGTTTCACTACACGGGGAGATTTCTGTCAGCGTCTTTTCTTTCTGAGAAGACTGAGAAAGGCCCGGCTTCCACCACCGATTCTGACCACCTTATATAAAGGAATTATTGAGAGCATCCTGAGCAGCTATATCACTGTCTGGTTCGGGAACAGCACCATGCCGGACAGACAAGCACTACAGAGGGTTGTGCAATCAGCTGAGCGCACCATCCGCTCCGAGCACCCTGACCTGCACTCAATCTACAGCAGGCGGTGCTGGACCAAGACCAGGAAGATCGTGAAGGACCTCAGCCATCCCAACAACAGATTGTTCTCTCTGTTGCTGTGTACATGACAAATAAACATCTGGATTTGGAAAACGAGGCACTCGCAAAGCCACCAGCATTGTGCCTGATTGGACACACCCCTCTCACACACTCTTTACATTCTTGCCATATGGAAAAAGACAGCTTCAGCTGACAGAGCTGTGATGAGACGCCCATTAAGCCCGGATGAAAAGTGAGGCCGAGCAAAACCATGCTGACCTTAACCACTCTGCATTAAAACTGTGCAGGACAGTGACGGACCAACAATGACCATCGGGCAGCAAAAAGGGCGTGCCAGAGACAGGAGGAGTAACTGAGGTCAGGAGGCACCTCAGAATGGACAAAACACCAGGAGAAAATAAGCTGAAGGCACAGGTGTCGGGGCTCGGCCAGGAGCTGACCTCTGAGAAGAGCCGAACAGCAGAGCCGCAAAAGTCCGTGGAGCAAAGCAAGGAAAACATCAATGGACTTAAATCTGATTTCTACGGAAAAGACTCTGAGGTTTCTGCCCTCAATAAGACCTCGAGGTATCAGAGCAGAAACTGAGCATGGCCCAGGAGGAGCTAGCTGAAAATCGAACCCATCAGGCTTGGAGTCCAAGACACCGGACTTGAAATCAGGCCGGAGCATCCTGGAGCTAGATGAGCAGTGTGATTTGTCCGGTCTGCTATGGAGCGAACGTTAGGGGGATGGCTTCCTGTCACCTCTGCCGTCCTCCGATCGCTCAGCGTCCTGGGCTGCCCAGCTCTGGACTGAACGCTCGGGCCGAGACACCCAAACAACCATGGACTCCATTCCCCTGGAATGGGACCACGACTACGACCTCAGCCGTGGGCTTGAGAGTGCAAGCAGGGATCCCAGAGAGCCTTGAGGCCTGTGTTAAACTAACAGAACAAAGATTGAGGTCTTCCACTGGGGAGGTGGAAGCTGCAGACTCTCCTATACACCTTCTGGATGTCAGCCGTTCCACCTGCAAACAAACGGACAGCAGTCGCACTTCTGCAAGCAACAAACGGACATCCAGACAATTGAGCTGCGTATCAAAACCCTGAAGGAAGACCGAAGCAAAAGGGTCAAGTTAAGGAGGAGCGAAATAAGGAGAAGATGCTGGACACTGGAGAAAAGGACTGCCTCAATTGGGGCCAGAACCAGTATGGACAGAACTCTGAGCAGCAGCACCAATGGATGCAAACAGACTGAAAAGGAGGAGGGCAGGACCCAGGGCACGCTTCAGGCCGTGGTTTACCCAGAACACTACAACAGGAAAGTGATGAACACAAACACCCACACAAACACACACATCTACATGCACCGACTCAGAGTGAAAAGAAACATACATATGAACATATGCACTCGTTGATTGAGGGAGAAATGACACACACACACACACAAATTAAAATGTTGATTCAATGAACTGAGAAGTGATCCACACACACACGCTGATGCAATGAAGAATGCTTTACTAACAAATGCTGCACACAAACATCCAAATACGGAGTTGGTTACAACAGCAAGAACTGATTGATTATTTATTGCTTAAATGTATTTCATGCCACGCAGAGGGCATTTGTGTAGATTTAGAGGACATGGTCTGAAGCACTTTGATAATGAAAACAATGTCTGTGCGTGATGTCTGTTTATGGCTCAAAGCCTCCACTGAATTGTTTACTGTGCTTCACACAGTCTAACAAGGAGCAGTGGTACAGAGCGAAAATGATGAATGAATGGTGTGAGTTTTATTTCGAAGAGATTATGAAAAGGTTGTGTTGATTCAACTTAGTTGTTTACGTTTTTGCCAAGGTAAAGAGTTGGTGTGTAACTAGTGTCCACTATTGAGTCAAGTAAATCCAACATGTTTTGTTGGTGCAAAAAGGAGTTTTGGTTGATCTTTGGGTTTTGTTTGACACTAGGTTGATTCTATCAGTGAGGTTTGGATTGTTCTCTTTCTCTAAGAGAGAGAAAGATGGTTTGAACTTTGGACATGTTTGCAATGGGCCCCAGTATCTGTTATTATATGAGTGTTTTATTGTTTACGTTTGTTTTTGCTTTTGTTACAGTGTACTGAGATAAGAACATCTGAGAGGTGTGATCCACCGGTGGTGATATTTTGGTATTTTGTGAGTTCCTGATTTAACAAATCAGCTCTTTAATCCAGGCCTGAGAGATTGAACTTTAAAGCGCTATAAAATATTCTTATTGAAAACAGTCGCAAAGTATTTTTTCTCCATGATTATAATGAGCTTTGGAGAAAATTCACTTATATGGGACACTGATCCTGAAGCCTAAAAGGATTGCAGCGAGTCAATCCAGTCCAAAGAAGGAAAAACAAACAAGGAGCTGTTTCCTTTAAAATGATGACGTCATCTTGCTGGTGATGGAGCCTCGAATAGGCTGCGCGTGAGACTCCATTATCAGCAACTTTTGGTATGAATGTGTGTGGATGTATGCATATGACGGACGACTAAAAGTCATGGACTGACGACTAAAAGTTTAACTGACTTGATACTGAGACAAAAACGGTGCTGACTTTAGGATTATTGAATGTCCACAGACAATTCACCCAGCCTGTAAAAGAAGGGTGGATGTTTTGTTTTGCTTTGTTTTGTCTGCAAGAACAGAAGGATGACAGAGACTAAAGAGCTGTAGCTTCACAGCAGTGTGAACTGCAGACTGAACCCTTTGGTTGCTAATTTTGAGCTACTGATGTTTGCATTAAGGAAATTGTGTTTTAGTAGCTGTGTTTTAATTAAGGTATTACATTATATTGTTGGGAATATTAAATGCTAAAGTGAAGAAAAGGTTTGATCCCACTCATGACTGAGCATGTTATTATTAACCATAGTGGGTCACTATAGAGAGTCAATTAATTTTAGAAAAAAACAAACAAACAAAAAACCCTCCACCGAGGTCTATGAATAAGAGGGGAATGATAGACAGCCACACTCAAAATGGAGATATGTAATGATAAACACTGGTCCCCGTCTTTTGGGCGCTCTCTTGAAGTAGTCAACAATTTAAAAGTAAGATAAAATAACAGGGGCATGTGCTGAGGGGTGGTGCTGCACAAGAACAAGAGTAAAATAAAGAAAATATTGTTTTTAGAAGTGCAAATTAAAATGTACCATTACACTCAGAGGATCAATATGAAGCTTGATATTTGTTAATTTTGAATGAAGTACATGACTGGTGACTGTTCTGTCCTGAGCTTTTGTTTTTACAGCACCCGCTTGATCACACCAACAGTTTCTCGCCACCGAAGAGGGGTACTTGCAAAAATAAAGAACGGGGAGGAATATCATCAAAACTGGAAAAAGGTAATCCCCAAAGGGGGTGATAACGCCATAACTTTCACTATGGTCAAATTCTCAAAATTTGACCCTCAAAAATTCTTCAAACATTTAGACACAAAGTGGAGATTTAGATAAATATAATGTCGTAAACCACATAAGCATGAAGTATTTGATTCAATAAGATGGTGAAATAACAAGCAGCAAAAGGTTGATCATGTTAATGGTGTTTATTCAAGGGTGCAGAGGAGATTATTATTATTAAAGACAACAAATGAAATAACGAAAAGTAGAAGTGGAAAAATTTGCGTTAACGGTAATAAAATCAAAAAAAAAAAAAAAGAAATACTAACTAAAACTGTACTGAATGTTCACAAAACTAACTAAATTTAACTAGATTTATAGCAAAATGTGTTTGGTTGCATTGATGTGTGCGTGCCCTGCTATAGTGAAATTAAGGTAGTACGTTAGTCGAGTCGTCTGTGTTGCTGCTCCGTTCACGCGCAGAATCAGGTCAGGAAAAGTCGGGAGACAGCGCCAGAATAGAATTGAGGATGATTTTAATATGACTGTTTTGTAGACATAACAAGAGTCTTGTAGTGGAGAGGGACGTAATGTCCTCCTGAGACCCAGAGAATAAGAAAAAACAGGGAGAAAATATTTTCGTTTTTTCTTTTTTCTTTTTTTTCTTTTTTCTTTTAAATGAATCAAGTGTTATTAAAATAACAATCTCATAAGATGAAGATCAGGGGCCAACCCAGAAGTCACTGACACTTCACTAGCTGTAAACTATTGGTTTAGGAATAAGTGATGGCACTGAACTTTCTATTTCACAAAAGTCAATTTATTTAGGATATCTGAGGAAGTACTGATTTTATTTGGAGACACAAAGGAACATTTGGCACTTCCCTCATCTCACATCTGTTTCATTGTTGTACCCAATCATTCTACAACTGAAATGCCTTGGACTGCTAACCATTTCAGGCAAGTGGAGTGAACCATATTTTGCTAGACTCTCATCAGATTGGGGCTTCCTTTTATTGATCTTTGGAGAGAAGTCTTCATTACTGGTATTATTCAGGTCTTGTTCACATGTTTGTCCCAGGTTTCTCAGCCAAGAGGAGCTTAAACTCCAGATACTGTGAGTTCCTTTCACACATTGAGATCACTGATAACTTTCAGCAACGACGTGATCTCGTAGAAACAATTAGGTGTTATGGATTCAACTATAATTGCGACTCTTATTTTTTACTTTACTGGAAAACATTTCTGCATTTTACCCATATTTTATTTTTAACTCAAAATCAAAATTCCAGATTCTACTACATGTTGGTTTTGCACCAGATAGGACGACAGATTTCAGGTGGCCCTGTGTCTTTCTCTATTACATCTGCCACTGCATCTCGATAATCTTCTCTGTGGCTTTTAGTGGGTCCTGACCCTCTCATATTTTGAAAAATCTATGTTTGAATCTCCCTTAATAATTGTGTTAAGAATTCTCTCCGCTTTTGTCAAAAGTTGGGTATTAGGAAAAAGTGAAATAAATATAAATATAAAGTCCCAATGTGTAGAGCACACATTAATAAATTAGTCATGTTCCCTGTGAAAGTAAATGAGCCTAATTCTTAAAGACCCCTGAAATTATTTACTAGATGTTTATTTTTTGAATAAAATAAAAATCTGAGTTTAACAAAACATTTTAATTGTAAATATCAAGCTTACCTTTCTTTCTTCCATAAAATGTGCTTGTGGGCACGCCAGCCATTTTGAAAAGGTGGGAAAAACAATTGGCAAGGCCACACCCCCACACATGGGATATAATTTTAAAGGTTCTGTTGCCCTCTCTAAGAAACATCAGGACTTAGAGGAGTGGCAAGTAGAGTATGAGAGCTACAAGCAAAAAAACTAAATGTGTACTACAGTGCGCAAAAATGAATTACTGGGTCATCAGGGGGTCTTGAGGGACATTTATAAAACAAAAAAAAATCCCACAAACCTTAAAAGTGCACTTGAAAAGCTCACACAAGAAGGTTAACCTAGCTTACCTAGAAGACCTCATCAGGGGGAGCACACTCCCCCTCTTTTTAGAGCTCACCCACTTAACTCGCATCCCAAGAAAACAGCTAACCCCAGATAAGGCAGCGTGATGTATCCCGAGATAACAGGACTGGGACATCTAAATAAAGGTGTGAAACAATCGCCTTCAAAAGGTTATCAATTAACTTTAACCAAAATTAGGACCACTCGGTGCGGCAAGAGTTAATAGTTATTAGTCTCAACACCCAAGGATAATCAGAAGAGCATGACTGATATGATGGAACTGAGATTTTGTTACACTTAACTTTTGCAAAACACAAATAAAACTAAATTGAAACTAAGGATTTTCAGAAAATAAAAACTAGACTAAACTAGCAAAGAATTGGTAAAAACTAATTACAACTGGCAAAAAATTGAAAATCTGGAGTCGAAACTAAATAAAAAATAAAACCTAATGAAAATGGCGAAACGTTTAAAACCCTGGTGCAGAGATTGGCAAATCTGACCAGGAAAAGTATGAGATGGATTGTCAGGACAGTCAGCGTTAAAGCCACTTTTGACAGTCCATACTAGGATGGCATTGGACATCTTGGGGGTGGGAGGGGGTTGGTGTGACCAAGGTGTGGTTTGGCTTGTTGTATGTATATTTGAGATCATATGGCTCTGGATGGATCGGTTACCAGGGCATGGAAGGAGGACAGACTCATTAAAGGAGGAGAAGGAACTTGCTGGGATTGGAGATCCTCTGGGTGAGTGGTTGATTAAAAGCATGCATAAAATAGAAGTTATCTGTTGTTATTGATTGGTAATAGATTGATAATTGGCCACATTTACAGCTGTATTGACTTGTTGTGGACGTAGTCGACTTCAGGGTTAAACACTCTAATTAACAGGTTGAAAATAGTGACATTAAAGGAAGAGTATGCAGCACCACCCTGTCAGACGCCAGTGATGGTGGAGCTCACTGATGAATCAGGTGAGCTGGATTCATGGCTGATTTGAAACTAAGATCCCCCTGCTGTGGTCAGTAAGGGGAGAAAAGGGGGAAATAAAATCAAGAATTAAAGAGGCATTTATAAACGTTTAGGTGTCAAGTGAAACGGGACAAAAGGGGGTGTTATACTGTTATTTTCAATGTCAGCATTATTATTGTATGAGAATCATGCAACAAGCATTGCATCGATGATCATTTATTGAAGCTTTTGACCTTATACTAACATCTGTGTTCCTGTGATTGTTATAACTTCTGATGAATCTTCTATTTACAGGTGTTAGGATAATGATATAATTTTTCATTGCAGGTGTAACCATGATCATTTTTATACATATTGCAACTTGTTGCTCATTGTAGAGTTGTGCTCAAGTTAATAAGGGTTAAAAGCTACAGTCAGCGCGAATGTCTGACTGATCTATTGAGGGGAAAGGCTTCGAGCATGGAGGGCCGCACGCGCTTACAAAACACTGATATCATGTTATTCTTTGTGATCTTTTCTTAAATTATGTCTTTAAAGTTAGTTTAAATAGTGGCAGTTAATTAAACGAGATTTATTAAAATATTAAATACCTGAGTCAGAACGTTACACGCGGATCACCTTAAGAGTCTGGGAAACTTTGTAGCTGCCTAACTTTTTTTTGAATGTTCTAGCTCCGTTGATTTGACACATTGGAATGTGTCAAAAAAAGGGGGGGAAGGTTGAGCTTTAACATCAAACCAGGATTATTTGAACATTTTATAACTTCATTTGTGTCTTTAATAATTTAGGAATGGTAAAGCTTAAGCTAATAGCGGTCCGAGAAGACGGACCTTTTAGAGAATCAGTGAAAAAGCATAAACTATCACTTTCATGTTTAATCATTACTCATTGAAATGAACTGAATAGCGTTTAGAAGATTTGTTAATTTTTTGTCTTTTGTTAAAAAGAGGGGTTTCAATAATTTTCAGACACACCTTGCAAATGTGCTTATAACGAGTTGGCACTCGGCCTTTTGAAGGTCAGAAGCTTCGTTCGGCGTGACTGTCCGGACTGATAAAGTGTAGGAAATGCCTTGAGTGCAGAGGGCTAAATGCAAACATGCTTACACACACATAAGATATGATTAGAATAAGTCCCTGGGACATTCTGAATGTTTGGACCAATTCTGAATCACTAGAAGGTCAGTAGATAACAACATTAGATTATTAGGGTTAGGAAGAGAGGTGTTTTGGTTTTCTGTCTCTTACAGAGAAAGGAACAGACACCAGACGAGGTCACAGAGATGCGAGGACCCTCCGTAGCAGAGTCGGACACAGTGACTGCCGAGACATCAACTGGGTCCAAGGGTCATGGCGTTTGGGCTCCAGCTAGTCACCACAAAAGGATGGATCCCATAAACACAGCAATAACCATGAAGGGGTTGGCGGAAATCCGGGAACACCAGACCAACGAAGTTCGAGAGGCTTTTGGGCAAAAAGGGGACACCTTCCTGTTCCTTTTTCTGGAGAATACACAGATCGTTGTTTGAAATCGGGGCAGAATAATCCCCTGATCTGTGTTACGACTGAAGGGTTGTCTAACCCCTAAGGTTGAAGAATTAAGAGCAGAGGATCACCCAACTGGACGACACTGGTAGCTGCAGCAATAGAATAAAGGCTGAAAGCAGTGGGAGACAAGGAGAGTGTCATCTGGACCTGCTACTGTTGGAATCCTAGTTTTTCTTGCATCTGAATTGCGCAAACACAGAGGTCATCCCACATATGGTTCGCCCCTCAGGGGGACAAAGGACCTCAGGAGTGAGAAGAGATGAACCCGGCCACACTGGGCTACAGGGTGTTTGTGAGGTCATTATTCTAATGACCTCATCAGGGGGAATTGTAAAATTATGATATTATTTTATGCCATGTTATACCCCTAATTAAAGATTGTGAATTATTATGTAGTTTTAGTTTGCATTATTCTCCTGAATTAGAAGAAGCTGATAACTATTGCATTAGTTAAACTGATTTGCATTACATTAAATTGCTGACTTGTTGTGAATGAATGATATTGTTTTATGATGCATTATATTGCTGAGTTATAAGAAATACTGTTCGCAGAAGGTTATTGTCTAATTTGTCTGAGTAGAAGAGAACAGAGTGTGCTGGAGTTTTCTGCCCCATTTCAGCAGGAGCAGATAAACAGGGAGCCAAGGTCGTAGCTCAGGCGCTGTGTGAGAGAGAGCATGTGAATGTTTAGGCTTTTTATGATAAGGTGGAGGCACCAGAGGCTATAAAAGTTTGAGCAATGCTCCACCATTTTGAGATTTTGAGGCTGTCTGCATCAGTGTCCATCTCCCACGTGTGTGATCATTAAATCATCGTTTGACTCAACCCGGCCGGACCAGTGTTGTTATTGTGGTTTTTTCTCTTGTCTCCATCCCCAATATTTTGAACCTTAACATGTCTTATAGAGGGATCATAAGCAGAGTGAATTTCAAAGCTTCCCTGATAACATCTGCCAAAGTAAGTGCTGCTGTACAAACAGGTCTGATGAATGAATGGCAGAGACTTATTTATAAAGAGATGAAGAGAAAACAGTGTGATATCCACGTAAGTTGTGGACTTTATCAGTTGGGCTGATTTCAGTTTTAATCTGCTGAAACTGTATATTAAAAGCAGTTTAACTTCTTGAGACTAGCATGTATGCATGTACAACTCATTCTCTAATTTTTTAGTCATTTGAGAGCAATTTACTAAAAACAATTATGGTTGAGTGAGTTTGGCCAGTGTTAACTTTTCATTGTTAATTCTACTCAATTTAGTGTCAAAATTAACAACAAAATGTTTAAAAATTTTGCAAAGCTCTCCAGCGAGTAGTGCGGTGCTCTGAACGGATAATTGGAGGTGAGCTTCCCTCCCTCCAAGACATCTACAGGAAGCGCTGCCTGAGGAAAGCGGGGAGGATCATCAAGGACTCCAGTCACCCCAGCCATAAACTGTTCAGACTGCTTCCATCAGGAAGGAGGTTCTGCAGCATCCGGTCCCGTACCAGCAGACTGAGAGACAGCTTTTTCCATCAGGCCATCAGACTGCTGAACACTTCATAGACACCTCAGCTTCACTACTGGAACTTTAACATTATGCACTCCATACTGTACAGTAATGCCACTGTTTTGCACATGTCTCACTCTGTATATTTTATTTTATTTATTTTATATATTCTATTCATTGTTTACTCTATTTAATTTGTAAAATATGTGTACACACACACACACACACACACACACACACACGTAGAAAAATATTTAGTATACACATCCAGAAATGCATACACTATTATATATTGTACATATATTTATTAGTTTCAGATGTAGCCATTCTTGTATTTTGCTTGTTTACATTATTGTATTTTGCACAACTCTGTTGCTTGTGAAGCTCGCACACAAGAATTTCACTCACATGTGCTGTACCAATGTACCTGCACATGTGATGTGACAATAAAAGTGATTTGATTTGATTTGATTTGAAAAATATTTAACACTGAGGGTTATTCACACTGTTCAGAGTAATATGATTACACTTTATAGAGCTCATTTTACTCCAAATTTAGTTTAATAACACACTGTGTAATAATATTTCTTTTTATTTCTCTGTAGTGTTATTTTTTTCATATTTATCATATGTTGCTATTTTACTAAATGGCTGTGATTTATCCTATATTATGGATATAACAGCAAACATACAGGTTATAGTAAAAGCATTTATTATGTTGAGAGGAAGGGGAGCTGCTCTTGTAGCGACCTGCAGCAGGTGTATACTGGCGTTTGTTTACTGGCGTTTGTTTACTGGCGTTTGTTTACTGGCGTTTTCTTTCTCTTTTTGTTTTTAACTTTGTTTTAACTCTGTTCTTAACCGTGGTTTTAACTTTTTATGAGGGTTTTTTTTTCCTGAGATGGAGATCTTCTACACCTTAGTTTTATTGTTGTTGGCGATATTCACCTGGAGTCATTCACTCTCACTGACAATCACTTATACACACGAGGAACTACTTGGATTACGGTGGTCCTGTTTGTCTATGTACGACTCTTCTAATGCTCGGACAGATGTGATTCTTTGTGAGGATTTATTTGCCCGGTCAAAGACTAATTTTGGAAAGCCCCGCCGCTTAAGAAAACACGGAAAGAAAGGCGGTGTGTGGTTCTCTTGATAATAAAGGTTGTTGGAGTGTTCAGTGGATCCAAACACAGACGCAAGTAGAGTTTAAATGAAAGTGAGTTGTTTCTTGGCTGATTGCAGGAAAGTCTAGAAAGATAAAAAGACATAGACCAGAAGGGGTAACTGAGAAACTATAAACCACTGAAACATAAAGCTAGAGACCACGTCAGAACTATAGAAATTGAACAAATTGAATTCATTGGAATCGTTAGTCTCCTTGCTTATAGATCATGCTCATTGGTTCTTGCACTTTCGCTAGAATCAGTTTTTTTCAGTTGTCATCAGGAAAATAGCAGAGCAGTTTACAGAAGAATATGGACATTATTTGCGGAATTTTTTTTTTTTTTTTTTTTTTGCACAAAAAGACATAATGCTAAAGCCAAACTGCATCCAGAACAGAAAAAACTGTGTTATGCTGCCAACACAACTCTTTGCAAGCGCATGTACACACACCATGCTAACTAAGGAGTATTATTCTTTTAAAAATAACTTTTAAAGTAAAACTGGACGTTGCACACTTTAACAGGGAAAACACAGACACGTGTATCAATGTGATATGGGAGGACTGACACAGTATAATTCAGTCCTCAAAATTATTACAAATTACTCTCAGTGGTGGGAGAGGTGTTTTCCTCTAAATATTTTTTATTGGTCCAGTATTTTTTTTTCTACTACGAGTCCTCAAACTATTGTGGAAGTTTTACACAAAACCATTTTCTTTATTTTTTATCATCTTAGTATAAGTGTCTTCTGTACTGACGCCATGTTTTACAGTTCTTATCAGTAGTCATTGGAGTATTTGCATGGACTTATCTCTCCATAGTATGAACACAAACTCTTCAGGCCTGGTATAGAAGTGGTTCCATCACGTTTCACTCCTTAGATAATCATGACTGATTAACAGTAACAGTGTCACGTTAGAGGGAAGTGAGGACTTAGGTGTGGAGCTCTTGATAGCTAGACAATGTGTTTTATTTAAGTGCTCAAACAGTTCACAACATGACAAAAGTCCAAAGTCCAAATTGTGCTCTTCTCCTGAATCCAAGTGGTAGTGTGATTCCATTCACTCGTGACAATAGAGTGACCGTGCTTCTTCGCTCTAACCCATCCACTCCGTCCTCAAACTCCTAGAAAAGGGGGACAACACACAACAGGGGAGGAGGCTTTCCAGCCAACACAACACTACTTTTGCAGAGCTCACTGTTACTACCAGGCTTAGTGCAACAATCCAGCACTGACTGTCACCCGATCACAATGTTAAATAGCTCTGCCCAAGATGGAGGATGATTGGAGGAAGCTGGATGGAAAATTAGGCGCAGGTGTGCCGTCTTCAGTGCAGAGATGCTTCCGGGTCAGAGGACGCTGAGCCCTCACTCTCCCGGAAGCGCGAACTTCAGTAAAAAAACAAGCAGAAATTGAAACTCCAGTAGATTTGGGTCTCAGAAATCAAGAACTGCCTGTGAGAAAACATTGAACTTTAAGTCAGTTTTCTCTTCTTTCAGTTTTCTTGCTGTGAATGTTATATAAACTATTGTAATACAGACCTGCATGCATGAATATACATTATACGTGTTACTGCAATAAAGAAAGTTAATGCATGCATTTATGTTGTTAGTTTTCTTTAATTCGACTAATATGCATGCTAAGGAGCTTCAAAAGAAAGTTACTAGATTTCTTTAAGTTTCTTGAAGACATTTCACCTCTCATCCAAGAGTCTTCTTCAGTTCTTAAACCAAATGGTGGACAGTCCCAGATATTTAAGCCCTCTTGGGAGTTCTCCCTTAAGAGGATCAATGACCTACTATCAATCATGTGACTCATCTCATAAGCTAAGGTTACAAAAAGGCATGGATCATTATCAGCAGAGGTTTCAGGTGAAAACATTGTGTGATCTTACCTCACCCTATCACGTGACCTACTGAGGTCACTTGATGCAAGATGTGAGTGGGGGCTGAGGTGCCTGGGAAAGGATCTCAAAACTAGATTGTAGGGTGCAGACAATTTGGTCGTAAGCCACCCCTTCTGTTCATGGATAGGTATTTACAGTAGACATAGATGGCCTCTTTCAAACCATCTGTCTTCTCTGTCCAAAACACTAGCATCCTTCAAATAGTGACCTTTATATCCCCTTTTCTGTGAGTACGTATACAGCACAGTTGACCATAGTTTCCAGGGTTTTCCATTAGGACATAGTACCTGTCAACAGGAACTAAAATAGTACCTGCTCAGCCAGGGTTCCAGGCAATCTGAGCAGGTACTAAAATGTGATATTGTCAGACTGCATGCCTCTGATCTGAGGCAAGTTGATCCAAGTGGGTAATAATGGAACAGGGAGTTTGCTTTCTTACTAATGGCTACTTGAAAGCACCGAACCCATTGGCAAACTTAACAAGCAAATTAAGGATTCTTAACATGCACCAGACCCAATATTCTGTGAGTGGTAATCAGTTTATTTACTCATTAGGCCCTTTTATGTTTGTTTATCACTTTATCTACAAGACCTGTGAACTTGTGTTTGATGGGAGTTGTTGCAGCAACTAACTGTATTGTTGCATTATGTGTTGAGGGTAGCATCCACGTAATAGTTAAAGCACTCTTGTAGATGTCCTTTTGCTACCAGAAGGATTCTGTTTGAATGTGTTATTTAGGATTTTACATTCATGTAAATTACACAGTTTTATTAAACTGTAAGAAACAATAAATGATGTTAACAGCTTGTTTGTAGCGAAGGTGGGAGAGAAATATATAGACAGAGAACAGGAAGGGGCATGTATGAAGGTGTTGTCCCACTCCTGAAATTCAGATAAAATATTTTCAATTTGCAATGTAATTACAAAAGTTTTGGGTGGGGTTTAAATATTTGAATCAGGAATTACAGTAGATGAATGTGTTTTTATCTAGTGTTTAAAACACATTCCTGCAACTTTGTGGAAATAGTTTCAAAAAGTGAAAAAACTGTGTGTGGAAATGAGTATCATCAGAGGTCAGGGGTTGCTCTGCACAAGTATAGCTTTGATTAAGTTGTTTGCTCCTCTGAAAATCCCCTGAAATCAGTCTTACTGGGTCACACTAACAACACAGGTCCAGGTTCTATTCTCACTTTTTTGCTCGTTCATCTGCAAAAAACTTCACCTCGGGAACATCGGTCGGTTCCTGCTTCAACAATATCTCCAGTCAAAGTGAAGGGCTTTGACTTTCTTCTTATAAACTGTGTCTCCCAAGGGTTTTTTTCCTTGCTGCATCTTCATTTTCCTCCTGACATTCTGCTGATTTTCAGATGAGTGTTCGGGAATGTTTCCAAAAGATCACCATCAGGCCAACAACAGGATAACTGCTAGGATGTTCTTGGAAGTCTGTGAAGAGAAGCATGAGATAACGTTTTTAAACTGAAGAAAATGTCAATCTGAGGGACCTACTTGACCAACTTGTGTGCTGATGACTGCTGTTTGACCCACTTTATCTTTAGAATAGTTTCACACACATACATACTATATGGCAACATTAGCTGGTCAGAGGTGCTTTTGGCAACTTTCAAGTTAATGTCCCTTTCTTTGAATTCATCCCATTCTCTTCAAGTATTGCTGATGATTAATTTCCACAAATGCATTGTAAAAATCAGACTATCATCTATCAGTAACAGATCACTTCCAGCCATCATCAGTTATCATTGATCAGTTATTTACACCCAGCTGAGATCACCACACTACTTTAACCTTCAGATTTACTGCTAATATTAAATGTTTTCCAGAATTAATTAAAACAATGAAATATTTTCATTTCACTTGTTTGATTTTTGTCTACTAAAGAGATTTCGTGATGCTCCAGATTGTATCAAAGAGTTCCCCAACTTTTTCTACAGCTGTAGTCATTCCACCTCATACTGGCAGTCATGATGACTACTGACATTTCGAGGTGAGTATGATAAAATTTATAAACACACGCAAACAAAAAAGAAGGATTTGAAAATGCTTTAGAGAAATGCTTAACTGTGACAAGCAGAAAGTCCCTCAAACTGTCAGTTCTTACCCAACCTGAGAAGCTTAATCACTTAATAAGAGCTCAACAGTCACAGTAACTGAACTGGATCACATCCAATGAATTTCATTTTCGTTTTCTTTTTCCAGTGAGCCGTTCATTTCTCTGCTATTCAGACTTTCTATTATATGTCCCAGTCACTGGCTCTCAGCAGACTCAATGAATGGTCATATTTAGATTATTTTCTAAATATACTTACAGTATATGCTGAGCTTTCTGTAGAGCTCAACACATAATTGAGCTCTACAGGAAAGCTGCTGCTGTTGGCTTGGGTGAATGATTTTATCTCACCAATATTTACCCAAAGATTTCACCAAGACTTGGCAAGTAAACTCAGTTTGTCAGTGTTATAAAGTGGTTGCCAATGTCATACATCCGTTTATGTCTGCAAAAAGCCTCTAACCTGAGAATGGAAACATTTCTGCATTTTAATAGTGGAAAATATACATATTTACATATTTTTAAATGTTTAATCATTTTTACATGGACAAAAATAAGTACATGAGACCACACGGATCTTCAGAGACAGAAAAAAATAACATGAAATTGTCATAATCTGAATCTTAAAGGTCCCTGGATTAACATCATCAAGCTCTTTAACTTAGTCATTCCTGTGTGTTTGATGGCATGCTTATGAATAAGAACTTTGGTCACATAGACTCTGAACTTCTAGTTATTTCAGAATCAGCTTCACGTCAAATACAACAATTTGATCAAATATGGCAAAAATCTGAGAAAGAGGGAAACCCACCATGTTAGACCATCTCTTAAAAGCGCTCTTTGTGCTTTAACATGTTTTAACTCACTCTATCACCAGCAGCCATTATAAAGACTATAAAAACAAGATTTCAGATAGCACGATGCTCACGTTCCTCACGAGCAAAGTATGAATCACAGGGAAAGGACTCAAACAGCACCGAGACTTCCTAACACAAAGTTGCACTTTTTGGGACACTGCAGGATTTTTTCAGACAGAAATGATCCATTTTTAAAACCTTTTAACATGTGTGAGGTCACTTTAGTCAGTTAATAACAGACTACAACTTCATGATGATCGTGTTTATCTTTAACCTCTAAAGCCCCAATCCTACCTGATCTCCTGCTTTTTGCCCCTGTATCAGGGGGCGTTGGGGCTTAAGAGGTTAAAAACAAAATCAGTCAGAAAGCAATATAAACCCGAATTTGAATAAGAAACGTTGTGTAAAGTTAAATTAAAATTTTTTCCATTTAAATAAACTGACAAAAAAAAACAAGTGTGATCACAAAAAGACCAAAAAGTCAGAATATGCTGCATAAAATCAAATATGTCTGTTAGGACCTTCAGATTAAATGTAATCTGTTTAAATACATGACTATAAACGAAGGACCAAAATCTCAGCATTTCAATCTCTGAATAGTTTTAGTGATTCAGTTTCTTTCAATAAATGGTTGTGAATGTCTTATATATCCTCCATTTATTAACTCTGTCCTGTCACATGCCCATGTCAGTGTGCGTAAGTATGTTCTTTGTTCTGAAGGCACGTTTTACAGCCTTGGTCAGATCCATCTTTACACCCTGTGCAAAAACCTCAACAGCTCATCTCTTCGCAGTATAAAGGCAGATCATCTTTAGATGACCATTACAGATAAACAGCTGTGTGTGACCTTTGTCCTCTTAAAATGAATGAAGGTGTTGAGCTCAAGGAGCTGGGGTTTTTTGTTTTGTTTTGTTTTACCAAATTGCATAATTTACCTATTTTTGGCCAAACAAGCAATTTCATGTAATATTCTTTGTTTCCAATAGGGGCGTATGATGGCTTACTGCACTCCAGTAGACCAAAAGAATGACACAGTTTTGACCAATGACTGTATAAACGATGGACGACGCGACACCGCCTCCTCTCATTGTGCAAAAATGAAGCCAAAATGTCCCGCTTGTGGAGGCTGCCATCTTGCATTTTTGGAGCCAGAGTCTGCGCAGTAGTGACTTGAGGTGGAGCGACTGCGTCACGCTCCTGCCCACACACCCACTGGACATGACCGCAAACATGCCCCCCTACACTTTTTAGCCCGGCTGCTCCATTTTTTTTGCTGATGGGTTTACCGCAACTGACGACTTGTTAAATTAAGGTAAATACAACCACGTCACTGTTATGAAAAAGACACACAGCTTAACATCTTATAGTTCTGCAACATCTAAAATCACTCTGTTGTTAATTCATTTGCTAGATTAGCCGCTAGCATGTGCAATGTGTTGGGGGCTTGTTGCTAGCTAGTTAGCGATGCTACACACCTGTTACTCTAGTCTGTATTATGTAATGATTCAGCACTCCTTAGGTTTTGTTATACATTTTTAGACAGCGATAAGATCAGCTACACACTCCACTGAGGCCCTGAGTTACTGCTAATATCAAAAATGTAATGCTGTCCTTTGAGATTTTAGCATTTAAGACTGTGAGTGTAATGGATCTAAAACTGTTTAAATCTTCAGAACCGTCTACAGTCAGGTAACACGGAAACTTTAAAAACAGCAGCAGAAGGTTTCAGTAGTGTAGTCTAATTTGTTCTTTTCATTTAATAATAGAGTCTATATTATATCAACAGCTACATTCACCCTGGGGAGAAACTAGTGAGGCAGACCATGAGGACTAAGCTGGGTTTCTGGGTCCAGAGGTTTGGAGAAACGTCTTTCCTTTCTTTCATCATCTCAGCTGTCCTGTGCCAGATGTTCTGTTGACCCACTGAGAGAGGCTTCATTTAAGAAACACCAGGAAGACCGAAGCTCATGGCATTGATCAAGTGGGACTCATCTTCACCAGCAGCTCCCTCACAGGGAAATCGTCAGCACTCCTCTGTAGGCCCACCCCAGAAGATGGATAAACCCAGCATTTCATGAACACTGTGATGGAGACCTTTGGTTTGTGTAACGTGTAACGTTATAAATACTCGGATACTCTCCAGAGTCTCCGCACCTTTACATAAAGATATTATATTCAGTCCTGTAGAAAGTTAGATATTTAAAAATATATGATCCTCTCTGGTTACTCTGGTATGAATAACTCTGCATCACTTTATGGTAAATAACACATTATCTGCAAAAAACTGAAAGAATTCCAGATGACAAGTTTATAATTCAACATACAAGTGACGACCTTTGACCTTCATCAGGTTTTATTTAATTGTGTCAGAGAAACTTAAATGTGCTCTTCATGCAGCTGAGTACATAAAGTGTTTAAAATGGAAGCTGTGCAGGTCTGAGATCTGCAGCTCTCTGAAACACCAAACAGGTCCTGTTAATGCTGATATACAGTGACACAGCTACATGGGTGATTAATCCTTTTGACTTTTTGTCTTTAACTTTATCAATAAAACAGCTGCAGCTTTCACTGACAGCACATGTGGTACTTTAACCTTTGTACTATTTTCATCAGTTAATTTTGCAGTTAACATGTGAACATGTTGGATGATCTGTCTGCTGTCATTAGGTGGTGCTGAAGTCTGACTCTGAGGGCAGCTCCTGTAATCACAAAGAGAACAGAATCATCACAAACTGAATTATAAAGTTTATCTCTTAAATCTGAAATAAAGCTGATCCTTCTGTCCTCACACACTCAGGATCTTTAGCTCTTCTCTTACATTTTTTTCAGTTCTACAGTTTAATCCATAGTTACAGATTAATGAGGAGTTACTGAGGTACAAGCTTAAAAAAAAAATTGGTGTTACTGTCTTTACACATGTGGAGACTGAAAACATGCTGTTGTTTGCACATATTTAATAATCAGCTCTGCACAGGAGCTGAAGCAGAGTGCAGCCTGTTGCTTTTACAGTATAACACTTGTAATGAAAGTACAGTAACGATAATTAGTGACCGAGCAGCCCGGGACGTTTCTCTTGATTTCTTTAGTCAGGGTAAATTCATTCACCTGCACGGGTTAGCTAAACGAACTTTACAAAACAAGTTTCCCCGACAGCCGAGTGCTTATCTTCAGAGGTGGGTAGTAACGAGTTACATTTACTCCGTTATATTTACTTGAGTAAGTTTTTGAAAAAAATTTACTTTTAAAGTACCTTTTTTGCACAATACTTTTTACTTTTACTTGAGTGCATTTATGAAGAAGAAACGGTACTTTTACTCCGCTACATTTGCAAAATTCGACTCGTTACTTTTTAAAAAATAATTAGTTTAACACATTAGATAACATGCCGCCAGTGGAGTTTCCGGTAACTTTTTTACCAATGAGATGTGGCCGTGCAGTCACATGACCAGTTTGAAACTGTGAAAAGTAGCGGACACGCGGAAAGAAGAACATGAAAACATGGCTGAGTCTACGCTAGAGCTGAAGAGGATGAACAGCATTTACTTCACATACAAAGAATGTTTCGCTTAAAAGCAGTACAAAAGAACAGCTATGTCTTCAGTGTCGGTGTCTTCAGTGAGAGCCAAAACAAACCAACTTTTCAGCGTGAAACAACTCAACTCGTGTAACCTGAGGAAACAGTAAGTTTTCTCTAAATATCTTTTTAGCTGTGGTTAGCTGGATGTCAGTCTTATGTTACAGCAGCTGTGTCGAGCTCGAGCTGCGAGTCATATTTTCGGCGCTACGTTGTAGTGAGACAAGTTTGTGGGTGTTTTGTGCAGCTTCAGCTGTCTTTTTAACTGTTTGCTGGTTAGCTAACGTGAGCTATAAGCTAACAGCTAGCCTGATTAATGGCGCTAGAGTTCCACGCACATGCAAACAGCTCGTCTCTACTGCTTTAACTGTTAAAACAGAAGGCAATACTGCGGGTGACAGGGTTTATTATGTGAAACAGCAGCTTGTTTAAACAGTCTGCATTAAGCTGGGCAAACACTGGAATTTTTTTCAGTCACGTTATTCCGCTCCTGCTCAAAGTGTACAATTAAATTGCAGGGGTTAAAAGTTCATAGGTCACAATGCAGGGTCTCACACTATACGGCCTGATGGTCTGATGCGACCTGAGTGCTCAAACTGTGCGTCCATAACATGAAGCTTATCATACAAAAGCTGTCCCTCGCTCTCCCTCTCTCTGTCTTTTACTCACACAGACACTCACACACCATCAACTTTGCTAAATTACTAATGAAAAACATTGACCAGGTGGAGCAGATTTCAAACGGTTGACTGCGTTGTGACGACAAAACCACTGGCTGGCTGGAAACTGGATTTATTTCTACAAAACAAAGTGCAGCAGCAAAATCAGTGTCACACAGCAACAGCAGGCCTCTCCTCATCCCAGTGTGGAGTCCATGCAGCTCTGCTTACAATATATAAAAGAAAATACAATCTATCAAAACAACGGTGTGGTTTCTCTCAACAGCCACTTTAAAATCGAATGTTACAGTGGGGTAAAACAGTGACAAATATGAAGCAAGGTGTAGTCAAAAATAAGCCACTAATAATAGCTTGTAATATTTAAATCCCCACTAAGATGGATCAATTACACAATACATATTCAAACAACTTTAACTTCTCCCAACATGGCTGAAAATACTATTCAGTGTGCAGCCTCAGGTCATGAACTCATTATACACATAAAACAAAACCTGTACATTTACACATACCTAGAGTTGGATGTCTCGAGACCACTTTTACGTGGTCTTGGTCTCGTCTTGGTCTCGACGGACTTTTGTCTTGGTCTCGACGGACTTTTGTCTTGGTCTTGTCTTGGTCTCGACGGACTTTTGTCTTGGTCTCTGTCTTGGTCTCGACGGACTTTTGTCTTGGTCTCTGTCTTGGTCTCGCTGTTTCGGTCTTGCGTTCTCAAATCGACATAGTGTTCGGGAGATTTGGAGTCAACCATCATCTGGTCTTGGTCTTGGTCTCGATACCCTCTGGTCTTGGTCTTGTCTTGGTCTCGGATTAGGCAGTCTTGACTACAAGTCTACACATACCTAAAAGACAAAGTGCAGCAGCAAAATCAGTGTCACACAGCAACAGCAGGCCTCTCCTCATCCCTGTTTAGCACAAGTAAGGAACACATAAACGGATGGTGTAACAGATAAAAGGCAGTTCCAATTACTATTTTCCTTGTTCAAAGCAATCAAAAACACTTTGGGAGCTTTTAGCCATAAGAACTAATACTTGGCAAAGAAAAATACACCACATTTAAACATATAATTTAGTACAAGGAGAGGAGCTACAGAAAGTGTGCCTCACCAGTATGGAGCCCATGCAGCTCTGGCTGGGAAAGCCCACACATGCAACATGTTTACAAGTGGCGTCACACTGATTAATGCCCCACTTCAACAGTGACACATGGAACCTTAGTTTTACAAAAATTAAATTTACACAATAAAAAAAAAAAAAAAACTATATACAATACAGTTTTGAGTTCACACTCCGTATATTATATCTCAGTATCCACAGGCTGTGAGGCTCCTGAACTCTCTGCCCCCCTCTCACAGACAATAACCATATCCAACTTCTTAATAGCAATGAACTGGTCTGCATTGGTGCATCATATCTTTATTCTCTTCCCCCTCCTGCCCCCCCTCTTTCTTAAATAGATAACTATCATATCTGATATCATATCTCACAGTACAATAATATTGAATGGGTTGCATTGTTGTATTTTGTCATGTTTCTCAGGTCTTTGTCTGAATTTCTACGAACATTATTGCTAAGGATTGTCTTATTGCATTGGAGTCACACTGGGTTAAATATGTACACTTGGGTTTTAAGGGGTATTTATTATTTTCTTCTCTTTTTTTGGGTTGTATGGAAGCCCCAAACGCAATTTCATTGTTCTTGACAATGACAATAAATAAATAAATACTAATACTACAGCTACACAGGCAGCTGTGATTGAGCAGCAATGTCCATCCAACTCTTTTCATGGTTGTTGTAGTCGTGATAATTTTGTGAGGCCACATTGAAAAGCCTCGGATACGTAAGCGTAGAGCTGCCAGCCAGGCAAAAGAAAAATAGAGCTATATCACGTAGGGGTGCAACGATATTCGTATCGATATTGAACCGTTCGATACAGTGCTTTCGGTTCGGTACGTATAGGTATCGAACAATACAAAATTTGTAATTTATTTTATCAACTTTCCTTCTGACGATGCTGTCTGTGTTGAGCGCTCAGTGGATCTGCGTTCGACTACTCCGCTTAGGCTGCACTGTCGAGCGCAGATCCACTGAGCGCTCAACACAGACAGCATCGTCAGAAGGAAGAGCGCAGGGCAAGCTAGCAAGACAGAAGTTAAGCTCTCCTTGCAACATGGCAAACTGAACCTCCCCCACCCTCATTCAGATCTGGCGTTTGGAATTATTTTAGTTTTCATGTGATGTATGACCCTGAAGGTAAGCGCGTCATGGATTAAAGTAAAACAGTATGTTGGATGTGCCACGCAATGCTCAATTACATGGGTGGGAACTAGTGTGTTAGCGCAGTTAGCTCGTTAAGGTGTTGGCTGTCTAGGCCCATGCACGGGGCGATCGGCGGTAGCTCGTTAACGGAGATTTGCCGTGTTGTGGCGTTAAGGTCATTTCAACGAGATTAACCTGAAAGCACTAGTGGGAACACAACGAATATGACTGCACATTTACGCCGACATCATCCTAGTGCAAAGACAAAAACAACAAGCATGCATGCTACAAACTTTACCCGAGTCATTTAGACAGCCGTTAGCACATGATTCTCCTTATGGGGACCTGATATGTTTAATATGCTGCTGAGAATATAGCCCAGAAGAAGCATATAGTATAGTTTTTATTTTGGAAAGAGCCATTTCTCATCTGTAATAAACTTTCTTTTCCAAAGATGAGTGATTCCTCAATCAGATACAGGGCTCGCAATATCGCTAGCCCGACGTCCTGGGGCTAGCGATTTTTCCAGTCGAGCTACCAAAATCTATTTCTGCCCTGCCCGTCGGGCTATTGTAGGAAGGAAAAATATATGTCAATGCTTTTGCATTCTTTTGGAAATGTAGCTGGGTAATTATGTCATTGTCATCGGTGAGCCACTGTCAATATGTGACATATTGAAATCGCGTTTGAATTTGCGCTTGTTTTTTTGCTTTCACTTTGCAGTCGCGCGAACTGTGTATAGAGAGCGACAGTACTGATTGGTGAGTGATGATAATTTGTGCACCAATTCCTCTGACATAGTCTTATCAATGTTAGCTTACTATGCAAGCATGACAAGTGAAATCTCCCGCAGCAAGCTTAAACATGTGAGAGGTTGATCGTGCAGAGAATCGCTGAGCGTTATGTGAGTGCGTGTGTAAAAGCAGCAGGATATATATATTTCAGTTCTGCTGAGCCAAATAAGACAGGTCAGGGTGAAGAAGTGACAGCCAAAGAAAAGCTTACCACAAAACGGAAAAGTTATGACAAATCAGACTATAAGGCAAAAAGAAAGTGCAGCTTTATGGTTTCATGGACAAAATAATTTCTGTGGCTGCAATATGATGAGCTATATAACCAGGGGTGCACATAAGTGGTCCGCAGGTGCGCATTCGCTGTCAAAATAAAAAACATGCACAAGGGTTAGGGTTAGGGTTAAATTTAAAAACTGTACTTTTGAGTTAAAATATATATTTATAATTTTAATAAATGACAAATTAAAAAGGCATGAACATTATTTTTGTATCGAAAAAATATCAAACCGTGACACCAAAGTACCGAACCGAACCGTGAATTTTGTGTATCGTTGCACCCCTAATATTACATTATAACATGAAAAGTATATTGTTAGAACAATAAGCTTTTCGCGTTATAACGTGATATAGATCTATTTTTCTTTTGCCTGGGTGGCAGCTCTACACTTACATACTCAGATGAGCTTGCCTCATCCTACAAGTTGTGCCTCCATCTCTTGTGTCCAGATCACACGCTGCACTGCTGTGCTGCTACACCTTTTCTTTCATTTCTGTGTTTGTGCGTGCACAGTGCGAGAGGCTGCGTTGAGGGGTGACAGGATTTCAAACAGGTTTGATTATCTTGTGACCATACGATTGATGATTGCGAGCTGGTCATGAGGTGTTAACTGCTTTTCGTTACCCCATGTATACTACACGATGCACACACGATTAAGGCAAAACTTGGGCCGATCCCCAAAACATTTGCGCGACTGAAAAATCGGCTCAAAATGGGCCAAAAATCGCACAGTGTATGCCCAGCTTTTGGAGGCTAGCTCCAAACAAACATCTGCAGCTTGGCAGTGTATACAGCACTATAATGACCAGACCTAATTCTTTTGAAAACCTTACATCTTTCCACAGGTCTCCATTTCATCAGACATCACCTAGACACAGAGATGGATGAGGCCAGCACAAACAGCAGCCTATTCGACGAAGATGATGGATCCATGGGGTCAGGAAAGTCAGAAGCAGGGGAGCTGGAGAGGTACCTTTCATGTCCATTCACTGGAGGTGTGGATCTATTGCATGGCTTTCCTCACATCAAGAAGCCGTCGATCAAAGTCAATACAGCTCTTCCTGCATCTGGAGCTTGTGAAGGACTTCTTAGTCATCCAGGACTCCTGTTCACTGCTAAACAGTTAGAGCTTCACAGAAAGAACCTTGAGAGCAAACTGCTGCTGAAGCTTAACCATTACCTCACTGAGTGAAGAAATGGCACATTTTTGCTAAATATGCAGAAATAAATGCACACCCATACAACTTATGGTCAATTGAGCTGCCTTGTATGAACATACGTTGAAGATGCCTCGTTCTGTTTTCTCTGAGGCTGCTGTGCCATTTGGAGCAAAAATCAATATAAAGTTTTGTGATATTATTCTGTTATCATATGTTACCTTATATATGTAATCAAAGTAGTTGAAGTATGATACTGCTGTAGATCATATTATACCCTTTAACATAGAGTGTGTGATCAGTATGTAGTCTTAGTTTGCAGTATACTTCTGACTTAAAAGAGTGTGAAAATCATTAGATCTATTGGATTGACCTGTATTACTAGACACTGTTGAATGTGTTACACTGTGTCTTGACATTTCATACTGCTGAATCATGAAGAGAATGTTGGGTGCAGAGGACCTTGTGCCGATAATAGAAGAGACAGACCACATTCCATACCCCCACCTTTCAGAAGAGCAGAAAGACAGGGAGCCGAGGTCATAACTTAGGCGCCGTAAAAGAGAAAGAATGTGAATATTTAGGCTTTTACGACTAGGTGGGGGCCACTAGAGACTATAAAAAGCTGAGCAACCCGTCACCATTTTGAGACTGCTGTGACCCTCTTCAGGCATGTCTCCCCATCATGATGGTCCTTATGCTCTTAAGTGTTGAATTGTATGGAAATAAATGATTGTTGATTGAGCATAAATACACCGAGTATTGTCCTTCCTTCAGCCCAAAGATTCAAAGAATTGGGAGATTTCAACAACTTGGTGCCGTGTGACCCGGATCTTTGGTGTGCTGAGGAGGTGCAGATTTGGCCTTTGGTGAGATCGTGGGGCGAGGCGAACAGAAGGCCGGCCTAAAACAGAAAGGTAAGCACAGCCTGTTGTATTACAAATACCAAATGTGCATATTGGGCTTTCCAAATTAATCTGTTCGCTGAGTCACATGTATTTTCACATTAAATTTGTCGGTGTCTGGTTTTTGGCGCAAGATACTAACAACATAAGTTGAGGCTGAATTCCAGTGTGTTAAATAAACTGCTTCTACCGAGATACTAATAACATACTACGTTGGACTAATTGCAGTAAACTGCTTCTACCGAGATACTAATAACATACTACGTTGGACTAGTTGCAGCCACTTTACCTTCCACATTTAATTTTGTCTAAGACTGGCTTCTGTAGCAATAATACGTTAGAATTTCTTCTGGAGACGCGGCCATTAGTTCAGTACATTGAAGTCGAGGTTTTGAAGTTTGTTTATGGTGTCGGTTAAGTCCTGGCTCTTGCCGGCTATGAAATAGAAGTTGATTTAAGGAAAAGCAGATGCTGGCTCACGGTGCAGTTGAACACTGGCAATGCGGAAGCGAAACACGTCCGTAGGTTTGGTTTATGATACGGCCGTGTTCCGGTGGTACGGCCGTGGAGTGCAGTAGTGGTTGGTGCTGGTTTCAGTACGTTGAATAGAGGTTTGACGGTGGTTTATGGCGTCAGTCGAGTCTCAAGGGCTGTGGTCATAAAACAAAGTAAAATTTTACTTGCCAAGAAGTACATAGAGCAAAACCTGGTTTATGGTATCAGTATAACTTCAGGGGACGCAGGCATCACTTTTATGATGCGATTTTGCCCCGTTGTGGCGGCCATGAGCGCAGAGAAAGGGGTATTTTGGTCTATGGTGCAGTTGTGCTTTAAAGAATTCTAACAGTTGAGCTCAGAGGTTTCTGTGCAAATTTCTGCTGATGAAAAGGCGCTCTCTGTGTGTCTCATTGTGGGTGTGCGAAGCTGCGAAGCGCGCTCTGGGTGCTGTTTTGTGTGACGCGCACTCCGGGTGCTGTTTTGAGTGTGAGTGAGGCACGCTCTGAGTGTGTTTTTTGTGAGTGTGAACTGTGAACACAGTGACAGTGACGGTTGATGTGTTTGAATAGGAGGACATTAGAGCAAAGACACATTTTAGGATCAAAGGTTGATGCCTAGTGTACCTGTGGAAACTAATTTTGTTCATGGTTTGGCAACCCCCCTGTCTGTAGACGTGCAGGCAGGTTAAGTGCCGAGGTGGCGACTTGGGAACTGAGGACTCCCGCTTAGCTACGGAATAACACTGGAACGGCCGTGTAATCACGGGTTCACATCTATTCCGGACTAGAACAAGACACATTTTGCGAACAAAGGTTGAGTCTAGATTAGTAAAGAAATAAAAAAGGTTGAATTCCTCGTTTCAGTGGTTGAAATTGTTGTGTGCCTGTCCCCTGACGAGTGTGAAATTAAATAAAGAGGGAATTTGGAGCCACATAGAGATAGACGAGCATAATTGGGTGTATTACTCTGTGGTGTAATAAAAAATAAAAAATAAAAAAAGAGAGATAGTAAGAGGTGTGTAGTGGAGAAGTATGGAGGAGTAGAGAGGAATGTGTTGGGAGACTGGCGTGCAGTCTGCGCTGTCAAGGTAAGCGTGTTGCCTGCTTATCTGTTTAACAGTGATGAAAATGAAATTAAATAAATCTCTTAGTTTGTTAATACAGGAAGCTGCGGACCTGGACCAACTGCCCCCACAAGCACAGCGGCCGAAGCAAAATTATAAGTAATGGGAGCCACACCCAGTAAGAATCAGCAGCTGTGAAACAGACAGCAGCGAGGAGAGAATTAGAGGAGAAATTAAGAGAAGTGTTAACACATAAAATTGGGGCCAACGGACTTGTGGAGGTTGGGAAGGCGTCCGAAGCATCACAACAAAAAGGTGAAACAAAAACACACAAGCAGAGAAATCTGAGAGAAAGGCTCCTTTTAAGGTAACGCCTAGTTTGAGAAAAAGTTAAAATTGACCTGCCTGCCTACAAATGCACACACACGCAATGAAAAAACAGCTTACACTCATGAACACGTGAAGATTTTCCAGCAAGGCTAAAGCAGCGAAACTTAACATACACCTGTTGTTAAAGGATAAATACATTACTGACAAATAAACTCTCTGGGTTGCAGGACAACAATTTAACTTCAAAGAAAAAGACACTGGTCTGACCAACCAGTGAAGACATGACAAATTTAGGGGTTAAAAGATTCAAATTGTGACATGTTTTCTGCTGATTGGTTGATACAAGTGATTACTGAATGAAAGAAAATTTCTTTTTGGGCTTTTAAACATGATCTTAAGAATTTTAACAGGTGCATGTTGTCCTGTCAACTTGGTGGGTCATGAGTTGATTAGAGGGTGAGAAAAAACAAAAAAAAAGGGGGAGAGAAGGCTGACACAGGGCCTGGTCCTGGTGTTTCTCCCCTCTCGTTGTAATACAGCCAACACAACATCATTTTCCTGTTCGTTTGCTTTTTTTTTTTTGTCTGTTTTTGTTTTTTTTGTTTTTCTCTATACATATTTAATTACAGGCTGCTTTGCCGGCCCTGAAAGCCGAGGCTGACTGGACTCCTGCTCTCCCCCATACGTGACCCTGACCAAATGCTGCAACAGCTGGACCCACAACAACAACCTGAAAAAGTCAACAGTGCTGCAGGAATGCGATCTCATGCAGCAGAGACGGAGAGCACTAAACCTAAGGCCCGTTTCACTACACGGGGGAAATTCCCAGACTGCGTCAGCTGACAGAGCTGTGACGAGACGCCCGCCAAGCCCGAAGGAAAAGTAAGGCCGAGCAAAAGAATGCTGAACTTGATAACTCTGCATTCACACTGTGCAGGACAGTGATGGACCAACACGGATGATCGGGCAGCAAAAAGGGCGTGACCGACACCGGAGGAGTAACTGAGTTCGGAAGGCACCTCAGAATGGACAAAAAACACAGAAGAAGATGCAGGTTTCACCTGCGGTGAGCATGGACACTGGAAAAAGGACTGCCCCAATTGGGGTCAGAACCAGGACGGACTGAACTTTGAGCAGCAGCAATGGTCGCAAACAAACTGAAAAGGAGGGGAGCGGGACCCCAGGGCATGCTTCAGGCCGTGGTTTACTCAGAAAACCAGAACAGGAAAGTGATGAACAAACACACACACGTCTACACACACACAGATTCAGAATGAAGTGAAATACACACATGAATACATGTGCACTCGTTGATTGAGTGAGAAATGACACACACACATACACACACACACACACACATTGAAATGCTGATCCACTGAGAAGTGATGCACACACACATACACACACACACGCTGATGCAATGAAGAATGCTTTGCTTATGCTGATATGCAAAATGCTGCACACAAACATCCCAATGCATAATTTTTATGAGGAGCCATTGATTTCCATTGATTACTTAGAATGTGTTATATGTCACCCAGAGAGCATTTATGTAGATTTTAGGAATAAGCTCTAAAACGGTTTGGTTATGAAAACAATGTCTGTGCGTGATGTCTGTTTATGGCTCAAGGCCTTGACTGAATTCTTTGCTGTGCTTCACACAGCCCTGATGAGGAACAGTGGCACAGAGTGAAAAATGATGAATTAATAGGGTAAGTTTAGGTTGGAGTACGGCATTTTCTGTGATTGAGATTTAATTCAAGGAGGAACAAAAGGTTCTCATTCCCACACAATATTGTCCCGACAGGAAGCAAAACGTTCCTGTGAATTTCTGGTTGATTTTTTTGGTTTTGCTTAGCGCTAGCTTGATGTTATCAGTGAGCTTTGGCTTGTGTTCTTTCTCGTAAGCGAGAGAGGGATAGTTTTATGCTTGGACATGTCTGCAATGGGCCCTAGTTTGTGTTATTTTAGTAGTATTTTGTTGGTTATGTCTGTTTTGTTTTTGTTACAGTGCACTGAGATAAAAACATCTGAGAGGTGTGATCCACCGGTGGTGATATGTTGATATTTTGTGAGTTTATGATTTAACAATCAGCTCTTTAAACCAGGCCTGAAAGATTGAAATTTAAAGCGCTATGAAATATTCTTACAAAAACAGTTGCAAAGTGTGCTTCTCCATGATTGTAATTGGTTTGGGAGAAATTCACTTATAAGGGAACACTGAGAAGTTCTGAGTCTAAAAGGATTGCAGCGAGTCAATCCAGAACAAAAGAACAAAGAATTGTTTCCTTTTAAAATGATGACGTCATCTTGCTGGTGATGGAGGCTCGAATAGGTTGCGCGGGAGACTCCATTATCAGCAACATCTGGTATGAATGTGTGTGGAGGTATGCATGTGAATGGACTGTGATGGACTGACGACTAAAAGCTTTGACTGACTTGATACTGAGACAATGACTGCACCCACTTTAGGACTAGTAAATGCCAATAAACAATTCACCCAGCCCACAAGAGAAGGGTGGATGCTTCGCTTTGTTTTGTTTTTTCAGGAGCAGGAGGATAAGAGAGACTGGAGGAGGAGACTGTAGCTTCACATAAGTATGAACTGCAGACTTAACACTTTGGTTGCTAATTCTGAGTTACTGATGTTTGCATTAAGAAAACTGTGCTATATTAGCTGTGTTTTGATTAAGGTATCATGTGATATTATTGGGAATGCCAAATGCTACAGTGGAGAAAACTATTGATATCACTCATGACTGGAATATGTTACTATTAACCATAGCAGGCCACTGTAAAAAGTCAATTAAATTTTATAGAGGAAAATCGCCAAAACTTTAACAATACCTATGAATGACTGGCCACATTCAGAATAGAGATATGCAATAATAAACATTGGTCCACGTGATTTAGGTTCTCACTTGAAATAGTAAGTTATTAAATGTAGAATATAATTGACAGGGACATTTGATAGGATGTGGTACTGCAAAAGAACAAGAGCAAAGTAAATAAAGAAAAATATTGTGTTTAGTTTGGATAAATTCAAATTAAAATGTACCATTACACTCAGAGGATCAATATGAAATAAAACATATGCAAAATTTGTAGGAAGTACATGACTGATAACTGTTCTGTCCTGAGCTTTTGTTTCTATAGCACCCACTTGACCACACCAACAGTTTCTCGCCACCAACAGGGGGTATTTGCAAAGAATAGGGAGGAATATCATCAAAACTGGGAAAGGTAAGCCCCGAAGGGGGTGAGGACACCGTAACTTTCACTTATGGTCAAATTCTTAAAATTTGACCCCAAACTTGAAAATTGTTCAAACATTTAGAGACAGAGTGGATAAACATAATGTCGCAAACCACATAAGGATGGAGCATTTGAATCAATAAGATGGTGAAATAACACGCAGTAAAATGTTGATTATGTTTATTCCAGTGTGCAGAGGAGTCAATTCCCTTCACAAAGTTTATAAATTCACTTGAACCAAAATTAGGAGCACCCGGTGCTGCAAGAGTTAATAGTCACAATACCCAAGGATAAGCACAAGAGCATGACTGATATGATGGGACTGGGATTTTGCTACACTTAATTATTGCAGACACAACTAAAACTATAACTGAAACTAATCTAAACTAAACTAAACTAGCAAACAATTGGTAAAAACTGATTAAAACTGATATAAAATTGAAAATCTGAAGTCGAAGCTAAAAAAAAATAAAAACTAATGAAAATTGCAAAACTATTACAACCCTGGTCCAGACGAAGATGGCGTTGGACATCTTCAGGGCAGAAAAGGGTTGGTGTGACCAAGGTGTGGTTTGGCTTGTTGTATGTACATTTCAAAATGTTACAGCTCTGGATGGACCAGTTACCAGGCCATGGAAGGATGACAGACTTCATTACATGAGGAGAAGGGACATTTTCGGGATTGAAGATCCTCAGGGATGACAAGGCTGGAGCAACGGTACTCGAGAGAAGAATTTCTGATACTTTCTGAGATATGATGTCACTAACCTTCTCTTTTAATTGTCTAGCTCCAATGAATTGACACATGGGAGTGTGTCAAAAAGGGGGAGTTGAGTCCGAACATCAAACAATGGTTTTATGAACATTTTATAACTTTATTTGTGTGTTTAATAATTTAGCTATGGTAAAACTTAAGCTTATAATGTGGTAGACTTAGAAATGGTTCATTAATTTTTGATTTCTTTTACACACACATAGATTATGATTAGAATAGGTCCTGAACATAATATTTTAAACCAAATTTGAATCATTAGAACAACAATGGATAACAATATTAGATTATCAAGGCTAGGGAGAGAGGTGTTTTGGTTTTCTGTCTCTTGCAGAGAAAGGAAGAGACACCAGACGGGGACACGGAGATGTGAGGACCCTTCACAGCAGAGACAGATGTAGGGACTGCCGAGACAGCAACTGGGGTCAAGTGTCATGGCGTTTGGGCTCCTTGAGAAGATGGATCCCACAAACACAGCAATAACCATGAAGGGGTTGGCGAAAACCAGGAACACCAGACCAACGAGGTTCAAGAGGCTCTTGGCAAAAAGGGGGACACGGAGGTGAACCCAAAACACACAGATCTTTGTTTGAAATCGGGGCAGAATAATCCCCAGAACTGTGCAATGACTAAAGGGTGGTCTAACCCCGGAGGTCGAAGAAAGAAGCTGAGAATCACACAACTGGAAGACACTGTTAGCTGCAGCAATAAAAATAAAGGTTAAAAGCTCTTTAGACAGAGGTTCTAGTCTAAGTACATTTGAAAGGTATAAGGTGGCATTAAAAAGGCGGTGGAAAACTGGAGCACCAAAATAAAGCTGTGGGAGAATTGGGGAGTGATGGGAGTGTCATCTGTAACTGCTGTTATGGTCGTAAGTCTAACTTTGCTTGCATCTGAACTGCGTGAACACAGAGGTCATCCCACATATGGTCCACCCGTTAAAGGGGGACAGAAGGCCTCAGGACCAAGAAGAACTGGACCTTGCAATGCTGGAGTGTATGTTGTAAGTGATCTCTTTGAAGAAAAGAGATCAAAGGGGAATTGTGATATTATTCTGTTATCATATGTTACCTTATATATGTAATCAAAGTAGTTGAAGTATGATACTGCTGTAGATCATATTATACCCTTTAACATAGAGTGTGTGATCAGTATGTAGTCTTAGTTTGCAGTATACTTCTGACTTAAAAGAGTGTGAAAATCATTAGATCTATTGGATTGACCTGTATTACTAGACACTGTTGAATGTGTTACACTGTGTCTTGACATTTCATACTGCTGAATCATGAAGAGAATGTTGGGTGCAGAGGACCTTGTGCCGATAATAGAAGAGACAGACCACATTCCATACCCCCACCTTTCAGAAGAGCAGAAAGACAGGGAGCCGAGGTCATAACTTAGGCGCCGTAAAAGAGAAAGAATGTGAATATTTAGGCTTTTACGACTAGGTGGGGGCCACTAGAGACTATAAAAAGCTGAGCAACCCGTCACCATTTTGAGACTGCTGTGACCCTCTTCAGGCATGTCTCCCCATCATGATGGTCCTTATGCTCTTAAGTGTTGAATTGTATGGAAATAAATGATTGTTGATTGAGCATAAATACACCGAGTATTGTCCTTCCTTCAGCCCAAAGATTCAAAGAATTGGGAGATTTCAACAGTTTACAGCATATCTTGTCACGGGAAATTGTTTTCACTGTTTATATATTTATATTATTTACTGTAGGTATTGGTGAAAAAAGCTTTATGTTGTGAAAAACTGAAATCTGGAAATTAGAATTGCTGTGCCTTATTTTGTTGATGTTTTTACATATATTCCTTTTGAAAATGGTAAAATTTGTATATTTATTTATTTTTGTTTGTCTGATAACATTTATTTAAAAAATAAATCGGACATTTCAAACAGTTACTCGCTACTTGAGTAGTCTTTTCGCCAAGTACTTTTTTACTCTTACTTGAGTAACTTTTTTGACGACTACTTTTCACTTTTACTTGAGTAATAATATTTTAAAGTAATGCTACTCTTACTTGAGTACAATTTTTGGATACTCGACCCACCTCTGCTCATCTTAGCTAGCTAGGTCCTAAGACCTAGCTAAGGATGGTAGTTACGGATTACCTTACAAACACGTTTAACATACCGAAAAAGTGCAACGGGGCCTCGGGTCCTTCTGTCGGGTAGTCCAGTTTACTGAAGAACACCTCAGGCTGTCAGGTTAAAACAATCAGGCGTGTTTTCGTAACGTAAACGCTGGCCCTCCTCTCAGAGCCTAAGTTCTATCTGCTGTTCCCGAACAGAGATACGCAAGTTTCTCCGTGACTGCAGCTATCAGTCAAAGCTGTTATGATGATGTTACACTCCAATTTAACATCACTGCGGTAGGAATTAGAATCAAACTTATGGGAAAGGAGACCCCTTGAACATAAATCAGCGTGGTGAGAACTATTGATAACAAAAGAAAGAATCTTTGGAAAAAGTTTATCTTAGGAGAATTTATTTATTTTTGTCTGACCCCAGTCCCATCCGCTAACATGGAGGAGGCGGGGTTTATGACCTATACTGCAGCCAGATACCAGGGGGCGATAGAGACGTTTTGGCCTCATTTTTGGGGTGCTGTCGCATTGTCCATCTTTTATACAGTCATTGGTTTGGTTTTGACATAGGTTTGACATAGCATATATATATATATATATATATATATATATATATATATATATATATATAAGCATATATATAAGTATATATATATATATATATATATATATATATATATATATATATATATATATATATATATATATATATATCAAAAAGGAACTTTCTGCCAGGGACGCCTAGTCCTTGTCCTCTTTGAGGGATAGTCAGTTGGTCACTGTGGAGCTTGGGGCACTCCAGAATAACTAGTGGTTTCACCACTTTACCGTTTGGAACGGTATCTGCGCTTTTTTGGACACTGTTAAATTGAGTTAGGGATTTTAGAGATTAGGCCAGAAACAGACTCTGATACTGGTTAATTGATTACAAAAAAGTTGGACTTTCTTCGGTTGGACCCGTTAACTTAAATTTGTCAAAACTGTGTAGGCGCTAAAGCTGTCAGGCCTGAGAGTGATTGTAAATATAAGACATCTTTGTATATATATAAAATAAGAGAGTTAGTGTGTGTGTGAAACGAGGCTGTGTGTGACGTCAGCGCGCTGCAGCTCTGCGAGCTATTTTTAGACAGTGTGTGAACATGCAAACGAGGTGGCTGCTGTGAAGCGCGCAGAGGACTTTTGCTTCCTGTTTAGCGTGTTTTTGAGTTTTATAATTATGATTTGCAAACAATGATACATGCCTGTAATTAAGACGCTGATTTTGCTGATTATAATATTACAATTAAAGTTTTGAATGACTACGGTGAATGTTTGATGTTTGGCTGGGTTTTGATATAGAAGAGACAAATCGTGCATGATTTAGACCGGCACTTCAGTCGGCAGAGTAAGATTGAGTGATAAATACAGCTGTGATTTGTTTCAGTTTTGTGGTGTGAAGCAGGATTTATAAGATTTTTTTAAGTGGTTCTTGTTTCAGTTCAATAATATAAGCAGTTACATTTGATTTACTGTTGCTTTTATCATAATATAGGGTGTGATCAAGCACGAGGTTCAGCACTAGAGGTGGTGTAGTAATTTCATTTCATCATACTTAGATAAAAGGCATGCTTATTTCGGGGTCGTGCCGAATTAAAATTTCACCTATAGGGGATCTTCTTTACATGAATTGCATTGGTCACAGTGAGTATGGATAAATGACTGAATACAGTGAATTTTCTTGAGGGTGTGTTTCTAGGGATAATTATTACTGGTTTTATACATTCAAATTGAGGACGAGGATTGTGGCGGAGAGTGTGGACAGAGGACGTGAAGACAGCTTTGCAGCTGCTGGAGTGAGTAGCTGTGTGTATGTGTGTGACAGGAACTTTGCTTGCCCATAAAAGGCAACTGCCTGACTGTGTGAAGTATGCACCAAGAGAGAGAGAGAGTAAAATCTAGGCAGATGAAGCGAATGGATGTTTTCAGAAAAGAAATAGTAAGTGGATGTTTTAGTGTTTTAATACAGGTGGATTTCTCTCAACCTGGAAACCTGAGTACAGCGGCAAAAGTATAGATTAACAGAATTTGGACGACAGACAGGCCAAGCTTTGGCTCAAAAGTTTAAAGTTTGATCCCAGCTTTGTCCCCACCCTGAAAAGAAGCTTAAAGGACATCTTCTCCTCCAGTTATCGGTTACCATCACTGGAAATTTTCAGGCAAGTTTTTGGCTGATTTGCTATTAGCACCATGTGTCCCTGAAATCTCACAAGCAAGCTCTGACTCCTGGCTGAAGACATGGAATGCTGTTATTTAAGGTGGGAAATAAAATTTGGGAAACAAAATAAAAACACACACACAACCAAAGAAATGTATGAGAAAGGCACGTGTTAGAGGAATGCCTTGTTTGAGAAAAAAGTTAAAATAACCCACCTACAAATGCACACACACGCAATGAAAAAAACAGCTTACATTCATGAACACGTGAAGATTTTCCAGCAAGGTTAAAGCAGCGAAACTTAACATACACCTGTTGTTAAATGATAAAGGTTATCCACTACTAACAAATAAACTCTCTGAGTTGCAGGACAACAACTTAACTTCAAAAAAAGGGACACTGGTCTGACCAACCAGTGATGACACGACAAATTTAGTGGTTAAAAGATTCAAATTGTGACATGTTTTCTGCTGATTGATTGATACAAGTGATTACTGAATGAAAGAAAATTCCTTTTTTGGGCTTTTAAACATGATCTTAAGAATTTTAACATGTACCTGTGTTGTCCTGTCAGCTTGGTGGGTTATGAGTTGATTATATAGTGAGAAAAAACAAAAAAGGGGGAGAGAAGGCTGACACAGGGCCTGGCCCAGTTGTTTCTCCCCTCTCTGAATAACACAGCCAACACAACATCATTTTCCTGTTCGTCTGTTTTTGTTTTGTTTTTGTTTTTTCTCTTTATGCTTGATTACAGGCTGCTTTGTTGGCCCGGAAAGCCGAGGCTGACCTGGACTCCTGCTCTCCCCGCTACCATCTTTGATGTGACCCTGACCAAATGCTACAGCAGCTGGACCCACAACAAAAACCTGAAAATGTCAACACTGCTGCAGGAAAACGATCTCATGCAGCGGAGATGGAGAACGTTAGATCCGAGGCCCATTTCACTACACGGGGTGCCAGCCAGGCAAAAGAAAAATAGAGCTATATCACGTAGGGGTGCAACGATATTCGTATCGATATTGAACCGTTCGATACAGTGCTTTCGGTTCGGTACGTATAGGTATCGAACAATACAACATTTGTAATTTATTTTATCAACTTTCCTTCTGACGATGCTGTCTGTGTTGAGCGCTCAGTGAATCTGCGTTCGACTACTCCGCCTAGGCTGCACTGTCGAGCGCAGATCCACTGAGCGCTCAACACAGACAGCATAGTCAGGAGGAAGAGCGCAGGGCAAGCTAGCGAGACAGAAGTTAAGCTCTCCTTGCAAGATGGACCTCCCCCACTCTCATTCAGATCTGGCGTTTGGAATTATTTTGGTTTTCATGTGACGTATGACCCTGTAGGTAAGCGAGTCATGGACTAAAGTAAAACAGTATGTTGGATGTGCCATGCAATGCTTAATTACATTGGTGTGAACTAGTGTGTTAGCGCAGTTAGCTCGTTAACGTGTTGGCCGTCTAGCCCCATGCACGGGGCGATCGGCGGTAGCTCGTTAACGGAGATTTGCCGTGTTGTGGCGTTAAGGTCATTTCAACGAGATTAACCTGAAAGCACTAGTGGGAACACAACGAATATGACTGCACATTTACGCCGACATCATCCTAGTGCAAAGACAAAAACAACAAGCATGCTACTAACTTTAGCCGAGTCATTTAGACAGCTGTTAGCACGTGATTCTCCTTATGCTGCTGAGAATATAGCCCAGAAGAAGCGGATAGTATAGCTTTTATTTTGGAAAGAGACATTTCTCTGTAATAAACTCTCTTTTCCAAAGATGAGTGATTCCTCAATCAGATACAGGGCTTGCAAAATCGCTAGCCTGACGTCCTGGAGCTAGCGATCTTTCCAGTCGGGCTACAAAAATCTATCTCTTCCCTGCCCGTCGGGCTATTGTAGGAAAAATATATGTCAATGCTTTTGCATTCTTTCAGAAATGTAGCTGGGTAATTATGTCATTGGCATCGGTGAGCCACTGTCAATATGTGACATATTGAAATCGCGTTTGAATTTGCGCTTGTTTTTTTGCTTTCACTTTGCAATCGTGCGAACTGTGTATAGAGAGCGACAGCACTGATCTGTGAGTGATGATAATTTGTGCACCAATTCCTCTGACATCGTCTTATTAATCGTTAGCTTACTATGCAAACATGACAAGTGAAATCTCCCGCAGCAAGCTTAAACATGTGAGAGGTTGATCACGCAGAGAATCGCTGAGCTTATGTGAGTCCGTGTGTAAAAGTAGCAATATATATATTTTAGTTCTGCTTAGCCAAATAAGACAGGTCGGGGTGAAGAAGTGACAGCCAAAGAAAAGCTTACCACAAAACGGAGAAGTTATGACAAATGAGACTATAAGGCAAAAAGAAAGTGCAGCTTTATGGTTTCATGGACAAAAGAATTTCTGTGGCTGCAATATGACGAGCTAAATAACCAGGGCTGCACATAAGTGGTCCGCAGGTGCGCATTCGCTGTCAAAATAAAAAACGCGCACAAGGGTTAGGGTTAAATTTAAAAACTGTACTTTTGAGTTAAAATATATATTTATAATTTTAATAAATGACAAATTAAAAAGGCATGAACATTTTTTTGTATCGAAAAAATATCGAACCGTGACACCAAAGTATCGAACCGAACCGTGAATTTTGTGTATCGTTGCACCCCTAATATATATATATATATATATATATATATATATATATATATATATATATATATATATATATATATATATACATATGCGCGCCGTGTATTAACTGCAGCTACAGCTGTGCTTTCCGTGTCTGTTTCCCTCAGCGACCCGCTGAAGGTTTTTGCATGTTGTATTGCGATTTCGCTGGCATGACATACTTTCACAGCACTCAGATCCGCCTCTCTCAGAAGCCTCTCTCTTAACTTTGTATCTTTTATTCCAAATATGATCTGATCTCTTATCATATATTCTTGCAGCTGTCCAAAATTGCATGTTTTTGTCTTTAACTTGTGGTCGGTCAGAAACGTATCAAAACTCTCTGAAGGTTGTTGTACACGTGACCGAAAGACGTACCTTTCAAATGTTTCATTCTTTTTGGGCGAACAGTATTCATCAAACTTTCTCACTACTTTGTCAAACTTTTCTTTGTCTTCTGCAGTTGCGAACACAAACGTGTTTTATACTTCCACCGCTTGTGGACCTGCTACGGTAAGAAGCAGTGCAATCTTCCGTGTATCAGGCTTACAATCTAGGCCGACAGCTTGCAGGTATAGCATAAACTGCTGTTTAAAAGTTCGCCACTCACAGTCCACATTTTCGTTCCAGTTGATGGCATCTGGCGGCTTAACACTGTCCATGATGACCTGCTTTACTGGTTCACTCCTGGTACCATGTCGTGTTTTTAATAAAACATCAGTAGTGGTGAGCAAGCTTCTTTATTTTAACGTGGCTCACATCCATGCATGTAAAACATAACCTGCTGCTGCTTCTACGACACAGTATATATCACAATTTGGTTTAGACAGCCCCCTAGTGGTGAAACTGAACTAACCCACATAACTCCTATCAACACAGGAACCATACTGAATTTCACCAGAGAAACACACACAGACACAAACAGACACACACACATATGAAGAGAGAGAGTATGCATAGTATGCAAGCAGCTACCAAACAGCCATCATAATACGTCATACAATGAGAACAGGACAAAGCAACAATTTACAATGACTAATTAATATTAAAATCTGTAACATAATGTTTGGAGTTTAGTCTGTTACTGTTACTATTTTTACCATTTCTTCTTGGAGCAACTGTAACCCACATTATTTCCTTAGGGATTAATAAAGTATTCTGATAGTTTCAGGATGACCTGCCATTATCCAATGACACATCTTCTTACCTGTATCTTTTGCTCATTTCTCCTCCTCTTCTTTTCTATTTTTTCTAAACTGAGCACCTGATGGCTTTGAACTTTTCTTGTCCATCTTCCATTGGTTTTAATTTTGCACTCCAGTATGAACACCCATCCCCCAACTCGAGGATCACCACAACATAACCTAACAGACCTACACCTTAGTTCACAGATTCACTTTGTCTAAGGTTTATTTCTGGGATTTTGCACAACCCAGGATTCAAATCATGAATCCATAATGTGCTTGGATTTGCAACATTATGAATGAAATGTGCTCTATTTGGAAGCAGCCGGCCCCTGTAAACTGTAAATTATAAATTTTAAATTGTTATTGATCCCTTTACTCCTGGTCCTAAAGTGTATATTTATTTTCTTACTCTTCTTATATTTATTGTTTGTTTACTTGCACTGCTGTAACTGGAGCCTCGTCGTCTCGTCTCTCTATATACTGGACTGTATGTAGCGGAGATGACAAGTTTACTTTGACTTCAGCAGCGAGCAGGCGCACCGAGGGCTCTCGCGCTCACTTTTCCCGTATAGAATTTCGGAAAAAAACATCGGTGCAAATTATAAGTCTGTATTATAATGTCTGTTGTTTTCGTGTTTGTTGGTTTGTTTTTATTTTATTTTACGAGCTCCAGCTAGCCAGAGAATCCCCCGCCACCCTGCCCTCTCCTCCCTGTGCCACAAGCAGCAGGCGCACCTCGCAAACGGAGGGCGCCCTTACTCCCAGCAAATGGGCGATAGAAAGCCGATCGGTGCCTATGCCATCCCCAATATGCGCTGCCTGATATCGGAGCAGCATGAGTACGAGCAATTTGTTTTTGTTTTTTTTGCCGATGCCCGTGATTCCGCCCCGCCCGTATCAAAAACCGCTACTGCATGTGACTCTACATATAAATAGCATGCACCCTCATCATGACTGAATGTGAGATCAGTTATGGCAATAATTTTTTGTGGCTGCTTCTGGTTCCTTTAGCAGGTTAAAAACAGTATGCTAAAATCCCACATTATGGTAACTTTAGTGGGTTACATCACAGGTTCAATTACGTGATAATACCATTTGTAAGGCAAGAAATATCCTCTGAAACAGTTTGATTCAGTTCAGCTCATGCCCGCCTTAAAATAATAGATCAACTTTTTCAAAGTTGTCCTGACTTTCTGGAAGCTTTCGACACTGACATCATTCCAAATGTTGTTTGGTAACAGATCATCAAAGCTTTGTATTCTACACACATTTAGTCCAATAAAAACAGGAATGCAAAGGTATATTTTATATATGTAAATGTATTTAAAGGAAGGAGAAAAAAGAAAAAAAAGAAAAAGGTGGACAGAGTGGAACTTTGACTTGTGCTGAGTCAGATTGTGACTATTTTGTCTCTTTGTAGACACAAGTATATGCATGTGCATGTAAATATGTAAGTGTCGTTTTTTTCCCCCTTTTTTCTATACTAGAAGTGTCTGTTAAGCTGATTCTGTTCTCAGTGCTGTTTCATTTAGCCCTCGGTGACCAGTCTGAAAAGAAAAATCGAAGTCAGAATTCGGTTTTATTTTCATATAGATATTTGATTATTTCCAGCGTGGGTTTGCTTCCTACAGTTTAGTCTTTATTAGTCCCAAAGCAGAGTTTTATCTGACCTGACTCAGTTTCAGTTCACTGTTCTGACCTTCACACTCATGATGATGATAATCTGTGTTATGTTCATTAACTGAAGACTTTTCATTTGTTGCCTCTCTCCAGAACTCTGTAACCAACATAAAGATGTGTGGAAATGTTCCTGCTCCCAACAGCACCAAAATTTCAGACTGTTGTTTAGGTTCGGGAGATGTGATCACCCCTGAATTACATAAAGCAGCCAAAACTTTGACTTCATGAAATCATTAATATAACTGGTAACTTAGCTCGTTTCAGTCCAAATGAGCATCAGGCTTCTGTCTAGGGCAGGGCAATATGGCCAAAAATATTTATCACGATATATATTTGAAAATTTGCAATAACGATATAACTGACAATATAATTGACGCAAGACAAAATACTTTACAACTCCACAATTTTATTAGTGCAAAAAACCCCATCAATGTATTTTCACTTAAACAAGCAGCTGTTTTTTATGTGCATTAAAGCTACATAAAAATTTAACAGTGCAAATGCAAATTCCTTGCTGACAGTTTAACCAAAAGGCATTTTCAGTGGAAATTGGCCGACATATCCTGAGCATAACCGTGTAGAATATCCACAAAACTTAAAAAGAGGTTATACACACACAATGCAGCACAGTATGTCTTACCCTTCGAGGCTCCTGACTACGGTAGTCGTAATGCTCCGACAATCCATTAAGTGGTGCGGCTTCGTAGCTTAGCAAAGTCGTACTAAAACATTTTTTGACAGATTTTTGAGCGCCGTGTACCACATGAAATCAGTTCGGTAATATCGGTAATAACGACGGTCCTCTTGCATGCTCTACCACAAATTGTGCTTTGGTGTGTATCTGACGGACAAAAGCTAAACCAGTTCCACACCACTGAAGTTGCAGCATTTTTACAAACCAATTCTGATTCATCTGTTTTATTCAACGATCCGCTTTCGTCCTTCTCATTCTCCGTCGCCGCCATGCTTTTTCCACCATGTGTGTATGAAAACAAAAGCACTGCAAATGCGGGTTTTTCCCATATTCTATCGTGATATTTCATTTTCTTATTATTGCCTAACATTATACCGGCATTACTGTGAACGGTATGGCCCAGCCCTCCTTCTGTCCTTAAAAATAAAAACTTTTAACTCTGATTAAACTGATCTTGGGTTGTTTTGTGTTGCAGAGAAATCTGCTGTTAAACTAACGTCACTATCAGTCAAACACACAACCTTCTCCACATAAAGTAGCTGAATGGAAACAAAGTGCAGACCGTCATTTATCATGGTGTTAAGCACAGTCTGAGAAAAAACTTTAAAAACTGCTGAAAATAATTTTCTAAATGTTACATGTGTTTTCAAACAAAGTGACAAAGTAGCAATAGAACCTGTAGATGATGTCCCAAAGCCTGAACCCATCAACCCTGTAGTACATCATTCAGCCCCCGCTCTGTGATGTCATCAGGGATACAGAGGGAGGGATGGCACCCTTTCTACTTGAAGCTGTAAACTAGAGAGCAGTCAAATCCCAGTAAGAGGGTTGTTAGGTTTAGGTTTATTAGTCTTTTTATACCGAAGTACAAGATCCAGTCTCAGATAATAGAAGGTCCCGAGCTAAGTAATTAATCTGTAGAGTGTAGCGAGTGTGAGGTATGAGAAGCTGATGAAAAGAGAGAAGTATGTTGAAAAAGAATGTATGAAAAAAAAAAGTACTTTCTTGTCTGTGGTTGTTTCATTGTTACGTGTGTTTTGTTTAATTCCGTGTTTCACTGCTGTGCAGCCAACAAGAAACTAAACTACCAAAGTCAAAGTCACAAGTCTTGATGCTTTTAGAACTACAACACTTCCTCAGCCTCAGTTACTTTGTACAGAGGATGCACCATGGGCAGGTTGCGCTCCAGAGACACTGTAAAAACCTCAGCCAGCAGGTGAGAACTGAGTTCAAACAGATTAAATTCTGCACTTCTCACGAAGATCTTGGCCATCAACCAGTTGTACTCAGAATCAGTAGGAGGAAAGATTGGGTTGTCCTCTGCTGGTTTCTGCTTCAGTTGCAGGCGAAGGAGAAAACTTAAGTAAGTTATAGCACTGTTATTGTAATTAATTATTTAATAACAGATAGAAATACCCAGATAATTCAATGGAATGATCATTATTTCCCAATGTATATAGTACAATAATGAATTAGGAGTGCATAATTGAAGGCGACTGCCACCTCTTATCTGTAAGGCTGAATTCAGATACAAATCAGAGGAAAGTCATTTCTACAACTTGTATCCACAGTTTTATTCTTTCAATCTCTATCCACAGATTCTGGTACCACCACGATTAGTAGAACAGGTCATCAACTAATAGGAAGGTTGGTGGTCCGATCTCTGGTTGCTCCAGTTTGCATGCCAAAACTCAGTGTCCCTGGGTTGAAAATCCTGAACCCTGAGTTGCTACATTCATTGGAGTGTGTGAATGGTTATTGATGTTATCTAGAAAGTGTTTAGATGTAGGAAGCTGCTGACTTGAATATGGCTTTGGGAAGAACTTTGCTTTAGGCTTCGGGAAAAGGGGATCAAACTTATCTTCGTTTCCTGTCAGAGAAAATCCATAACCACTTTCTAAATACTACAGCGTGGGATGCTGCTACCAGTAACCTGCTTAAAGATGTTTTCAAAAAAAGTGTGAATGAAAGAGTAAATCAATGTAACCTTAACCAACGTTCAAACTTAGATGCTAAGTTTAATAGTTTTTAAGTTTAAAGCTTACCTGAATAGTCCGGCCTGCACGTCCACGTCCTGTCCGGTCACCTTTCAGGCTGTTGGCTGGACATCGTTATTGTCTCGGCCGACCTCCGGCCCTGCTCAGTCGCCGCCATTGACTTCCACACGGCCGGCCTCCGGACCTGCCCTGTTGCCGCCGCTGCCATTGCCTTCCACGCGGTCGGCCTCCAGGACTGTTTTTTGGACTTTTGCGCTGTCGCCCTCCGGGCCGGCCCCCTGCACCACCCGGTTCTGGACTCTTGGACCGTCGTTCTCCGGGCCGGCCCCCTGAACCACTCGGATTTGGACTGTGAGGCTGAACTTTTTCAGAACTGTTTTCCTGGCCGGCCTCCGGATCCCCGTCGCCTGGGTCGCCGCTATTGCCGTGCGCACGGTCGGCCCCCTGAACAGATTGTGACTGTTCATGAGACTAAAATCATCTCACTGTGGTAATGTAAATATAATATGGCCAATATTATGTATTGTCAGATTATTATGATATAGATAGATAGATATAGATATATATAGATAGATATATAGATGTATGTATAGATGTATAGCTATATAGATCTCTCTCTATATATATATATATATATATATGGTCGGGGACCATTCTTAATTTCGTTGTTCTCATGACAATGACAATAAAGTTTCTGATTCTGATTTATATTTTACAGGATATATTACAGCAGTGAGTTTGAACTCAGGGTCAAACATTCAAGTTGCAGGTATTTATATTTATTTATATTTCCTATCACCTTAAATCACTCAAAGACAAGTATCTTTGACAGTGTGTATACAGATGTGTTATACATAAGAGACAAATATTGTTCTTTTAATATGTTGGCATTATTACATTTGGCCCAGTGCTTACATACATGTGCAAAAAGGAAAATGTACGAGTTGTGAAAACTGTTTCTGATAGAATGAAGAATAGACTGATATATTAAATATTCCTTTATTGGGTGAGAAAATCAGACCATGTCATAACTGCTTTAAGTCACACAGAATAGATATCAGAGCCTTAAACAGGCTGACTTCTGCTAAATGTATGCACATGTATGTACGGACAGTGTAGAGCCGTGGAGACCTGGCTTGTATGGTCTTATGTTGCTGACAAGGAATAAAGGTCTGTTGTTTAATTTAACTGACTGGCTCCGTGTTATCCGGCTAACCTCCACACCACATGCCCGCTGGACCGGCTAGCCGCTCCTTCCTCGCCAGACTGCTGTTACAATTTACAGGCTGTGTGCAAAATGCCACACTCTTCAAATTCATGCTAACTAATATTTTTATGTCCAGTAGGTGTCCTGCTAGAGGAAATGAAGCTTCAAGAAGCTTCGCGTTGGGGTGAACCAATTGGATGAAAAGCTTCAGTGCTTCATGAGGCTTCATCTGCCCATCACTAGTTAATATACCTCCAGCAGACAACTGTTTGCTGTACACCTGGCTTACCTTGGCTTATCTTCTAAAATCACTACTAAAAACATAAAATACAATAAACATCAAATACATTTCAACATATAAAAAAATAAAATAAAAAAAAGCACTAAAAGAAAAACAGCCTGTACCTCGAACCTCTGCTGTAGAGGTTTAAAACAACTGTTTGTGTAGCAGACAATTAAAACTTCTCAGGCTCTTCACCTACTCACGCAACCATTGTTCACAGCCGCTCATCAGTGGAAATGAAGAGCACCTGTTGCTACTTCCTCTTTTATACCCTCCATTGGGTCCTCCTGGGTCCTAAAGCCTTCCCCATTACATTTGCGGCAAAATTATCCACACCCACCGCCGCGCTATGAATTGTGGGATATATGGGACCACGAAGCGTGCACCGGACCACGCTTGATATTTGGGGAAATCGGCACATTTGGAGTACACTTCGAATTGGGACAGCTGTCGTCGTGTGGCAGTGACGTAATCGCACTTAAAATGCGTACTTCAAGCGTGCAGACCCTGAATTGGGACACAGCCTGTGTCTGTAAGTTCAGTCTGTGTTATGTTTCCTGTTTTACTTTGAAAGTCCGTGTCTCATGTAAATGCATCTGGTTGTGCTTCCTTTGTCTCGTTAGGCCTGATTTGCCCCAGCTGTGTTTCCCTCCTGTTGCACATTCCCTGATTGCTCCCTCTGTGTATTTAAGCCCTGTGTTTCAGTTTGTTGCTGTTGTGATCTACCCTTATCTAGCTGTGTTTCTGTCTGTGTAAGTGTATTTTGGATTCCTAGTTTTGGTACCTAGTGATGGTGAGATGAAACCTCATGATGAACTGAATAGGGCTGGGCGATATGACCCAAAGTTCATATCTCGATATTTTTTTAGCTGGATGGCGATATAAGATATATATCTCGATTTATTTATTTATTTATTTATTTTTTTAAAGCCATAAGTTAAGAACAAAAAGAGAGTTCTTAGTTACACTGTGTCCCAGCTGTCACACGGGCACTTTTATTTACATACAGCGTAGATGTACATGAAGAAATTACTCAAAAATAAATTATCAGCATTTATTAAGTAATCATGGTCCATAAATAAAAGAAAACAATGTTGTTTTTGTGCATAACAAAAAGCTCACAATTGTGCATTCAAAATGTAAACTAATAGACGCTGAGCATAATAACAAAGAGACAGATTTCACAGCTGCACGTCTCTGAACAGGTGCCATTTGTGGTCCTTATAGACACACAGTACGTATCACTCCGCGAGGCTCCTCCTCGGTAGCCGTAATCCTCCGACAATCCATCAAGCGGTGCAGCTCCGTAGCTTAGCAAAGTCATATTAAAACATTTTTTGACAGATTGCTGAGCGCTGTGTACCACATAAAATCGGTTCGCGGTCAGTAAGCACAACCAGAATTCATACATAAGGTGCACTGTCGATTTTTGAGAAAATGAAAGGATTTTAGGCCGTGCAGCCCCTCCGGGCTGCATGTCGTTAGCGCGGTTAGCTCGCTAACACTTTGACGCCGCCCAGCCCCACGCATGGTAACTCGCTAACGGAGATCTTCCGCTTTCATCTTGTCATTGCCTGCAGGTGAAGCTATGGGGGAGGCGGAGTTGTGTTCAGTGAAGGAGAGGCGAGGCCGAGTAACGTTGCGTAGAGACAAAAGTGGACGAAAGAGAAGCAAACCTGCGGCTCCACAAGTATAATTATAACGTAACATAGACTATATCTATGAATATAGACTATATATGTGAAAATATATATATATATGAAAATATATATATATGAAAATATATCGATATTTTAAAAAAAACTCGATATATCGCCCAGCCCTAGAACTGAAGCTTTCCACCCAATTGGTCGACCAATGGTTCGAAGCATTGTGATGATTCATTTACTCTACTGCGCCATCAAGTGGACAATTCAAGTGAAGCGGGCTCTGTGATTATAATGATGTGTAAACCTCTAAACTGAATAAATAAATTGTTTTCTTGGTTATTTATCCCGAATATTGTCTCAGTATGTGTGATTCAAAAGAGAAAGTGGAAAGTAGCAGGACAGCGTTTTGGTATGATTGTGTAACTGTTAGCCTCAGACAGTCAGTCAATAGTATAATTCAGATCATAGATCAGTACATTTGCATATTTGTATAACAATAAAACAAAGCTGACACTTTCGAGACTTTATCTAATGTGTAAGCATCACAGCAGATGCCTTTGTGTCAACATAGCTGAGGCTAAAACGGAAAAACGATTTTATAAAAATATTCAGCAGTAAATCAAAACCGAAGGAAAACCATTAATCAACAAATGAACATTACCTGATGCTGCTAAATTGAAGCAGAGCAAATAGAGGTTTTATTAGAGACACACCTTAACGTTTTGCAATTTTGCATAATGTTAAAAATTTTAAATTATTTTAGTAGCCTATTGAACGGCAGAAATTAGGTTTTCTTTTCAGAAGTATTTAAATGGGAAAGAACAGCGGCTGACAAACAACGGAGGTCTTATGCGTAACAAACAAGCGAATAATGCAGAAAACAGATTTTTAGACGGGAAACTGTTCTTGAAGTACACTGTGTGTGTGTGTGTGTGTGTGTGTGTGTGTGTGTGTGTGTGAGAGAGAGAGAGAGAGAGAGAGAGAGAGAGTGTGTGTGTGTGTGTGTGTGGGTGTGAGAGAGAAAGCTGTGCATGAAGTGTGATTTTATCCTGGTGAAAGCAAAACAGCAAAAGTCAGAGGAAATTCATGACGATGTTTATGTGAAGCGTAGTTTGGATCTCCTTTTTCCGCTGGTTCGGTCAATATTGTTTGAAGAGAAATAAAACCTGCAGCTTCAGAATCAGCGCAAAAAAGGCGTAAACACGAAGCACGGACCCGCTGACGGATCAGAATCAGTGAACTGTCGGCTTTCAGCCCCGACCGTGTCCGTGCTGTCTGGTGAGAAAGGCGACATCTCACTGATTCTGATCCGTCAGCGGTCCGCGCCTTGTGTTTACGTCTTTGTGCAGTATCGGTGTACCTCCTCTCATTTACTGTTTTAGCTGTTTGGTGGTGGTTGAAATGTAATAATATTTATATTAAAAATCGATTCAGGATTTTAATGAATCGATATCACGTTATCCAAGCTAGAATCGATTTTAATCGATAATCAAAACCCGCTCCTAGTACCTGTGTAATCATGCTTATGTACATCTGGATAATGACACAAACTAGTGTTTGGTGTTTCACTTTTTAATAAACTAAAAGACAGAAATCAGATTATAGGATGTGTAGTGTTGTTTATTTATATTTTGGTGTTTATCATTTGTGATATTTATTACTGTGTGCATACTTTATTAGGAGAGACAAAATTAAAAAAAAAAAACATCTCTTCCTTGCTGGTTCCATCGAATAAGAAATGCACAAGTAACTATGTAGCACATACGTAATCCAATTCCACAACACGGTGTGATGGGGAATCAGCTGTTTTTCTGCCCATTTTATTTCGAATCTGGCGCGAACCGGTGAACCAGTCCCTGAATCAGTCACGTGGTACGGACTGCCCGCGAGGCCTCGAACGTCACTGCATACGTAATCAAAGCAAGCCTCGATACGCGCTTCACAAAAAAACGCCCCGAGATTACCCGACACACGATTCGACGCTTCGACACACAGGACACATCACTATTGGTACCCTTTTGAGTTCAGTATTAAAGCTGTTTTGAGTTCAAGTTCCACCTCCGAGTGTCTGCACACTGGGTCCTCCTACTACCACTCCTGCCTGTACACAGCCGTTTCATAACAAATTCCTATGTACGTAGTTAGAGTGTACTTCTCGAATTCTGTAAAACATTCTTTTCAAAAGGAATACAAGACGGCCTGTTTTAGGATGTAAAAAAAGCCTCATAGCAGTGAAAGTAACCATATGGTTCCCTCACCACTGCTTATAAAGACAAATAATTGCTTAACTGCACATTAATCTTTATTTAATATCTTTATTGACTTGAGACAACTTTTAAATTATGTATAGTCCAGTATTTACTTGACATGTCACACAACTACATTAGGAAAATAACACATATAACAAGACGTTATGATTTTTCTGGTTTGCATTAATCTGTCGTCATTGTATAATCTAACAGTATGAAAACATTTCATCACTATTTCTCACCTTTTCAATGTACTGACTATATTAATTGATATCTTGGTAACATGCATCATGAATGAAGGTACAATTATTCTAACTCAAAAACTTTTAACTGGTAGTGTAAAGTGTTTGTCAGGTTCCCATTGTTCTTGGAATTTCTAATTTTGGACTCACTCATATACCTGAATAACGGTTCATTTTTGTTTAACCCTGTCTGTGGAGTCTGCTTTGGATTATTTCTCCTGTTTACTTTGACACACATGTATCTAAGTGTCATAAGATGGAAAGGTAAGTACAGATATATCAAATTTTTACTTAAGTACAGTACTTAATTAATTTTGGAACAGAGAAAGTTCCTTTTCTGCTGGCAGTTTCTTATGCCGTAGGGTGAACGACCATTCTTCTCGAGGACGCCACAGAGGCCCTCGGTTGGGCATTTTGGGATATCCTCATATTGCATTTCTTCTCCACCCACCCACAGCCACTCACCAGCCAGGTTACACAGGCCTGTCCACACCTGCCAACAGTAAACAAAGAGAAACAAACAAAGTTACAGTAAGTATAGTTATGAGTCTCTCACCAACACAAACGCATGCAGAAAACTGCCCAACCTCATCAGTGGTAGCCTCTTTTGCGGTCTCTCGTGCAGTGGTGTAGTCATCTGGAGTGATCAGGGAGGCCAGGTCACAGCCGTGGTTCCTGTATGAAGAGGCTGGATCTTCTGTGACCACTCCATCCAGAGACCTGCAGTGTTCTAATGCCTCCTCCCATGTTTTATTCTCCTTCACCAGAATCAACTTTTCCTCATAACATAGGAAAGTTTTTTTTTCATCACACTCCTCGCTTTCCCATTTTCCATCGCTTTTTCTGTTCACACAGTTTTCATCCTCTTCTGGTGCTGCAAGAAGTCGAAGTACAATAGAGAAAAAAGAATGGGATGGATTTCAGAGTGTTTTAAAGGTCTATTCAACTAGATTCAGTATCAAATCATTTTACCAGTACAGTGTTTATGTGTCTAACAAACCCTCCTTGCTGAAGTTCCAGCTGAAACAGTTGTTTTGGGACATCATGAAACTCATTACAGTCAACACTGTGGTAGACAACACTGCTCCACACTGTAAATCTGATCCTTTCTCACCACTTAAATTGTTGAATGCTCAAAAATTTGCTCAAAATTTCTCAAACTGATTTCAGTCTCAATGCAAATAAGTTTGGAATAATTACCAGTAAGTTTGATCTTGTAACATCTAAGGAGTATGAGAATTTACCGCCATCCCATGGTATGAAGATGGCTATTTCGCCTCCTCTGGACCATTTCCATGGACTTGTTGCATCCTTCCGGGACAAACCGATCCATCCAGAGTGCTGTAGAGCTTCATTCTCTTCTGCAGTTCTCACTCGGACCAAGTCAGTGTGGTTCTTCCTGCAGAATGCTACTGCCTCTTCCCAGGTATACTCGTAAGGGTTATTATAAAACTTGATGTCCAGCAGATGTCCACACACGGGGAAAAGAATGAGCAAGAGGGCAACGTGCTTCATCATTGTGTTTTTCACAGGAGAAAAGTGGACAAAAAGCCTGCACAGACAGGACACAGAACAGAAATTTTATAGTGAGGAAGAGCAGCGTCTACTGTGTCCACATAACGCTCTACTGATAAATGCTGGGAACAATAAACTCTTCATTAAACACAACTAGAGTAAATTGCACAGATATAGGTGCTTGTGTGTTTAAAGAAATCAATAAAACATTTCAAATTTCAAGTGAAATGTCCTATTATTTAAAAAGAAAAGAACACAAAACAATAGAAATACTAATTTAAATAAATTGTTGTAATGACATTTACAAAATAAGAGTGCGAGTGAGATCAAACTGAATAGTGAGATAGCTTTGGTTTTTTGTTCTTCTTTGGCGGATCATACACTGTGTTCAGTGTCTGATCCCTTTGTCACGATCTTGGGTCATCTGACCCATTGTATTGAGTTTTAGTTTATTTTGATGTTTAAAGAGCACTAACAGTGTAGACCAGTCTAAATGGATCTTTGATGACAAATTGTCATGGTCCCTGTGCCCCGCTGGTCGATCCTCTATTGGGCAATATGTTTGTGGTTTGTTTGCTCTCTCTCACTCTCTCTCTCGCCGCGGCGACGCTCATTGCGGGCTCCCGCTGCTGGCCCCACACACCTGCTCATCACCGCACCAGCCACTGATCCCAGCTGATTACTGCACCACTTAGATGGCGAGTCTGCACTAGTCTTCGCTGGATCGTTGAGCTATCAGCATCAGTTAAACTTGTGTATCTGCCAACCTGTATCTTGACAGCCTTTTGTAATTATCCCGCTAACCCTTTGATGACATAAATAGCATTTTGGTTATTTCAGGTTAATTCCTCTATAAACGGCTGTTTCAAAAATGTAGATGTAATAACTCTTTAGCAATTAAGTGTCATGATCTGTCTTGGTTCCCCATCTCGTTAGTTAGACTATGTTCAGTTGTGTTCCCACCTGTGGTCACTGGTCTATTCCTTCGTTTGCCTTGTGCTTTTAATGTCTGCCTCTTCCTCTGCTGGTTGTCGTGATCACCCTGAATGCTGGGTTTTCTGCTAGTCTGTCTGTTTAGTTTAAAGTGTTTTCCCAGTTTTAGTTTATAATTAATAATTCCAGCAATAAAGCTGTGTTTTGAGTTTAGTTTGGATTTTGGGTCCATTCCTGGCTGCCTAACACAGCTGTTATGACACCAAGTACTTTCAGACACTACAGTGACTGTGGTCCAGTTTATACAGGAATACTTCTTTAATGAGCTGCCTTTTTTAATTATTATTTTTTAATCTATACTTGTTCCTATATCTATGTGACAGTTTAATTAATCATGGTTTTCAATCACTGACATGAAAACAGGAGTTAAACCAATTTAGTTCTCTTTCAGTTGAGCTGTGTTTATTGTCACTTTGCTCACTATATATTTTGTCAGCTATAAATCTTACTACTATTTGCTGTCAGTCAGTGTAAAATATTACAACAAAATCAAAATCAGACAAAGACGTAATGTGTTAACCTAAGTCTCAGATGGTTGTTTTAGTGAAATTGATCTAAAATGACGAAAGAAAAATTAGAGAATGAGTTGTACATGCATACATGCTAGTCTCAGGAAGTTAAACTGCTTTTAACATAATGTTTCAGCAGATTTAAACTGAAATCAGCCAAACTTATGTGGATATCACACTGTTTTCTCTTAATCTCTTTATAAATATTAGTCTCTCCCATTCATTCCTCAGACCTGTTTGTACAGCAGCACTTACCTTGGTAGATGTTAGCAGGGAAGCTTTGAAATTCACTCTGGTTATGATCCCTCTGCAACAAGTCTGAAAAGATACCAGTGGTGATTCAGAGGTTCATGCAAAACCTGCCATCTATGTCCCAACTAAATTGATGGATAGCTCTGGTGTGGCACCACCCCCCCTAAGTCATTTAAATCAGAAGCAAAGCAGCAGCATTCAAATTCAATTTGTTCTGGATATTTACTTAGTCCCTTTCTAGAGCCTTCAGGGATCATGTACATGCAAACCACCACAACCTACTGACAGAAAACTGTCAAAGGTGAGGATTTTTGTGTTTAAGTGCTGTTGAAATAGCGTGAAAGACGACAGATATGCCTTAAAAAAAACTGAAACGTTAGTGTAAAAACATTGTTTTAATATTTGTGTTTGTATAATATATGCACACCATATTTTCAATTATTTAATCTTTTAAAAAAAATATATGTAAATATAAATAACAGTGAATACAGCAGCTTCAGAGAAAGACAAAGTTGGTAAACCACAATTAGCAGGACGTCCCGCACTTTCTCCATTCAAGGTTTACAACCTTTAACTGCCTCATTAATTTAATAAGTTTACCTTAACTTATACACTGCTCAAAAGAATTAATTATAGTACCAAGTGATTTAAACTTCAGTGATATTGATCTGGTTAATTAAGTAGCAGAGGGGGTTGTTAATCAGTTTCAGTTGCTTTGTTGTTAATGAAATTAACAACAGGTGCACTAGAGGTTTTACAGGTGGAGGCCACATTTTTAACTCCTCATCTTTTCTTACTGTTTTTTCATTAGTTTTGCATTTAGCTGCTGGTAGCATAAGGTAATACCTGGACCCTACAGAGGTTTCACAGATGAGTCTCCTCCAGGATGGCACATCAACAAGTGCCATTGCTAGAAGATTTCCTGTGTTTTCCAGCACAGTCTCAAAAGCATGGAGGAGATTCCAGGAGACGGACAGTGACTCTAGGAGAGCTGGAGTGCTGAGCAGGGTGAGCACTGCCAGGGCTTCAAAATGACCTCCAGTAGGCCACTGGTGCGAATGTCTCTGATGAAAAAAATCATAGAATAGCAGAATTGCAGGCCTTGCTACAGGCTTGCAACGGCAGCCTGACTGCATTCGGAATCAAGACGAAATCTTTGGACCCACTGTTAGACCCTACATTGGTTCAGTTGGCTACAGTGGTGAGAGTATGCAGGCAGCTTGTGCAGGATGAAGGGATCTAAATCCCACAGAATACCGCTGGGACATTACGTTTTGGGCCAGGTTGCATCTCAGACTGTCCAGGATCTCAATGATGCCCTAGTCCAGATCTGGGAGGCGATTCCCCAGGACACCATCCATCATCTTATTAGGAGCATGCCCCAATGTTGCCAGACATGCATACAGACATGTGAAGGCCAAACAAACTACTTAGTAACATTTTGAGTTACTGTAGTGAAGTTTCGGTAAAATAGACTAGCCTGCTCTATTATTTCTTACTTTGATTTGTGGGTTTTCTTTTAGTTTAGAGCTCTGTAGGGTGACCATTTTCATTTCCATTCAATGATTTGTTATCCTTTCATCAGAGGTGGGACCAAGTCATTGTTTTGCAAGTCTCAAGTAAGTCTCAAGTCTTTATCCTCAAGTCTCAAGTCAAGTCTCAAGTAATGTCAGGCAAGTCAGAGTCGAGTCTCAAGTCACTGGTGTAAAAGTCCAAATCAAGTCACAAGTCTGAAACTTTGAATTTCAAGTCCTTTCGAGTCTTTAAAAAAAAAAAAAACGAAAAAATAATGTTGCAGTTATGCTAAATGTAAATATTAGACCATGTAATTTTAAAATCTGTGTTTTTCTCAACACATGACAAAATAGTGAACTTAGAAAATATACACAAATTGTGAAATTGCACCTCTTTAAAATGCAGCTCAATTAAACCTAGCTCCGAGAATAATTTTCACCGACAGTTCTGAGATAAGCTGCATGTTATTCTTGGATGCGGTTGTAGGACCAGCTTTAAAATCGCATGACAAAAATATCATACACATTAAAAAAAACTGTATCACCAACGTAGCCTGGACAACATTTGCTAGTTAGATGAAGTCAGCTATCTCATTGTAGCATATTTATATGCATATTTATAATTATACGGTTCTTGGAGTGAGTGCACACACTCATGAAGTTTAGTAACTTCAGGTCACTGCAACAAGCCCAGGTACAGTTTACCGACGGATGGGTGCAGGACCTTGAAATGCACCGTGTAGAACGAAAGACCATCGTACATATCATAAGTTTACCAGTCTCACAAATCGTCGTCATAAATACACATTCGTTAACCGTTTATTAATAGGACCTTTGAGCTCAACGGTAATTAATTAGCAGTGGAAATAATTTCTGATAGCATTACAGAAATGTAGCAGTGACAACAATATTGTATGCTGTAATCGCACTGGGCAATTAGTGATACAAAACAACTGTTTTACCCTGTGAATAAAAGTATATGTTTTTGTCAATGTACCATAATAACAGAAGCGAAACGCAATATTGTGTCAGGACAATTCACAATTTATGCACAATAAATAAAGGAGCATAGCGCGACAATTTCTGTTCAGCGCCAGACTTGCTTGTAACCTATATCACCAATTATGTTATGAAAATGACGTATTAACTACTAAAAAACACTGACCTTCGTGTAAATGCTTGGAGCAGACTAACCTGTGAGCTGGAGGGTTCTGGGACGTTATATTTGATCTTTGAATGGCTGCAATCCAGGCCATCCGTCGCATCTTTGTTACTTCGGAAACATGGCTTGAACAATTTCTCTTCAACGACGTAATCCGATAACAACCGATCTCTTTACCCGTCGGCTTCCCGTGGCTGTCATGCGACCGGCTATTGCAGTTAATAATACAACAGCTTCTTGACATTTTTGTGTTTCTTTTTATCACTGTATAACTGATTTTAATTGAAAGCCTGCGTGCGCTAGTACCGCTTGCCACGAGTTCCCAGAATCCTTTGCGGTTCTACCCGTGAATGACGTCACATTTTCAATCTCTATATAATATGCATGTTAGATTTTATATTTGGGGTAAAATATCAAGTCTTTTCAAGTAAACCGGTTCAAGTCCAATTCAAGTCCCAAGTCATTGGTGTAAAAGTCCAAGTCAAGTCACAAGTCTTAGAACATTTTTTCAAGTCAAGTCTAAAGTCATAAAATTAATGACTCGAGTCTGACTCGAGTCCAAGTCATGTGACTCGAGTCCACACCTCTGCCTTTCATTGCTAAAAAATTACCCCGTCGATATTATTTTAGATATCCGGCATGACTTGTTTCACCACTGAGATCTGATGTGTTTTAAAGTGTTTTTGTTTTGTTTTGTTTTTACAAACATCATGATCACTATAAGCCAGTTTGAATGTTTAGTTCACATGATTCAAATCAAATCAAATCAAATCACTTTTATTGTCACATCACATGTGCAGGTACATTGGTACAGCACATGTGAGTGAAATTCTTGTGTGCGAGCTTCACAAGCAACAGAGTTGTGCAAAATACAATAATGTAAACAAGCAAAATACAAGAATGGCTACATCTGAAACTAATAAATATATGTACAATATATAATAGTACATGCATTTCTGGATGTGTATACTAAATATTTTTCTACGTGTGTGTGTGTGTGTGTGTGTGTGTTTGTGTGTGTGTGTGTGTGTGTGTGTGTGTACACATATTTTACAAATTAAATAGAGTAAACAATAAATAAAATATATAAAAATAAAAATAATAATCAAATAAATAATTCAAATCCTTCCATGCCTCAGTGTCACTACAGTAGACATATTTTTCCCCATTAACCTTGCTTTGTTATTCAACCAAATTAGTTTATTTCCATTTGTTTTTATGTGTGACGGGATGAAAACGTTGTTCTCTACATTCAGAAGGTGTCACGGTTCTGGGTCCGTTGGACCCAGCGTTTGAGTTTATTATGTTTTGGTTTATTTTTGCATTATGGATTGTTTTCTGATGTTCTGGTGCTTTGTTTATTATTATCATTATAGACCTGTTTCTGTTATTCTTGGTGAGGGATCAGTTCTTAGGTTTTGGATTCTCATGTGTGTGTTGCAGTTTCTGTTCAGTGTCTAGTCTGTCTCTCAGTGTTATGTCTGCATCTGGTTTAGTAATTCTTGTTTCCTGTCTTATTGTGAAAGTCTTTGTCTTATGTTAGTATGTGCAGCTTAGCTCCCTCGTCTCGTTAGCCCTGACCTCCCCCAGCTGTGTCTCCCTTCTGTTGCCCATTCCCTCATTACTACCCTGTGTATTTAAGCCCTGTGTCTTCCCATGCTTGGTGTCGTGTTGTACCCTCAGATTATGCCTGTGTGTTTCTTTAGTTTCTGTAGTCACGGCACGTTTGGTTTTTATGTCAGCAATAAAGCTGAGGTTCTGATTTACAATTCTGTGTTCGAGTCCTGCGCTTGGATCCTCCTCTCCGCCTGCCCGCACACAGAGCCCTGACAGAAGGTGTATTCACTAGCCTGTGAGTATACTCGGTTGCTTGCTAACTTAATTTTCACTCTTACGTACAGTAAATATGTTATGCAATTTAGCCTAAAATGACGTGACAAGAACATGATATGTGAAGTACGTTCAAAGATGGATTCCACTTTTGCTGTGTTTTCCTAAATGTGAATATATGAGTGTCATCACTACTGCTTGGAGGTGACATAAGAGTGTGGTGGAGTGAGGTTGGTGGTTTGGCTGCAGGGAAGGAGTGGAGCAGTAGGTTCAGGGCGTGGTGGTAGGGAAGGCAGGGTTTTGCAGCTGGTGAGAATCTTCTAGTCATGCCTTTCCTATTTCAGTAGCGGCCAGGCCGGAGAGGAGGAGGAGGAGGAGGAGGAGAGCAGCTGCAGCAGAGAGACGGAACTGGGAGCGCTGCAAAGTGCCTTACTATAAGAAGCACCAATCACAGAAACAGTGAGAACAAAATAAAAAGGCTGAAATTGAGATTCCTGAGTTGTGTTGGATCCTTTCTTTAATAAGTTCAAGAAAACACTGAAGTTAAATCACAGACAGAGGATGAAGCACAAAGCTCATTCATGCACAAGCCCCTCTGTGACTGTGAGAAACCAATACAAAGAGAATGCTCAAATTTGTGGCGTGTGAGCCATTTGAAGCATTTAAAGATGACAAGTATCATTTTTAGTGCTTGTAATATTTACCACTTGTACATTTTCCAACACAGAGAACTGGCAGAAAATCTGTTTTCTTTGTTACCCATGTTATAAACACAGAAAACAATAACTTTAAGTCCTGCGCTTCTGACTTATGGGATGTGCTTAAGTTTTTCACAGGACTCTCACCTGACTATAGTTAAAGTAAGTCTCATATTTATTGGACATGTGGTGAGCTGAACAGCTGTTCTAAACACAGACTTCATCTTATATTTTACTGTGAAAATTAAATTCCACAAGAGGGTGATGTGAAATACTTTGTGTCAAAGAATGCGTAACGGCCCTATGATTTATGATTGGAAGTAATAAAAATTTATGACAGTCATACGTTTTATCCCATGTCATAAAGTTATAATATTTATAATATACATGAGATATGTAATAGAAATTAAATTAGGTAAGGAGCAATAATTTATAATGATGTCTTGTCATTTTAAGCAAAAAAAGTTTACTTTGGAGACAAAGTGTGTGTGAGAGAGAGAGAGAGAGAGAGAGAGAGAGAAAATGTGTTAAACGATACAAGATTATGTCTGTGCAGGTTCATCATAGTCTATGGAGCTTGGGGAAAAAAACTATCTGGACTGGAGTCTGGATGTCATCTGGAGTTGCTTGAAGATGTTTGACCTCTCATCCAAGAAGCTTCTTCAGTTTTTTTTTTTTTTTTTTTTTTTTTTAAATGACATCAGAAACAGCAGTATGCGACATTACGTGATGGCAGAGCTTCAGTTCATCCTTTGTCATTTTTTTTTTTTTTTTTTTTAATAAATAGGACAGGGGGAATGAATGAGAGAAAGAGGGGGAGAGAAAGAAAGAAAACCAAAGGGGAGAAGAGACGGTGAGAAGGGGGGGGAAGAGAGAGAGAAAAAAAAAACAGAGGAGACAGCAAACAACAAAGAGCAACATAATAATAGAGAAAACAAAGCACCATCACAATAAACTAGCTAGTCATAGATATCAATAGTTACTAAATAATAAACGATATTGTGCAGCACGCAAGATAGACAGCGCACAGTGTGCTTTGAGGCAGCAGCCAAGAAAGCTTTAGTCCGCGTCTGTGAATACCCATGTGTGCATACCTGTGTGGATCAGCATGCTTGCATTCCAAAGGTTTCTCCATGTAATGATCTGCTAGGGAGTGTGGGGGGGCCACAGCCCCGTCCTCCAGGGTGTGAAGCGGGTATGGAGGAGATCAAAACTCCAGACATCCAGAGGCCCCCAGAACACAAGAGACCAAGGAAGACCAACAGAGGGGCAGCCGCGCCACTGTTCCAGTAAGAGCTGAGGAGAGTCCCAGATGAGGGCTCGCCCAGCAGCCGCGGAGCAGAAGTCAGGGGGAGTTGCAGTGACGCGCCCGTGAGCTCCGCCGGCCCCCAGCTGTGCCTGAGTGACCGAGCCCCAGGCCGAGAGGCCGGGGGCACCCCACCTCCAAAGGGGCCCGAGCGAGCCCCAGGCCCCGACAAGCGGCCGCCAAGGAGTGAGCCGGTGTGTACCCGGACGCCCACCCCCAGACACAAAGAACCACCAACACACCGACACCTGAGGGAGTCCGCCACCGGCAGGGGAAGTGGTGGTGGGTGGAGATAGGCCTCCAAACCTTGGAGGGCCTGAGGTGTCCCCAGAGAGGTGGCGTCTGATACCCAACCTGACATATAGACACAGACATACAGGCACACACAGACACAAACATCCATTCCCACCCTCATGCTCTCATATGCACTCACTCCACACTCAACCAACGTGGAGACAGACATAAAGAGACGCTGTACACACAATCACACTCCCCAAGCGTACTCTACAAACCGGGTCTAGGTACCCTTGCCCCTGGAGGGGGGAATTGCACCCAGACCCAGGTGGTGTTACCCTTTTCCCTGCGGTGGGGAGAGGCAGACCACCCCGACTCCGCAGCAGCAGGGAGGCCCCACACCCCAGACCGCAGTCGGACGGCCAACTCCTCCTACTAGCCCTCCCGCTCCAGCAGGCCGCAGAGAATGGGGGTGGGAGAAGACTCCAAACCTCCCTCCACCCGCTCATTGTAGTGTTGATGCATATGTGTTCTAAGGTGCAATTAAAACCCAGGAGGGCATGGAGCTACCTGCCAAGGAGCAGCAGGTAAGCGCATAGTCCCTCCTGCTAGCCCTCAATGACTAAGTGTATTTAAAATTGAGAGGTGGGCAACGACGTCAGGGGTGAGGTATACACCCTGATGGTAATTTGGACTCCGTGATTGTGCCCACCCCCAAGATCCTATATGTATGTGTAATGAGAGTGTGAATAATGTGAATGTCTAAGTTGTGGGATAAAATTGAGGCAGAGGCAGCCAGAAGGGGACAGAGGGGGGGGTAGCCTCCTCTGCACCCTGGTGACATACCCCCACTCCAAGGCCCTGCATGTGTGGGTGGTTGTGGAGGAGCGGGAAGAGGGAGGCAGCTGGAGATGGGGAGGGAAGGAGCTTCTTCAGTTCTAAGAACAATTGGTGGAGAGCCCCAGATTTTGAGCCCTAGGGGAGTGTCCCCCTATTGATCTTTCGCCTAATCACTTGAGCCAAGGTTTGAAACAGGTGTTGGTCCAATCTTCCAAGGTTTTGGGTGAACCTCTTGTGACATGTTGCCTCACCCTTTGGAATGAGTTGGTACTGTATTTTGTACTACCAGTATTTAAAAGAGCACACAGTGCAAAGGGAGGGCTCTGCTTTTACTTTGAGCAGTTTGTTTTTATTTTTTTTCATCAGTGTGTATTTTTCCAAGGATATCTGCATCAGTTAGATTTTGTTACCACAAATTTCGTGTGAAGTTCACAACAGAGCTAGAGAGATTTAAACACATCAGTTTAGGGAGGCAGGGGAGTCCAGAGCGTTGGACTGGGTGCACAGGAGTGGTGAAGAAGAAAGAGTCAGTGGAGATGTGCAAGAGAAGCAGAGGGAACAGTTTTACAAGATGGTAAATGGCACATTTAGGTGTTTTAAGATTTTGTCAATGAGATTAAAAGATATGTCCAACAGTATTCAGCGACATTTCAGTTCGATTAAAGTTTTAAACTACACAGGGTTTATTTTCTTATCTGATATAATTTTTTATATTGAACAAACCAGTGATGGAAGCAAGAATCTGATGAAAAACAGTGAACGTGTGTCTAATTAAAACTATTCCAGTGAACCTTCAGTCCCAAACAGCCCTAATTCATCCTTTAATATGTGCAGCATTACAAACTTGAAGAAACACAGAAAAGATAATCAGACACAATTTATGCTTCCATTAGGCAGTATCATTATAAGGCATAGCATCCATTTTCACAGCTATGTAATTAATACCCACTTTTATTAGTGACACTGCAGGGATGTCTTAGACACCTAAACACCTCTAATTTTCTGCTTCTAAATTCAGATAAAACTGAGATTATTGTACTCTGTCATATAAATCTTAGAAACACGGTGTTTAACAAAATCCTTACTCTTAATGGCATAGCCTTGAGCTGTTTGTTGTAGTAATTTGGCGCATTGTAAATGTAACCCGGGTTAAAAAAGATGCATAAATAGTAAAAGATAAGTGAAATCTGAGAATATAAATATCAAAGAGTTCATTTAAATTTTCTTGTATATTTAAAAAGGTAAGAGTTCATGTAAAATGATTAAAAACATGTTTGCATTGTTTAAAATAGGTTCTTTCTTTTCTTGTGAATTGTTTGTGAGAACTGTAATTTCCTACGGGGATAAGGTCGGTGAAGGTAACACAGGGTGGAGAAGGAAAAGGAAAAAAGAGACGAGAGCGCGAGAAGAGAGGGCGGTGGTGCGTGAGTTACACGGAGCATCCGGAGAAGTTAGCTTGTTTTTTATGTACTAAGAGTAAGTGTGTTTTGACTCTTCGGACAGATAAGTCACAGTGTCGGTAAGCTAGTGACATAACACGTAAAGTTTCAGCGTGAGTCTGCTGGACTGTGTGCTTTGTTTCTTGCGGCTGTGCACGCATTAAGTTAAAGTGAGGCTAACCCAGCCGTTCGCTAATAAGGACTACTGTAGGCTGCCGTTTCGCTATAGTTGTGGAACGTAACAAGCTGCAGAGGATCGTTACCGAACTGGATAACGACGGACACACCCCAGATAGTCACTCTGAGTGCCCGCGTCACTCAGAGTACCTCTGGCAACGTGGGAAGCTAAAACAGGTAGTTTGTGGAGCACGTGGAGATCACGGACCTTCCTCATCTTTGTGCTACTGCATTCAGAGCGGAGTGTTTCTGACGGAGCTGAAGACAACTTGTTACCTGGATTAAGCTGGTGGGAATTGCACGTTTCACAAGGTACTGAGTTTATTTATTTATTTTTTGCTCGTTGAGTGAAGAACTTCCGGTTGGGAGATCGTTTTGGATTTATACTGGAGCAATACAGGCCTGCAACGTAGGGTTTATCTCTGCCGGCTTTAGGTTTAGTTTGGGACTATAATTGTTTTATCACTGGTGGTTTACACTGTATGTGTGGAGATTCTGTGTACAGTGGGTAAATTGCTGTGTGTGTTTTTGGTTTGCCTGAATACTGAAATCTGCCATTTTATTATTTTCTTGTTTTCATTGTTTGGTAAATTAAAGGAGGGTTGCAATGCTCTACTTTACATGGTGTATGACATGATTTACTGCACTATAGACACTAGTGTTAATTTTCGCGTGTAGTGCTACTGTTAAGGAATAAGCTTCATTGATCCCAGAAACAAAAGAGAAGTTAATTTAAAACATCGTACGAGAGTACACTAGAAAAAGAACCCAAAGCCCATTTATTTAATGGTATTGAGTAAATGAGGGCTACATAAATGTAATTGAAGAACACAATCCCATCACACGACATCAAGATTATCTACATTAAAAAAAGTAAAATTGTTACTAATCACGATACAGGACAAAAACAGATTACGTGGTTACATAGGGTAAGTCCTCATCTTTAACCCATAACAGTTCTTTATGAGCGCATGCCGCAAACCTACCCCCTCGCGTTTATAGGTGCGTAGAGCCTCTCAGATTCTGCATTGTATTGATCCAAGTAAAGAAATAATAACAAGCAAATAATAATAATAAAGCTGTGTGAAATTTCAAACCCAACCCCTGTGTGCTCTTTTAAAAACTGGTGGTACAAAACATAGTGACAACGTGTGTATTAGACGCCCTCATTCCAAAAGCATAAAAAATAAACATTTAAATCCTAAATAAATGGCATTCTGGGGTTGTTAAAAACCATTAAACATTGACAATGTTGGGCCTGTTCCAAATTTGAATGTACATGTGTTGAATCATTAAACATAAATTTCTTACTCTGAAGAAGCAAAATAAACTTTAAATTATTGTCTGCTTGAATATCAGCCTAGCTCTACTTATCATTGTTGAGTCAGTTATTTGTTTGTGCTACTTTTTGAAGAAACAATCAGATTGTTTATTATTGGCAAGAGTGAATTGATGTGTTTGGTTGGTTACTTAAGTGTGCGCACCGCGGATGACGTAGGTGCGCACACTGTGTCTGAGGAGGATGTGCGGAAGTGCTTCAGGAAGGTGAACGCACGCAAAGCTACTGGTCCGGACGGGATTCCCGGCCGCGTCCTCAAGTCATGCGCGGCTCAGCTGGCTGGAGTGTTCACGCACATCTTCAACCTTTCCCTCTCTCTGTCTGTAGTCCCAGCCTGCTTCAAAATGGCCACCGTCGTCCCTGTACCCAAATCCTCCACCATCTCCTCATTGAACGACTGGCGACCTGTAGCCCTGACCCCCATCGTAAGCAAATGCTTCGAGAAGCTGATCAGGGACTTCATCTGCTCTGCACTACCCGACTCACTGGACCCTCTACAGTTCGCATACCGCCACAACAGGTCCACTGATGATGCCATAGCCCTGACACTACATACTGCCCTGTCACACCTGGAGAAGAGAGACACGTATGTGAGAATGCTGTTTGTAGATTACAGCTCAGCATTCAATACTATCGTTCCCTCGAAGCTGGACAGGAAACTGCAGGATCTAGGACTGAGTAGCTCCCTCTGCAGCTGGATCCTTAGCTTTCTGTCTGACAGACGCCAAGTGGTCAGACTGGGCAGCATCACCTCATCCCCCATCACACTGAACACTGGTGCTCCACAGGGGTGTGTACTGAGCCCTCTCCTATACTCACTCTACACCTACGACTGCACAGCCACTAACAACTCCAACATCATTGTGAAGTTTGCGGACGACACTACAGTGGTGGGTCTTATCACCAATGGTGATGAGACGGCTTACAGGGAGGAGGTCAGCGCCCTGACCCACTGGTGTCAAGACAACCATCTCACCCTCAACGTCGCAAAGATAAAGGAGTTGATAGTGGACTTCCGGAGGTGCAGAGAAGTACACACCCCCATCACCATCAACGGCGCTGCTGTGGAGAGAGTGAGCAGCTTCCGGTTCCTTGGTGTACATCTGGCTGAGGATCTTACGTGGTCAGTACACATAAACAAAACAGTGAAGAAGGCGCAGCAGCGCCTCTTCTTTCTCAGGAGACTGAAAAGATTCGGCATGAGCCCCCGCATCCTCAGGACCTTCTATCACTGTGCCATTGAGAGCATCCTCACTGGATGCATCACCACCTGGTATGGCAACAGCACCGCCTACAACTGCAAAGCTCTCCAGCGAGTAGTGCGGTGCTCTGAACGGATAATTGGAGGTGAGCTTCCCTCCCTCCAAGACATCTACAGGAAGCGGTGCCTGAGGAAAGCGGGGAGGCTCATCAAGGACTCCAGTCACCCCAGCCATAAACTGTTCAGACTGCTTCCATCAGGAAGGAGGTTCTGCAGCATCCGGTCCCGTACCAGCAGACTGAGAGACAGCTTCTTCCACCAGGCCATCAGAGTGCTGAACACGTCATAGACACCTCAGCTTCACTACTGGAACTTCAACATTATGCACTCCATACTGTACAGTAATGCCACTGTTTTGCACATGTCTCAACTCTGTATATTTTTATATATTTTATTTATTGTTTACTCTATTTAATTTCTAAAATATGTGTACACACACACACACATAGAAAAATATTTAGTATACACATCCAGAAATGCATATACTATTATATATTGTACATATATTTATTAGTTTCAGATGTAGCCATTCTTGTATTTTGCTTGTTTACATTATTGTATTTTGCACAACTCTGTTGCTTGTGAAGCTCGCACACAAGAATTTCACTCACATGTGCTGTACCAATGTACCTGCACATGTGATGTGACAATAAAAGTGATTTGATTTGATTTGATTTGAAGTGGGAGTACTGTAGAAGTTTTACAAGGACCTTACATACAGGGTGGGCCATTTATATGGATACACCGTAATAACATGGGAATGGTTGGTGATATTAAAGTCCTGTTTGTGGCACATTAGTACAGCGGTCCCAAACCCCCGGGCCTCGGACCGGTACCGGTCCGTGAGACATTTGGTGTCGGGCCACGAGAGTTGAGGCTCAGGTGTGTAATGGTTTTCAGGGTTTTTATCGGTTTTCAGCGTTATTTTATTATCGTTTTTTTCGTTAACTCGGTTTTCCTGGGTCTTTTCACGTGTGTTATAAATAAATCTTCTTTTTTTCAGTACCGGTACTAGTTTTATTTTGTTGTGTTTATCCGCGACACCTTAAAGGCCAGTCCGTGAAGATATTGTCGGGCATAAACCGGTCCGTGGCGCAAAAAAGGTTGGGGACCGCTGCATTAGTATATGTGAGAAGGCAAACCCCTCAAGATGGGGGGTGACCATGGTGGGCAATTAGAAGTCGGCCATCTTGGATACAACTTTTGTTTTTTCAATAGGAAGAGGGCCATGTGACACGTCAAACTTACTGGTAATGTCACAAGAAAAACAATGGTGTGCTTGGTTTCAACATAACTTTATTCTTTCATGAGTTATTTACAAGTTTCTCTTTGTTCAAAGCCATTGACATGTCGAAGAGGTTAACACGTGAGGAGCAGATCTAAATTGTGTTGATATCTGGTGAACGCAGTAACCGAGTCAATGCAGCAGATTTCAATGCAAGACACCCTACGAGACCATCCATCTCCCATGCTTCAATCCGCAAACTGCTTGCTAACTTTTGTGAAACTGGTTGAGTATTGGATTTGCCAAAATGTGGACGCAAGAAAATTGTCACTAATGAAGAAACATCAGTGGCTGTCCTAGCTTCATTCAGCAAGAGCCCACAGCGTAGCACTCGTCGCATGTCACTGGAGAGTGGCATTAGTCGAACATCCCTTCGGCAGATATAAGCTACTCACAAATGACACCCTTTCAAACTCCAGCTACTGCAGCATCTCAACGAGGGTGACCCAGATTGGCGCACAGAATTTGCAGAATGGGCAAAACAAAAATTGAAACAGGACCCTCAGTTCACGCAGAAGATTTTGTTCAGTGATGAGGCAAACTTTTATGTGAATGGTGAAGTTAACAAACAAAACCACCGCTATTGGTGTGACGCTAACCCACATTGGAGGATCCCTCCAAGACTGTTGGAACAACAAAAGTGATGGTTTGGTGTGGTATATGGGGTACAACGATAGTGGGTCCATTCTTCATCAATGGAAACCTCAAGGCCACTGGATATTTGAAATTGCTACATGATGATGTGTTTCCCTCTTTGTGCACTGAAGCTGTCAGGGTCCTGGGTCTCCTGACCCAGCGTTTTAGTTCTTTGTGATTTTTGTATTATTGTACTTGGTGTGAGTTTCTATGGTTTCTAGTTTCGATCCCTTGCCCTTCATGTTTCTCTATGTCCCCTCTGTTCTGTGTAAGTCTGTGTCTGCATGTTTGAGTTCCCCTCTGTGCTTCTCGGTTCTTAGAGTCCTCTGCCTTATGGTTTATGTCTCTGTGTTTCCTAGTTGCTGTCTCCACTGTGTCAAGTTCGTGTCTCTGTGTGATCCTTCCTGTTTTATTTTGTAGGTCCGTGTCTTATGTGAATGTGTCCTGCTTTGCTTGTCTCATCAGTTCTAATTTCCCCCAGCTGTGCTCTCCTTCTGTGTCTCATTCTCCTCGTTACTTCCCAGTGTATTTAGTCCCTGTGTTTCTCTGAGTCAGTGTTGCGCCGTACCCTCAACAAGCTGTGTGTGTTTTGCCTCCGTGTTGCCAGTGTTTTGTTTCCAGTTCCATTTCAGTGTTTTGTGCTTCAGTGTTTTAGTCCACCAGCGTTTTTGTTTGTCTTTTGGTGAGTTTAGTTAGTAAGAGGTTTTCCAGCATTAAAGCTGCGCTTTAAGTTGAACTTCTGTGTCTGAGTCCTGCATTTTGGATCCACCACTCCTGCTTGCCCGCCTGCCACACAGCCAACCATGACAGAAGCTGGCACGTTCCCTGAGTTTTTCCAGCAAGATGATGCACCACCACATTATGTGTGCCAGGTCCAAGCATTCCTAGATGAACAGTTTCCTGGAAAGTGGATTGGTCATCGTGGGCCAGTTGAATGGCCCCCAAGGTCTCCAGATCTGACCCCCTTAGACTTTTATCTTTGGGGTCATCTGAAGGCAATTGTCTATGGTGTGAAGATACGAGATGTGAGATGTGCAGCACCTGCATGCCTGTGCTGGCATTTCTCCTGCAGTGTTGCTATCAGTGTGTGAAGAGTGGGAGAAGAGGGTTGCATTGACAATCCAACACAATGGGCAGCACATGGAACACATTTTATAAGTGGTCAGAAACTTGTAAATAACTCATGAAAGATTAAAGTTACATTGAAACCAAGCACACCATTGTTTTTCTTGTGACATTACCAATAAGTTTGATGTGTCACATGGCCCTCTTCCTATTGAAAAAAACAAAAGTTGTATCCAAGATGGCCGACTTCTAAATGGCCACCATGGTCACCACCCATCTTGAGGAGTTTGCCCCCTCACATATAGTAATGTGCCACAAACAGGACTTTAATATCACCAACCATTCCCATTTTATTACGGTGTATCCATTAAATGGCCCACCTTGTACATCTCACAGTACAAGAGAGGAATGATTCAGCTGGTTCTACGGTACAAAATGTTGTATCCCATCCAAAAGTTCTTTGCAATTTTACATTCAGAAACATTTTTGACCCACATCAAGTACTATGGCCATCGCGCTGTCTTTTTTAACTGTTTGAATAACTTGTGTCTTAAGTCATTCCATCATACAGAAAAGAAAAAAGGCACGTGATTTGCTTTTGAATAACAAATTGGTAGAAATAGGAGCCATTCATAACAACCTGAAAGGTTGGGCATGTAATATGCAAACCAATGGAAGCACGAGGTTGTGAGTAGAAGAGAAGTAGAAGGCCATAATGTCACAGAGCACATTATTGTGTAGACATTTATAAATAAGAACATAATAAAGACATGACATGCTGAATTTGTTAAGAAATCAGAAGGAGTGGAAATTAACTCTTAATCCAAAAGTGGAAATTACATTTGTAGCTGAACCATTGTACACAAAAACTTCAAAAATGTGTGTGTGAGGCTATATCAGTTAAAGGTGACTTGCACTTCTGGCCATGTGTAATAAACCAACTGGATTTTACACTTTGGAGTAACACTCAAGCAAATGACCACAGACTCACAGAATCAAGGTTTCAACAGGTTTTACTTGCAGCAAGGACTGAACCATACAACTTCTCTGCCTCTATTTTAGGGAGTCGCCTTCTGAGTTACACAATGAGTCTTTCAAATGTGTTGGAATATTCCACTGCACGTGTACTCACGCTGGACACCACATGGTCTTATTTTTATTAGCCCTGGACACAGCTGTGACCTGCTTTTCAATTAGTTACAGCGTCAGTTTTTTGTCAAACTTGGAGAGAACTTGAGCAGAAAAACAGTAAAAGATGCAGACTGTGAAAGATTAGTTTATTTCATTAATACAAAAATGTTTACAGTCCAGAGAGCAAAGTAGCATACATGACAAATGGATGTGAGAAAAAAACTCATTGTCTTACCAGTTATATAATTTAAACTTAAAAAAAAAAAACCTACAGTAAGTGAAAATAAAATGAACAATAAAAAAAAAAACAAAAAAACTTGTCACGGTCTGATGACTGCTGTGTCCTGGCTGGCCTCACCCTGGGGACTGGGATAGGCGCCGGGGCAGACTGGACGGTAGCTACTCCCACCTGAGGCACTGGTACAGGTGCAGGGGAAGGCTGGAGCACAGCTACCCTGGGAACAGGAACAGGGAGAGGCAGAGGAGAGGGCTCTGAAAACAAATCGTCCTTTTTCCAGCAGTAAAACACAAACTGGGCGCACGAAAGGTAACTAGGTCAGTTAACTTAGAAACACTCAATTTTAGACTTTTAACTAGCTTGGAAGCAAAGAATGTAGTATTGACTTTCACAGCATCTAGTTTTGGAACAGAAAAAGCAGTCGTATGTTCTGTGGACCCAAAAACATGAAAGTCACCTTGAACATTTCTGAAATGATCATCTCACCAGCGTTGCTGTCAGCTTCACAAACACCAAAACCATTGAAATATTCATTCTGCTCATAAACACCAAGGTCACAGGAAAGGTTAAGTTCTGAAACAAGAACATGACTAACACTGTCCGGCTGTTCATTCCAGTTTGACATGGGAACAAAAGGAGAACTGTCTTGGGAGCCATGAACAGTCTCCAAAATAACTGAGTTTCTCACAGCGTGGTGCATCACAGGGACCCCAGCATTGGCTGAAGCAGGCAGAGGCATGGCATGAGCTGACAATGGGCCAGGCTGCGAAAGTTTAGTTTCAGTTTAGTTTTGATTAGTTTCAGTTATAGTTTTAGTTTTGTTTGCAATAATTGAGTGTAACAAAATCCCAGTTTCATCATATCAGTCATTCTCTTCTGCTTATCCTTGGGTATGTTGCTATTCCAGCTACCATACCCTGCACCCTGGACAGGTCGCCTATCTGTCGCAGGGCTAACACGCAGAGACAGACAACTCACATTCCCACCTATGGGTTCTTTAAATAAATAAATACATACATAAATAAATAAATAAAGGCAGATGAACAACCATTGATACCAGGCAACTTTCAATTTTATATATTGGCCCCAATGAGACTATTAACTCTTGCAGCACAGGGTGTTCGTAATTTTGGTTCAAGTGAATTGATAAACTTTTTGAAGGCAATTGACTCACACAGTTATGTAGATATCCCAGTCCTGTTGTCTCGGGATACATCACACTGCCTTGCCTGGGGTTAGCTTCTGTTTTCTGGGGATGAGGGTTGAGTGTGCTCCCTTACCTTCTCAAGGTAAGCTAGGTTAGCCTTCTTGTGTGAGCGTTTCAAGTGCACTTTAAGGTTTGTGGGATTTTTTTCCCTTTAGAAATGTCCCTCATAATTTGTCTCTTTCCACTACAAGACACTTGCTTTATCCAAAACACAGTCATATTCAAAGTAATCCCAAATTGGACTCTGGCGCTTTCTCCCGACTTTTCCTGATATGATTCTGCGCGTGGACGGAGCAGCAACACAGACGACTCGACTAACGTACTTGCCACCTGCTGGCATAATGAGACAGCAAGAAAAAAATCTGGAAACTAAACTTCATTTTCACCCTTGACTATTGTATGACACACACACATCAACGAAAACTAAACACATTTTTGCTATAAATTCAGTTAATTTTAGTTAGTTTTGTGAGCACACATTACAGTTTTAGTTAGTTTTCCTTTTTTTGTTTTTATTTTTATTTCCGTTAACGAAAATGTTTTTTCACTTCTAGTTTTCGTTATTTCGTTAGTTTTCGTTAACGATAATAACCTTGGTGAGAAGGGACCCCCTCATCAGGGGGTGTAGCAACTCCATTAACCAGGGAAAACCCAAGATACATCATTGTAACTGGCAAGTCACTTCCTCCCGGTCTTCCTTCATGGGGAGCTCCAAGCACTCGGTTCACTGTGACTCCACAATCCATATTATTTCCTCTCAGAACCCCACAGAGAGGCTGCAATCTGCTGGGTCCATCATGGCTGGATCGTACTGCCAAGGTCTGATGCTGCAGACCGAGTGGAATAGCGGTGTGGACCCAAATGCAAACGCACAAGAGGTAGGACTGAACAAAAAGCAAGCCTTAATTGTGGCCAAAAACAAATAGAAATGTAAATGACAACATAACCTGGGAGAGAACTAGAGAAACTAAACTGAGAGAAAATAAATTCAAGAAAAAACTGGAAATTTTTGAATTCATGACCCAAGGAAACACAGGGGTGATTAGCAGATGATCCAACAATGAACAGATGGCGACAGAGGACTAAAATACACAGGAGGGTAATGAGGGAAATTGAAACATGGGGAACACAGCTGATACGAGACTGTCACAATAAAACCGAAAACGATGGAATGCAAGTCTGAAAGACAAGCTTGACACAGGAGTGGAGGAAAGGCAGATGAGAGAGGGAGCGAGGGAGCACGAGAGAGAGGGGAATACAGAGACATGACGGGCTGGGGAACATGGATAAACATGATAGACTGGGGGAACATGGAATGAAACACAAGGAGGGGAAACAAGACACACACACACACACACACACACACACACACACACAAATCCACATAAACACTGACACACAGAAAGGGAAACAAAGGACAAAGACACACAGGGAGCATAAGTGAACAAGAAACTAAATGGGCAATATAAGGAACTCAAAACAGACTAAACTTAAGACTACCAAGAAACCTAAAACATAAACCACAATAGAAAAGAACTCAAAAACACTGGGTCAAAATGACCCAGAACCATGACACCCCTGATATTAGAGTTTAGTATTTTAAGTCATCTATTAAAAAAAATGTGTCAACACTTCTTTCTCCCAGCAGCATTACTGAAGTGATACTGCTGATGCTTCAAAATATTTTTTCACAACGTGCCTGAACGCTTCAAGTCTTTTGATTTTTTGAGTCTCATATTTATAAAGTATTAAAAAGAAGACATTTATTCCAATGAACTCTGCCTCTTGTAAAAAAGCTGATTGGAAAATCATTCAAAAACTACACATAACTACCAGGAGTGCAACAATACATGTATCGATATTGAACCATTCGATACAGTGCTTTCGGTTCGGTACGCATATGTATCGAACAATACAGTTTTTTAAAATTATTTTATCAACCTTTCTTCTGACGATGCTGTCTCTGTTGAGCGCTCAGTGGATCTGCATTTGACTACTCCGCCTAGGCTGCACTGTCGAGTGCAGATCCATTGAGCACAGCGCAAGCTAGTAAGACAGAAGCTAAGCTCGCTGCAACATGGCAACTGCCTCAATGCTACCTAAAATTGAACCTCCCCCACCCTCATTCAGATTTGGCGTTTGGAACTATCTTGGTTTTCATGTGAAGCATGACCCTGATGGTAAGCGCATCATGGACAAAAGTAAAACAGTATGTCGGATGTGCCACACAATGCTCAACTGGTGGGAACTAGTGCGTTAGCGCAGTTAAATTGTTAACGTGTTCACGCCGTCCAGCCCCAAGCACGGGGCGATCCGCGGTAACTTGTTTACGGAAATTTGCGGCATTATAGCGTTAATGTAATTTTTACGAGATTAACGCTGACAGCACTAGTGGGAACACAACAAATATGACTGCACATTTACGACGACATCATCCTAGTGCAAAGACAAGTGGAAGCAGACAAAAACAACAAGCACGCATGCTACAAACTTTACCCGAGTCATTTAGACAGCCGTTAGCACATTATTCTCCTTATGAGGACCTGATATGTTTAACCCTCCTGCCATCCTTTAAAAAACTCACACCCATCACCCTAGGGACCATTCTCAGCCACGCCATAAAAAGACCATATATCCATATTTTATTCCACTTTAAATTAGCCAACCTTGTAAAACTACTTCTCCCTGAAATATTCATGTAAAGTTTTAATTATATTTTCGTTGTTTTAACCCTTCAAATCCCAGTGTTATTACATGAGCGCCCTGTGTTATAAGCCCCAAAAACCAAAAAACGAAACTAAATATTTCCACAAAAAACCAGTTGAAGTAATATGTGATTGTCATTATAAGTAGGCCTTTAGATGGACCAAAGATTGGCACCAACATACATTTTGACCTGCCATTATTTTTTTTGCATTTTTTTTGCAATTTAAAAATTAAAACTTCAAGGCCCTGAGTCTTCATTGACATCCAAGAAAAGAAGAAAAAATAAAATCATATGATGATAATTTGGGGTTGAAAAATAGCGTTTATAATGGAAGTCAATGGGCAGAAAATGGTCCCCAGGGTGATGGGTGTGGGGATTTCTGCTGCTCAGCCATTTTAGGCTGATTTAAGGAATTCACACTGGAATATTAACATTGACAGGTAAAAACTATCCTGTGGCAAGTTTGGTTATATTCCACTGAACACAGTGGAAATGGCAGCCATTTAACACATAGCAGTGGCACAAAAAGGTCCCAAGAAGGCAGGAAGGTTAATATGCTGCTGAGAATATAGCCCAGAAGAAGCGTATAGTATAGCTTTTATTTTGGAAAGAGCCATTTCTCTGTAATAAACTCTCTTTTCCAAAGATGAGTGATTCCTCAATCAGATAGATTTATTTATTTTTGTTATTTTGTTGTTTCAGCAACATTAAATTTAAAAACTGTACTTTTGAGTTAAAATATATTTATAATTTTAATAAATGAAAAATTAAAAAGGCATGAACATCCTTTTGTATCGAAAAAATATCGAACCTTGACACCAAAGTATCGAACCGAACCGTGAATTTTGTGTATCATTGCACCCCTAATAACTACAACTGTCATGGCGCAGTGGCCCGTGGAAATGGGATGGACTCAAGTGCAGATTCAAAACCGGAGGCCAGGGGTGAGGTGTAACGAAAAGAGATTTTATTTTACAATGCTCAGAGGCTAACAGAAAGTGCAGACTAGAATCAATGAACATAAACTAGATGTCTGAGGCGAGAGAAAATACTGTGATGATAACTAGATGGCAGGGATAACTGGGTGCAGGTACTGGGCAGGGGAAACTGTGGCGGGCCAGGGCACTGAAACAGAGGAGAGAGCAGTCAGGGGAATCCCACAGAGGGTTGCGAGTGAATCTAAGGATAGTACACTGAGCTGTCTTACAAGCTTGCAGGTGGGGTTGCGTGGAGGGGGGAGGCAGGAGAGGTCCAGGTGGGTGCTGTATGCAATGCAGGGAGGCAGGCAGGAGAGAATGGCAGTTCCAAAACGGAGAGGGATTACCGGCAGCAGCAAACTGGTATCCAGGAGAACTTGGTAGGTGGGTTTCAGAGGCTGACGAGAAAAACAGAGATACGGTTAATACACACGATGAGTCACCAAGGAACGGACATGAGGCCGAGAACTGACTAAAGTTGGCAGATAATCTGGCGAAGACCAGTTGAGTGCGCCGGTCATAAATACTGCTGGTACGATTGCCATCAGGTGAGGAACAACAAAGACTCCACCCAGTGGGGAGGAGCCGATGCTGTGGAAAACCACCCAGACCACGACAACAACACACTGTTTGAAAATAGATGATGGTAGATAAAAGAGTAATTTTGTCAAGAGAGATGGTACTTTCATGTTCACCAACAGCTCAGGAAGTCCTGAGTCCAAACTGACTTTATGGTGTATTACATGGGAAATATCTAATACAGGAAGCTCTTGTCGTGACCTCCCCTCTGCAAGCATCAAATTCAAACTCAAATCAAATTCAAATTCAAATCAAATTCAAATTTTATTTGTCACACACACAACCATACACAGTATGACATTAGGTGAAATGCTTGTAGCTGTGCAGTGCAATGCCCGACCATTAAATGACAGTGGTTTTACAGTATTATAAATTAGTAGTATAAGTATTCAGTATTATACTGTTATTCAGTAGTATAAATTATAGGAAGTGTGCATGAAGAAAAACCAGAGTGCGTGTGGTGATGTGATGTGTGTGAGAGTCCAGTCATATAGTGATGTAATGTGTGTGGGAGAGTCCAGTCCTACACCTGGTTCAGGGCCCAAATAGCCTGGGGGAAGAAGCTCCTCCTCATTCTCTCTGTTTTGGCCTTAAGGGAGCGGAAGCGCATCCCAGACCTCAACAGTGAGAAGAGTCCATTGTTGGGATGGGAGAGGTCCATCATAATCTTCCTAGCTTTGGTCTTGCACCGCTTGGTGTAGATGGACAGCAGGTCAGGGAGCTCTGATTGAATGATGCGTTCGGCTGAGCGCACCACTCTTTGCAGATCTCGTCTGTCCTGCTTGGTGCTGTTCCCAAACCAGGTGCAGATGTTTCCCGTCAGGATGCTCTCAATGGTGCAGGAGTAAAAGTTCTTGAGCACCTTCAGTGGCAGATGGAAATCTCTAAGTCTTCTGAGGAAGAAGAGATGCTGACGGGCTTTCTTAACCAGGGTGTTGATGTGACAGGACCATGACAGGTCCTGAGTGATGTGGAGACCCTGGTATCGGAAACTGTCCACTCTCTCCACTGGCGTGCCACTGATGATGAGGGGCTTGTAATTCCTCGCCTGCTTTGTAGTGAAGTCCACGATCAGCTTCTTAGTCTTGCTGATGTTTAGGAGGAGGTTATTCTCCTGGCACTAGGTCTCCAGGTTCCTAATCTCCTCCAGGTAGGCAGTCTCGATGTTGTCGGAGATCAGGCCCACAACAACAGTGTCGTCAGCAAACTTGACAATGGAGGTGGTGTCTGATGTGGCATCAGATGAGCATACACACACACTCACATAGTAGCAAACACCGTATCGCACACAAACATACAGAAAGAGAGAGAGAGCTCATTAATTAAAAGGTATCGTAGCATTTAAAGACACATCGCAATATGTTGACACTTTGCCAAGGTCTAGAACAAGACCCAAACTGTGACCCTCAGACGAGAGGAAATTGGGCAGGATGTCTGTGAACACACTGTTAGCCTTTGCAGTAATTTCCATAGCTTAGTACTGCAAAATCAACAGTAAAAAAATGATGTTAGCAGCTTGGTACTGTAATTTGCATGTAATTGTGGGAAAATTCCATGAGATTATATTATTTTACTGTAACTCACCGTACTCATGGAAACAGCTGTAAAATACAGCAAATGTAACAACCCCTCAGTCCACCTAATTCAGAGAACATAATAACAATCACCATACGTCATACTGACACTTTACATGACATGATTACTGCTTTCTCTGATGAGATTTTGACCAAAACACTGAATGTGAAGCGCATACTTCCAGACAACACAGAAGAACCAGGCACTGGATCAGGAATACTAAGAGATGTACTCACATGCTTCTGGCATGAATTTTATGAGCGATGCACCCTAGGTGCAACCGTTAAAGTGCCATTCATTCGCCATGATTTTCCTGCTGAAAAATGGAAGGCAGTTGGGCGAATACTCCTGAAAGGTTACCAAGAATGTCAGTATTTTCCAAATAAACTTGCAATCCCTTTTCTGGAACAAGTGCTTTTCAGTGGTGTTTACAATGATCTTAAAGCACACTTTCTACAGTTTGTCAGCAGCCAAGAATGTGATGTTTTGATGGAAGCAGTAAAAGATTTCTCTGCAGTTGACTTGGATGATCTTGTGGAAGTTCTTGACAGTTATGGCTGTAGAAAAAGAATCACTGCTGAGACTCTTCCTACAATCCTTGATGAAATAGCACACAAAGAGCTTGTCCAAAAAACCAATGTTTGTTATTGACTGCTGGCGGGAGATCATCGACCCCCATATCTCCCTCAGTCCGGAGGGACTGACCAAGTTATTCTCTGAACTGTAACCAACTTCAAAAAAAGTGTGCCAGCTGCTGAAATTTGCTGTGGATTTGACTCCACAACAAAAAGAAGTGAAAAATCATCTCAAAAGATTCATCAGAGAGCTGGATAACATTAAACTTCAGAAATTTATGCGTTTCTGCACCGGATCTGACCTTATAGTAACAAACAGTATTTATGTGGAATTTCAAGATATGACAGAGTTTACAAGAAGACCAGTCGGACACACGTGTGGGAATGTTCTGCAGCTAGCTAACAGCTATGAAAACTTCCCAGATTTTCGTTCTGAATTTAATGCAGTTCTTGAAAGTAATATCTGGGTGATGGACATTGTTTAGACTCTCACAGCAATGCGCTACATTTGAACTGCTCATGCACACTAGAGCATAACTGTAAAGAGATGTTAGGAATATGTATTTTTATGTATTTTGAACTTATACAGTATACTTTTTTTAATTAGAGAGAAGTTTCTCATCTCTGTTAGAAGTCTACTTTTGGCTAATATTTCATTTTCTTTTATCATTTTGAGTTTTACATAATACAGTCACAAAACAAAACGAACAGGTACACTGTTTACTACTATATCCAGAGCTGTCTTCACCAAATCCAAGCTTTCCAGCTGTAAGACAGAAACCTTGAGCAAAAGCATGAAGAAAGATTACTTAAGCTCTATAAACTATAATTAAACTGCTCTTAAACTTTCTTTAATGCACCATGTGTGGTGTGAGAGCTCAGCACAGTCAAATACTTTTGTAAGTAATTAGTAGAAAGACTAATTCATTCAGATGGTATTTTCTTATTAGGTCAGGGCTAAAACTGAACATAGTTATAACGTAAAAGTAATGCTGTTATGCAACACTGTATTGTAAAAGGAATAAGTACAATTTTATACTTTAGCATTTGTCATGTCTGAAAACATTTTGCTTTACAGTATATGCAATTTTTAGTTAAGGTAGGTTAAGGTATCAAAGTTTGGCATTTGTTGTTGATTACAAAGGTTCCATATAAAGTTGGTGAAAATATTTTTTTAAATTCCAGTATTTTCTTAATGTCATATTGTTTCTAAGCATACCTGTTATTCATCCATCAAATTGATTCAAGCTGCTTAAAGGATTCAGTCTGTTTTGAAGACGGTTATTGATTACTGAGATCATAAATAAACACTGTACACTTCAGTGCAGTGGTCAAGTACTGTGATTATTCAGGCATCCTTTTGTAATGCCAAATTGTCATGTTCTCAGATATAGTATTAATCTTAACACCTGAAAAAATGTCTTGTTACTGCCAGAAATTATGCATTTTTATTTGTATGCATGTATGTTCTCAACCATTCACACTTGTTTTTATTTCTATACCATAGATGACACTGAAGGAATATGTGATACCACAATAGCCAGTGTTCATGGTCTTTACAGTAAGTCACTGATGTATACTGATGCATAACAAAACTGGATGAGATCTATAAGTTTGTTTTAAAAGTTGAGTCATTCTTGTTACAGGGCAGCTTATATGGTTATGCGTTTTAGCCATGTTATTGGCATTGGCAAGAACAGGTTTCTTGTAAACTTTTTCCAATAAAATGTTACTGTACACAGTACATTTGTATTGTTGTTTTGAATATGTTCATCAAACTCCATATCTATTTGAACATGCCAGAATTCAAGAGACTGCCACACATGAGCTCAGTAACATGGAAGAATACCATTTATTTTTAATTTCAAACATTTCATAAAGATACACAAATATAAATGTAAAACATGTTGCACTTAATGGGACAATAACTTGGTTCCACTTGCAGGAACTGTTTTGTTGCATTGTTGATGGGATACTACAAATAAAAGTCAAAATATTTTTGGTATGTTTCTTATAATTTTAGGATTCATATCATGAAGGAGCCTTGTATACAACAGCTAACACTGAATCAGTATAGCAATGATTCATGGTCATTTTACATGAAAACCAGCTAAAATATCTTACAACTAACAGAAGTGAAATACATTAATAATTAAGTGATGGATCTTCATATGGGTAAATGATTATAATAGCTTTGCTTTAATATAATTGCACTAAAAGCTCCCCAAAAGGCATAACAACTTTAAATATTAACAATGATACGTTTATAGAAACATGCTGTTGTCAAGACCTAGAATTGTTAATGCTACTATGGTTTGCTGAAACATACCGCAGACAACCCGGGCACTTAGCATATCATATGCTGGTGCCTGGGTTTCCAGCCATGAATATTAAGAGTAAAGGTTGATACAGAAAACAATGAGCAGGGAGCTGGTCAGTTTATATTTTATATACTATGCACATGTCTGGCAACAAAACACAGAAATTTATATTGCAATTTACTGGTAGGCAGGTTTACACCACTTATGATTCAATCAAAAATATAACATTTGTAAATGCAGTTTAATGTATGGCCTTTTAAAAGGATTGACATGTGTTTCATAACTGATTGATAATATCACAATATTCAGCTTTTTCAAGTAATATATAAAGAGCCATTTGGCCCTCTGCAGCTGTACTGATGTCTTCTCAACCATCGAGCTCATCTCAGTTTCACACCTTGAGGGTCAACCAATTTGATTATGCATCTTACAGTATCTTGTGACACGACAAATCCATGTTGAATTGCACTAAGATGTAGCCAACAATAACCTTGCATCTGTCCATTTGTCATGATCTCTTGTTGGACAAAGGCAAGCACTTCCTCCAAGTTTGATTGATTCTTCCTTCTAAAAAGCCCAACTCTTTTACAAATTCTCTTTAGAGTTCGAACACTTATAATTGTCTGATGACTATGTGCTAAAATTGAAAGTATTTCTTTGTTACTGAAAGAAAGTCTGAAATTAAGTCTTATTAAGTCATCCAAATCTGACATGTCAGCCACTGTTTCTCTCACTTTGAGAGGTGAAATTTTTGCAGAAGTCCTAGTTTTCTTTTTGACAGTGGTTGCTTGCTTTTGCAGAAATTGAAGAGGGCAATTCGGTCTCCGTACGAGGGAATGTAGTTTGCCAAAGTTGTGTCATCCATCAGCGCTATGACGTCACAGTCAATCTGCACACAGGAAGAAAGAAAAGACAGTCATTTTCTGCAACATTTACACTGCAAAGCAATATTACAGTTAAGCCTCTTAGGTCACCGCTAATGCCAGTAGGAGAGTACTGACTGTAGTTATCAGAAAAGCTATCTATTTTATGCAGGGCGAAACACAATAATGAAAGAAGCAAACTAAGGCATAGCCTTTCAGTAAATAATAAATCCTCTTCTGTATTTAAAAAAAGCAGGACTTGATTGGTTATGATGTAGGTAGTACGTCTTCTAAGGATGTTCTACGACACTGTGGTGGCGTCTGCTGTCTTTTATGTTGTGGTCTGCTGGAGTGGTGGAATAGCAGAGAGGGACAGGGGGAAACTTAACAAATTGGTCGGGAGGGCCAGCTTTAGCGGTCTGCTAAAGTCCACTGAGCAGACTGGGGAGGAGAGGATGTTGTCTAAGCTAACATCCACCATGGACAACACCTCCACGCTCTCTGCATGAGACTGTACGACCACTGAGCAGCTCGATCAGCAGTAGACATTTGTGTACACGCTTGTGTACATATCTCTGTACATTTTTATCTGTACATATGAATGTTACTTATGTATGTAAGACTATAACGCAGAGTCATAAATACACAGTCCATTTAGTCATTTAAGCAAAGGTATTACACATAGAACACAAAGTAACATTGTAAATCACTCTTTGGCACAATATCGGGATTATTTCGTTATTTATTTATTTATTTTTGTGTTTATGCGAACAATATGCCTGATTTGCGACTTTCTGCACTTCTATTGGTTGTGCGAACAAACGTCACGTCACTCCGAGGTCAAAGTTCAACCCGGCAGCGCTCCTCAGCCAGCACTTTTATATATAGGAGAAAGATGATGTCATTCTGACATTAAAAACAGTTTGCTCATTTCTTCCGACACTGTACCACTAACGTATACACAGTTACATGCACAACATTAGTTTGTGTTAGCTAACATGTTGTGAGGGGATCGTCAGTCGGCCACCGTCAGAACAACAACTGGGGCTGTGTCGGTGGCTGTGTATGAACGCCACCCATTTTTCTGAGTGAAATATCCGCATAAACATTCATTACAGCTTCTCTCCTCCGCTGTACTAAGTGTAACTTACTTGTACACATCAAATATATCAGTGATATTGGCAGGCGGCTAGCATCTGTAACACAGCTCCGCTTAACTGCCTTGAAAAACTCTGAAATAGTAGAACAATAAAATAAAATGCAAAAAACCCCATCTGGGATGATCCTGCGATCAACAACAGTTAAAACGTCAATTCACCTAGTATACTGTAACATCGTGAAACACGTTCATTCCTATATAACATTATAAGCTAACAAGCATGCTAACAGCTAACCGTAACTGTACCGTAACTGTTTTCCTGTAAAAATAGGAGACACCAAACTATCGCTCTTTTTGTTACTCACCTTCTGCTCTTCCATTAATAAAATAGCATCTTCGGGGACCCCTCGGCCACGCAAAAAGTCACTTATATCCACCATATTTAGTGAATTAGTTCTCCACCTGCCAAACTGGACACATCGCTGTCACTGAAGCTCAAAATTCTGAGATTAAAGTCAGAATTCTGACTTTAATCTCAGAATTCTGAGAATAAAGTCAGAAATTTTTTTTCTTCCAGTGGCCCTAATCCTCTTCCGTACAAAATACTTTCTAACCTATGCACAATATAATTCTGGGGTGCAGTTCTCTACAAATGAAGCCTTCTGATAGTTAGAACTGTTATCTGATGTCTGGGGAATGAAGAGCTTTGTTGCATGTGAAAAATATGTTTTAATTGCATTTTAATTACTGTTTTTCAATCAGAAATAACTCAAATATAAACTAAAAAGTAAATTAATAGTGTACTTGTAAGGTTAGTATTATGATAGAGTCGAGTATATTTTAACTATACTCTTGTAGACATTATGACATTATGCTAGTACATTTATGGTGAATGAATGGCAGAAAATGTTCTGAAAGTGGCAGGACAGTTGTCAGCTCCACAAGAAAGCCTATAGTTTGCTACATGTTTGTGGCTTTTAACATGCAAACTGAACAATATAAATTTGCGTGCACGGAAGCCACAAAATTTACAAATACACATAGTTGCAAAAAGTTCAGTGACCAATTACCTTTCCTAAATGACATATGCAATGCAAAAAATAAAAAAAAATAAGAGTATTGTCAATAGGGACCAATTCTCAGTTATTAAATGATCAAAATTATTCACAAAAGGCTTCAATAAACAGAAAATATGTGCTGACAAGAGAGCAGTGCACAAAAATGAAAAGATATTTGAGCTCGACGCTTTAATGGGTTTAGCCTGACTTAGTCAGCACTCCGCACCGTACAGGTAGTACAAGCACACCTGAAAACACTGACCAGCTAACAGCTTTAAGCATTTGGGGGCAACCTCGGTAGTTCACCGATTCACCTGTTGTAAACGTCCAAGTTTCTATCAAGACTCATTGCACTGATTAGAATATACTGGACATTCAAAGCTAAGATTCAGCGCACTGTGTTAGAGGCTGGGATTTGATGAATTCATCATATATACAACCTTTGATCATCACTTACGTCCAGTTGAGAATGAATCTGTGCCCTCACATATTAAATGAACTGAAATCAGTAGTGTGATCTCCAGTCTTGATATAAGGAATGAGAGAACTGACAGCTGTTATTTCAATTAGCCTGTCTCAGTTGTTTTAACTCTAAGTATCACAAAGTAATGTGGTAACATCTGGACTGACGAGTTTACTGTCAGCATTTTAATCGCTAGTTTAAAGGCTGTAGGTTGCAGCCATTGCTCTAACACTGTATAAATGAAACAGGGCCCAGTGCTGGTTCTAATAGTCTGAGCTGCTTCAAGCTTTATTTGTGAAGAGCACAGCAGTTTACAAAACACGTAGCTAGCTCGTACAGCTGCGACGTAAGATTTTCACACTGCAAATTCCTTGTAGCTTGACAAGATTTATTGTCTTAATTTTAGCCAGATTATCTTGTCCATCTTGTTTTGAACATTACAAGCTAGTTTCCAGTCTCATGTGTTAGATGATTAGACTTGTTTCAAGTATATATTACTTTTTTTCCTTATTTAGTCTGTATATCTAAAAATGAACCATTTTACATTTATTTCAAGCAAAAAATAGCTTTTAGATAGAGTGTAAAACAAAAATTATCTCAAAATAAGAAACATTCACCTTTTTCCTTGAAATAAGAAAGTCACTCATTGGAAGGTATTTATTTCAGGTTTTTAAAGAAAGGACATCTTCAAGGTTATATTTTGTCATAACATAGACACTGTTTCTGAAATTGACTGGGTAATATGACGTAAAATCAAGTAGGTCTTCAACATCAGTCAGTTCAGTTGCTTGGGCAAGGTTGGGAATTGCAATTTCATAGGCAAGAAAGTCTTTGTTGAAACCCAAGGTTTCATACACCTGGTATTCAAAACAATAAAGTACACTATTAACAATAAAAATGTTTTTTACAAGTCCAAAGATAGGGTTTAAACCATTTGCTGAAATGAGTATAAGAGACCTGTCACAGATGTATTTGTTTCCATGTAAAATAAGCCACTTTACTCTAACGGCATGATGTATAGCATCTTCAATCCCCAAAAAATCTACAACCTTTGATTGCAAATGGTCCATATTAGCAACCTCTGATACAGGACCTAGTTCTTTCTCATTTACAAATATCGGATGCTCAGTTCCTGCTTCACTTTGGCAACACTCCAGCAGCTGATTGTGGTTTACAAGAGACTTGCACACATTCTTAAAGTTTAATTTGGATGACCATTGTTTAAAAAAACTGTGTTTAGACTCGAATCTCATGCACATATGACGTATTACAGGTCCCAGGGCAATAATTTGAGAGGGAAGATGCAGCATGTAATGTTGCTTTGGTATTACATTTTTTTCTGGGAATAGTTGCCTGAATTGTTTAAGATGATCTTCTATCATTTTTTTTAGTTTGGACACAGTTTGTAAAGACACAACTGGGGCAAAAAGTATTTTAACAATTTCAATTAAATCCAAAATAAACTGGATAAAGGGATTTTTCTCTACAACACTGTACAATAAGAATGGCAAAATCTTGATCAATATAAGCATTTGTCCAGAGGATTGTTTGAGTCTGTTGTCACTTGAAGCTAAAGTAGCAATACTAATTGGTGAAGGCTTGTCACGTATGTCCACTGATGAAAAAGGAAAGTTCTGCATGGCAGAATTAAACAAGTCCAATTCCAAATTTCCAGATAAAACAAGGTATTTCAACACACACTTAATTTCCATTGGTGCCACTCCTTCAAGAATTACATGCATAATATCCTGTGGCATCTGCTCTATGAGATTAAAACCTGGGAAATCAACTAATTTGCTTTGTCTATTTATGCCAAAAGTCGTTTTGAGCGAGGATTTCAAAAATTCGGTAGTTGCCCTTTCTATTTCAATGCACTGCCTAATGTGTCCGTCCAATGTCCGTCTGGTGAAACTATGTTCATTGAAATTTTCTTGCATTTCATCAAAAGTACACTCACAATGACGACATTTGCTATACGCAAAACCAACTCCTTCCTTAAATCCTGCAAGCTCATGCTGGGCAAGAGTGTCTCCACACACAGCAACAACTGCTCCGTTTAAATAAAATTCCCCATTGACAGTGTTAATCATAACACCATCGTACAGTAACTTCAAGTCCTCATTGATTCTCCGCAGTATTATATCTACCCCACACTCATCTATGTCCCTAGACTTTGCGATTGCGAGAAGTCTGATGGAAGCCAACTTTGATCTAAACTTAGGGTCTATGTTGCCTAAGGTGTAATAAAACATTAGTAGTTTATTTACACTCGCACGTGACCCTAGGGGGTTACACATTTCTATCTCATCAGAATAGAGTATCAGTTGTAAAGCAGAGTTCTTCTTTGAAAACAGTGGGTGGGTTTTGAAAATAATTCCATCATTAATGTCATACAAAAAACTGGCGTTGGGGCAACTCTGAGGTCCAGCACTGAGCATGTCAAATAGTCTTGAATTGGATAATAGCTGTTTCAAACTTTCAATCAAAGGAATGTAGTAGAAAGACTTGTTTTTGATTGCAAGAACTCTCGATTCTCCCTTTTTAACTCTACAGGCATAATTGGAAATGATGATCTCCTCAGGTGTGACAGGGTTGAAATGCATCTGTGTTACACGGTCCTGTAGGTTTGAAGCTGCACATATGGGAAAGGGATCCTGAAAGTTGTCCAGTGTTGAAAGAACTTCTTGTTGTAAAGGTCCATTGCTGTCAGGTTGCCTTTCAAGGATGATCTTTATTTTTCCCCTCAAGGACGTCAGAAGAGCTGTTTGATACTGTTGGACACCAAGGACAATGTTGTTGACATTCCTCTGATGGGGGGGGGGGAAAAAACACATCAGAGACATGAAAATGTAAATAGAAAATATAACAGAAGCAAAATGCAACTCTATTTCTTTAGCTCAAATTAATGAGCCACTGAATGTTGTAATTTACCAGTGGAGCAGTAGAAGAAGAAATCAGCCAATAATTGGCATTGTTTTGCATGACATGCCACATGCATGACTCACGTGGCACAAACACATTGCACCGAGCAAGATGGAGGAGCATGAAAGGTTACAACAGAAAAAGTGAACAAATGATTACCTCATTTTTTTTAAATGTAATTCTACTTCATTTGTCTTTTATGCCTAAAAGTGAACACATTTTACACTGTTAAGCCTATTTTAAACTGTTGAGTGTGCCCAGAGTTACATACATTGCAGTGAACTGCACAACTCTTGTGCTTAACTTCTTCGTAATGTACATTTGTTCTTAATAACTTATATAGGTGAAAGTAATAGCTGAATAAAACCAGCGATGAAAAACAATCAATTAATTGCAAAGATAGTGGACAGATTATGAAAAAAAAATCATTAGTTGCAGCCTTACGTTGAACCAGACTTATTAACAAGTTAACAATGACACCCCCATAATATCAGATGAAGCAGTACCTGTGATAGGTGGCATTGCTCTCGCACACCAATAGCAAATGCAGCTGCACATCTGGCAAGATCAACAGTTTCTCTTTTACCCTACAGGACAAAAAGAAAAACAATTGTGTAAGAAAAATGACTCACTCAGAATGTGTTTCAAATTCCACCAGATGCAAAACAAAACAAAGAAATATTCCAAACTGTTGTACATTTTTGCTATTAAAAGATTCATACTACAATGGATAGCTAATGAAGCTGCAAATGTTATGAACAATTTAAGAGTTATTTAATGAAACTTAACCAATCTTTATGGAATCTACTCTGAAGTTAACTGAAAGAAAAATTTGAAAGCTGCTTGGTTCATGGAGCATCTAACAACAAACAAGGCAGGTACACAACACTGGTAAATAAGTTTATTTATTATGTTTAAGTATGGTAACTAAGCCTACATTGTTGTGCAAGCCTGAATTTCAGCGGATTCATGCATTTGAAATTCAGCACTGGCCTTCATACCTATTAAAATATTCTAATCAAGTAGTTTATCTTAGAAAACACATAACTTTAAAACTATAATCTTCACTTGAACTGAGTACATTTTCTCTAGTTAGGCTTTACTACGGTTTTACTAAAGCTGAATTGGGGTAACTGTGCTTGGTTAAGGTTAAACAACACACATACATTTAAAAATTCGCGCGCGTACACACAGAAACACATAAAGTACATTACCTGATTCTGACGAGGTGTTTGAAGCTCAGCTGCGTCTTGCTCCATCACGTTCTGACTTTCCTGTCGCTCCTCCTCCAACACCTCCGATGTTACTGGGGGGTCTAGTGGTGGTGGCTCTACTTCAGTGCCATTGCCATTGCTAACAGTTTGTCTGGGTTCGGCAGTATAGTCGGCAAAAATGGCTGTACCAAAATTTTCGCCTCCTAATACATTTGCATCGGATGAAGCTGTCAGCCATCCTGTAGGCGGGTTCCCAGTGGCGATGTATTGTGGATGTGTGCGTCTGAGATGGTGGTAAAACGAGTTGAAAACACGGTAATCCTCGGCGCATCCATCGACTCCACAAATGACACGGAAATCTGGACTGCGACTGTGTGCAGTATTAATGTGACTTAAGAGAGACTTCAATGTTAACGCCACAAAGACGAAGCAAATCACACACCTCCAACAGGCCATTGTATTAGACTAAAGTCAAGCAGAAAATATGTTGCAGTGTGGAGCTGTTGCCGCGCTAGTTTGGGAAATACCAAGTTCATGGGGGGAGGGGGGTATTACAAACTGGAGCTGTAAAAACAAAAAATGGTCACAAATAAGGTAAAATGAAATAACACCTATAAGAGTTTATTTTAAATCAATGAAGAAGAAATTTACCTATCATACTGACTGTGTTTTATGAACGTACAAACCACTAAATTGTATACAGAAGCAAAAATTGAGATGTGCACCCCCCTTCGTGTTCCATGTTAGTTGTTACCCAACTCCGTTTGAATTTGGAGTCACAGGAATCTTCTGCACCTGAGCATTGAAAGAAAAACTGTAAGAGAAAACTTCGTCAAGAAAGAGAGGTAAGCAATTTTAATTTTTCGAATGTAAGTAGTGTGTAGTCTAATCACTGTTTTAAAGTCAAGCGGACAGAATAATAAATTTAATTTGAGCGCGGGAAGGAGTAATGTAGCATGCTAACAGATGCTAGCGTTAGCTTAGCAGCCCTCTCATGTGGTTCAGAGAACATTATTTAGTGAAGTATCTACTGTAATGTTGTGAGAATTCCTAGCTATGCTATTTATAAGGGGCAGTATTAGCCGTTTGTATTAACTTAAGTTAATAGGCACACTGAGAATTTCTTTCAATTAGCAAGAGAGCTAATTAACCACATTCAGGGTTTTCCAATTGTCTTTGACTGATTTACTAGCTGCTTGAATTCCCTCACAAGGTGTGGGTTTAAATTAATATTTTGATATTAATTGGATTTATTAAAGTGGGCTCAAAACAGTGTTATTCAGGAATCAGGCTGGTTGGTAAAACAAGTAGCGCTGTGTATCGATTCAAAATTGAAACAGAAGATGGCAGCACTGTATGTACAAGGATGCCAGCTGCCGTTAAACCCCGAAGAAGAAGAAGAAGCTGTATCCCAGAATTCATAGCGCGGCCTAGCTCAGTTTCCAACAATGGCGGCAGCTAGTTAGTTTTAAAATTTCTCTTATTACTCTTTCTAGGTCACAAAATAAACGTTTAACATATTTTCAGGCGAGAATGTAGCCGTGTAAACTTCAAATATCTGGACAGTTTATCAAGACACCACATATTTTCAAAAGCGCTCCGACGTTTTCGGAGACGTCTGTTACCCACTAGCTCGATAGCTAGCCGGGGTTTAACGCTCACTAGAGCCGTGAGAACACCGGACTCCGGGCGAACCATTTTCAAAACCACCGCCGTCTTTCACTACTCAGGTGAAACATGATATATAAGTCACTTAAATAACTTAAAAATGTTATTGTTTGGCTTTTTTCAGTATTTTATTTGTTCCTGAGTAAATCGGTTTGGCTGAGATTAAAGTTATAGTTTTTACACAGCTGAATAAACGTCAAGCAGACAACTGATTATTAGAAGTGTGAGATGCTCGAGAATATACTCCGGTGTCCTTTTATATTTTAGATAGCAATGAGCAATCTGCAAATTTCTTTAAAATGTAATAAACTATCATCTTGCCTTTATTTTTAGTTAGCACATACCTTAAACACTTAAAGCTATAAGCTAATGATCGTTATGTATATATGCTGGTGCAATAAGCTGTACATTTTACGTCCAATGGATGCATGATCTGGCAGCCCTAGTCAGCATAATCTTATTGATGAAATTCAATGACACAAATCTGGGTGAGTAAAAGTTCACCGGGCAATATTGTATAACCCTTTCAGACCTCAGCCGGGCTGTCTGGACATTTCTTTTCTATAATAGCTTTAAAAAGGGTAAAAATGTTGAACAATCAAAACGATTCTTTGACATGAATCAATTTGATTCTCATGGGACTCAATTAAGATTCAACTTTTCAAATGTTTTTAACATAACACTAATTGTAAACATTTGTCTTGCAGGTGACAATGGAGAAGCTGGATGATGTAACAGTATCTGTCCTTAAAGGTTATATTTGATAATATATTTGTGTGTGTATATATATATATATAAATAAAAACAGTTTTGTTTGTGCAGTTATGTGCTTGCACAGTTTAACTGGTGTTTGTCTTTTTGTTAGCTGCAAGCATTGACGAGCGCATGCTTTTAACATTGACCCGTGATGATCTGAGGGACCTTTTTTCTGGGCCTGAGCACTTTCTCAGAAGAAAACATGTGTGGTCAATAATTCATCCTGAGGTATTATGTAAAAAATATTTAGTTCAACTAATCTCCAGAAAGTATGCTTTTATTTTAGCAGTACTTGACATTTTTATTTTCTCACCCTAAACCAGGAAGACCATCCGCTACCACAGAAACCTGAAACAACTTCTTCACCCAGGGTAGTTGCAACAGGCCCTCCAACTGCTGATGCTAATGTAAGCCAGCTGAAAACCTTGCAGCTCCCCAGTCCTCCGGAATATGTTCTGTACACCGACAGTGAGTTGGAGCAATGCCGAAAGAGTTACCTGGAGTTGGCCTGCTCCGGCAGGGAACAGGCATGCGTCATGTCAAAAGAACTAAGATGCAGATTGGTGAGAAATACAATCACAAGTATGGTGTCCCTTTTGAGAGCAAGCCAAGGCCAAATGGAGCGATACCCCTCTAAGACCGAAATCACTGCAATGGCTAAAAAAGTTGTGGAATATTATCCTATGCTGCAGGATAATGATGCAAGCGTAAAACACGTAAGTTCTTGTATTTGTGTCTCATATATAAATCATTTTGTTTTGTTCAGGGGACATGATATATATGTATTTTCACCAGGAGAGCATTAATGCCAAGTTACAAAAAAGGCTGCAAAATATGAAAACCCCAGTAAAAAGGCAAGGACCAACACCGGAGAGGGGACGGCCCAAGAGAAGGCTCACTGACCTCTACCCAAGGGATGAAGAAGCTGATGATGAAGATGCTGATCGCAGTTCTTCCAGTGGTGCATCTACTCTGTTATCACCTGTCAGAAATTCTGACAATGCCTCCACTTCATGTGAGTACATACTAGTAATTTTGTAAAATGGTTATCAACACACAGCCAGTAGTAGCTAATGTTTTGTGGAAGTCTACTTCAGTAACAATGAAAAACCAAAATGCTCTTGTACTTCTCTCTATCTTAGCTGACAAGGATAGTCGGCAAATACAAGCAAGACATTACAAAACATTACAAGAAATGTGTAAGAAGGCAAAACCAAACCAAGAAGATGTGTCCCAGCTATTACCGTGTGTTCACACCGAACGCGATGGGCGCGTGAAAAAATCCCCAAACGCCCCTAACTTGACGCCTGCACATTCGCAACCTCTACGCGTGTCCAAGAAAAATCCCTCGCGCCCCAAAATATCATATTTTAACGCGCGTGAACTGGAAATGTGTCAGCTGCCGTTAAACCCCGAAGAAGAAGAAGAAGAAGCAGCAGCTGTGTCCCAGAATTCATAGCGCGGCCCAGCGCAGTTTCCAACAATGGCGGCAGCTAGTTAGGTTTAATGTTACTCTTATTATTCTTTCTGGGTCACAAAATAAACGTTTAACATATTTTCAGGCGAGAATGTAGCTGTGTAAACCTCAAATATCTGCTCAGTTTATCAGGACACCACATATTTTCAAAAGCGCTCCGACGTTTTCGGAGATGTCTGTTACCCACTAGCTCGATAGCTAGCCGGGGGCTAGGTCACTAGCGCAGTGAGAACACCGGACTCAGTTTGTCTGAGATTAAAGTTATAGTTTTTACACAGCTGAATAAACGTCAAGCAGACAGCTGATTATCAGAAGTGTGAGATGCTCCAGAATTTACTCCGGTGTCCTGTTATATTTTAGATAGCAAGGAGTTTATTAAACTTCACCCAAACAATCTGCAAATTTCATTAAAATTAAATCATTAAAATAGACCTCGAGTTTGAAGCCAGAAGATCCTTCATTGACTCAGACACCATGAAAGAGGAGAACAGAGCTCGCCTCATCTTGGATGCATATCCATGCTTTAAAGAATTGCATCATGTAAGTTTTTGGAAGAGTTAATAAATAATCACTTTAATTTCAAATATATTTGGTGTGGTAGTAAAGTTATTTTGATTTTATTTGTTTACTTATTTTTTTAAACCTATTGTAGGCGTTGGGTGAGCTTCGCAGAATTTTGGATCCCCACAACAACAAGTTCATCAGTCAAGTAAAACTGAGATGGGAAGAATTCTGCTCCAGGGTAGAGTTCTACGGTGTGTCAAAGAAGGCAATGAATCCACCAATGACCATGGACAAAAGTAAGTTTTACCATTTGAATACAAAGTTCTCATCCTTTAAAATTTATGTTTATGAAGGTTTGTTTCTGCTTTGTCCAGCTGAAGCCCACCTTGCACTGATGAAGGCTCTTCCAACCCTCTTTCCCACACCTGCCCATCCACCAAAAAAGATGGGGAATGCTTCTGAAGCATTTCTACATGTCCTGAAAGTAAGTTTTATAAAATTTGCTTATAAAGATCTACAGAAAATTTGGCAAACAAAATATTTCGGTCAAACATGACTCAAAAATGCTTTTTCAGTTTCAGCCGAAAGACTTAAATCTATAATTTATTGTTTTCATTAATTTATAACGTATTTAATGTACACGAGTGTGGTCACATAAGGAGTCGCTTGACACTGATAAACCATAAGTCAAAACTACTATAAAATGTGTGTAACCAACAAAGAACAAGATAATGACATCTCCAACGTTATGACCAAATCCCAGCAAAAAAACATACAATTAACATAAGATGTTGACTGTCATGTCTTTTGTGTCTTGCAGCCTACAGAAGATCCAGATGCTGTCCTCCAGAAACGAAGCTTGTCATGTCCAGTAGTGATGTTCGATGGCTGCAAGTGTGTCATTGCTGTTGGTAATTTACCAGTTACAACATTTGACAAAGAAAAAATTGGTGAGGCTATGATATATGTGATGGCATACTTTTATGCACTTCATCTGACTTACCCCAAATGCGTGGCAACCCTGCTGTCTGTCATTCAGACAGAAGTTCTCCAGGATGCCATTCATGAGCATGACACTACATCATCTTACAGAAAAGCCCTGGCAGAATGGCATGCATTTATTGGAAAGCAGTGTGTAAATTTCAGATAAGATTAGGAGAGGGCACTTCTGTTTTGTTTTTGTTTGTTTTTTTCAATCTGGGTCTTATTTCTAAAATGGAAAATGTTCATTTACTCACCCAGACAAGTTTTGTGGTATTTGGTGTCATTCGGAAGAAATTTGAATCTTTGTGGTCTTCCTATGTCACTCGTCAATTTTAATGGGGCAATGGCGAAACCTCTAAGGCTGTTGAAATGTTGAAACCACTTAAACAAACTCATAATGTTGGACCTGTACTGTTCAATTGTATCTTTATTATCTGCAGGTTATTGTTAAAGTGGACAAATAAAGATGGACACTTTTACTCTGTTTCAGTTTTGTTTTGTCCTTAATCAGCAATATAATCTTAAAGTAGTGTTTAGCTAAATTTAAAAAGAAGAAATATCTTTAAAATGATTTAATGTACTAGTTTTTAGATTATTTGCCTTGATTTGTTTGTTAGAATAAGTGTTTTATGCCTATTTTCAGATTTAATTTCTTCAACATTTTACTTAGAACAAGTGGTTAAAGCTTATTTTAGGTTTCAAGCCATGATTGGTTGCCTGGAATAAGTGTAAAAGACTTATTTTTAGCTTTATTATCTTTATTTGTGGCCTACAATCAGTGGTTAAAGCTTATTTTAAGTTTCAATTGTTCTGATTTGTTGCCTGGAATAAGTGTAAAAGACTTATTTTTAGCTTTATTTAAATCTAGATATTGTTCTTATTTCAAGAAATCTTATTAAGAAAAAAACACTTACCCCATGGGCAGATAATTTCACTTGTTTTAAGCAAATCTTCACCAAAAATAAGTGTATTTTTCTAGTATTAAGGAGGTGGGTTTGTGTCTGCAGTTTATTAAAGTGAAATTCAAAAAAGGTTTTTGAAATGAAGTTTATTAAAGTGGAAATCGAAAAAGATTTTTGAAATGAAGTTTATTAAAGTGCAATTCGAAATTGTTTTTTTTTAATTAAGTTTATTAAAGTGGAATTCGAAAATTGTTTTTTGAAATGAAGATTTAAAAAGCATTTTAAAAATCAGTTTATTAAATTGGAATTCAAAAATGAATTTACAAATGCAGATTTTATTCTACAATTCATTATTTAAGGACAGTAGCGTTAACTGAACTTCAAAACAGAGCTACCTAGATCACTTAAATTACACAATTGAAAGCATATATGTATGTTTGTGTATTTATACACAGGCACTCATATACATTCAAATAATTTAAAAAAATGTTCATTTACCTGTTACTACCACACACCAAACCGGTCATTGGTACTTCCTGGTTTGTGTAGCGACTAGGTAACAAAAGTTCAACACTGCCCCTAGCATCCTGGAGCACTTCTGTTGTGTTTTAACCTGTTTTGAACTTTTTATGTGTTTCGAAGTTTGTACGTGCTTCGGGATTTGCACGTGTTTTGGAGTTTGTACGTGCTTTGTCTCTAGGGACCACCGTAAATAGACTTTTATTTATTCACTCCACATAAAATGTAATAAATAAATCATATAATACAAAAACCAACTAGTCAAAGTTCAACTTTTAACTATTTAAATTTTCAGCTCTTTCCTTTTAAACAAATTTAAAGTGAAACAACACAAAACACTGCAAACCACAACACAATTAAATAACACAACACAACACAATTATACCTTTCTAATGTAACGTTGTTGTCCCTGGCTCTCTTTCTTTCTTTCCGCCCCGCTCTGTTCCTGTGCTACTGAGAGTGTAACTACCACCCCTCCCCCCTCTTCCCAGAGCAAAGCACTAGTGATGTGTCGGACGCGAACGAAATTCACACTGAACACGATAGACGCGAACAGAGCGTCAGATTTACATGTAAAGGCAATGGAAAAGCGCGATGACACGCGATTGCGGGTCCCGCGAAAATTCGGAAGCAGATTTGCGTCGTGAAAACGCAAAAATGCAGAAACGCGCGTCAGTGTAGCGCGTCTGGCGCGTTTGACTCACGGAAAAAAACGTGCGTGAGTTTTTGAGTTGCATTTTGTACATATGCGAGTTTCGCGTCTACCGCTCGAGTTGGAAAAATCTGAACTCCAGCGTCAAATCGCGCCACGACAACCAATCAGGAGCCTGGTGACGTGGCTCTGACCTAGGTCAAAGGGGCAGATCCAGCCAAAGCCCTTCATTCTTCAATGGAGGGAAGGCTAATCAATGCCGTAGCAATCAACCCAGAGCTGTACGACACCAGCTGCTTTCTGTACCGAGACAGGAATATAAAGGACCGAGCTTGGAGGAAGATATGTGAAGAGATCGGGCAACCTGGTAAGTTCATTCATTTCTCTTTTGAAAGTTTTCACTGACCCGGGGAAGCCGCACAAAAGCTAGCAAGCCACCACTATTTTCCCACTGATGTACAAATACCGTTCTGCTTTTATGCATGTTGTCATATAGGAATATATTTTATTGTTTATTAATAAACAGCACAGAGTGGTCCCGCTGTTCATCCGTCACTGCTTCGCTTTTTCGCTGATTTTCTATTGCACAGTACAGCATTGCATTCTGCAGCCTGATTGACAAATCTCCTTTGTGTCGTGTCTCCTGCGCTTGCCAAATTTATCACGTTTGGTTTTGATAACTATCACGTCCAATAGAAAAAACAGCACAAAAACACCCATAACTATGACCTTCATTCGGAAATAGACACCTGCACCGCGAGGGAAAAAGGCGCAAGAAAGTGGCAGGCAGACGAAGACAAAACGCGGCATAATAATACTTTTGCGTTTTGCAATCTACAAAGGTTTGCACTTTGAGAATCGGCTTGTGAGAACTATGACTAATGTTCATGTGTGTGGGGAAAAAAGTGTATAAAGTGTGTGGTGAGGGGCTAGTTATTCTGAGAACCCCTGCAATAAATGAGGGACCACTGTATATACTTTCTCTATGATTATTGTTCTCAATCTGTTAACATTTAATACTGTATTGATAGAGCTAACTGATTCTGCAGCAGAGCATCGCCTGTTGCTTCTCCTGGCTCCCCAGTCCCTGAGCTCCTGCTGCTGCACCCACAAGTATGTACAGCAAGCACTGATAGCTTTTTACTCTGTGGGATTCCCTTGTGATCACCTTTACTAAAAAATCTACAACCAATCTGATTGTATCCTGTTTTGATTTTTTGATTTCATGTTGAAATTAAAATCTAGCAGCAGCCTTCTCATTTCTTTGTGTTTTGTGCTGTGTTTTACAGGCCCACAGAGGAGGACAGCTCCGAGGCAGATGAGGGACGGGTCCCAGGACGGTCCATCGGCAGTGGAGCTGGCCACCCTGGTGTCCCTGAAGAGGCCACACCAGTCTCCAATGGAGCATTTCCTCCTCAGCCTTGTTCCTGCTCTGGAGAGCAGCTGGTCCTTTTTATTCCTGTCTCTCTGTAAATACTTATATTTTATATATTTATGTTTAATGTTTTTCTGTGTGAGAATTTTAATATTATTTCAAATAAATTTTTATAATGACTAATGTCTCAGTTCTACTACACAGCAAATGTTGGCACACAACTTGACACATGTAGAATTTATTTCATATTATACTAATGACAAAATATACTAATACAGTGGGATGCAAAAGTTTGGGCAACATTGTTAATAGCCGTCATTTTCCTGTATAAATCTTTGGTTGTTACAATAAAAAATGTCAGTTAAATATATAATACAGGAGACACACACAGTGATACTTGAGAAGTGAAAAGAAGTTTGCTGGATTTACAAAAAGTGTGCAATAATTATTTAAACAAAATCAAGCAGGTGCATAAATTTGGGCACCACAAAAAAAATGGAATAAATCTTTAGTGTATATCAATGTGTGTGTCTCCGATATGATATATGGGGTGCCTTTGTCTGGACGTGCTTCCCACCCAGAGCTCCACAGCAGAGAGGAAAGTTCCAGCGCTCCTGGAATCCCTCTGTGATGGACCGCCAGGCACAGCCATGAAGTCGTCCACTAGACAGTCCCAGATGGCCGTTGCTACCTGGGGGGTGATCTGGCACACCGTGGACACACCGACTCTGAAACTGAACGTGATGGTCCTGAAGGAGTCCCCGGTGACAAGGAACCTGGACAAAATTGTTCAAAATTAGTATTATGTGTACTGCAGTTACAAAATACATTATTCAAATTCCAAAATACTTTTGTGATGTCAGATTTAAATTACAAAACATAAATCTTACATAAAACATTTTGTAATTATAAGGATAATTACATAATATATATTAGATATAATATTAAACAGTCAGTGTTTTCTTTTAACTTTAACATATGGAACCTAATTCGTTGTATGTGTTTGCGCATATACTTTGCCAATAAATGCGATTCTGATTATAAGATATTTCCCTCTGTATGGCACACACGAGTAAATTAAGTAGAAAAAATGTCATGTGTATAGCCTCTTTTAAAATTGTTTTTGGAAACCACAAGAAGAGAAATATGTGGCATTCCCTTATGTCATTTTACATCTTCACTGTCAGTAGACAGTTGTGGACATATTTTGATCTGGCTTTTTTCCCTTAACTCAATAGACCTGACACACATTCTACAAAGACAATTCTCTTCCTCTGCTTCAAGCTCTTTGCTTTAAGCAGCTAAAGGGGAGTTAATTTTCTTCTTCCAACTTAGTGCATTGAAGGTACCGTAATTGTCGGGCTATAAGTCGCTACCTTTTGCACCAGCTTTGAACCCTGCGGCTTTTAGTCAGGTGCGGCTTTTCTATGGATTGTCCATGATTTTTGTCATATCGTAAGACGATTTGTTTTGTTTGTACCACTGTTGTACGGCACTACGTTGCCTGGCGGAAGGGCATGTGATCAGACACACAGTATCGGGGTTCAAGAGTGGTATGTTGGTCACATGTCCATCCGCCAGGCAACATAGTGCCGTACAAGTAGCGCGAAAAACAAACGTCAAAGTAGCGCTACGCGTTCAGCGGGAGGCGTGAATGACGAGCGGCGATAAACTTGCGAAAAGCAAGTTATGCTCAACTCCACCGGTGGATTCTGACAGCGTGGAAAAGTGTGAAAACATCCACGATCACCAACGGATTTCAAAGGGATGGACTGTTGCATGATGGAGAGGAGGACACTGCCACGGCCCTTCTGAGGGTGTTCGACTCCGACACTGACAACGAGGATTTCTTTGGTTTTGAAAGTGACAACGAAGGAAAGAAGCTGAGAGTGGACGACGAAGCCATCCTGAACCTCTTCGTTTCCGACACTGGAGAAGAGGACTTTGGTGGTTTCAGTGCGCAGGAAGATGGCGGTGAATGACTGACTTTTCTTCTTGTTAAAGCCGTGTCGCTGCACCTGAGCCTAAAAGGTAGTCCGAATCTATTTTTCTGGTGTGCTGTAGGTTATTGTTATGTACTACATTTGTTACTCATTTATGAAGCACAGTACATGTTTTGTACTTGTAATTACCGCTACTTGTACATATACCTAAAAAGTTATGCAAATATGTACCATAACTTGTTTTTCAAAATATTAATAAAAGGGGTGTGTCTCCAAACAGCCATCTCTTTCCTGACAATTCCCTTTGTGCATATTCTCTTACATATGATAAGTCAACATTGAAACACCTGCGGCTTTTGATCAGGTGCGGCTAATGTATGTACAAAACAGGATTTTCCCCTGATTTTAGCTTGTGCGGCTAATATTCAGGTGCGCTTTGTAGTCCGGGAAATACGGTATCTTGAAGTTAGTCACTTCAAATCTCACCCTTTCCCCTTATTTTTCAGAGATTACAAGTTCATGTGTGACATTTATTTAAACCACCCTGTAGCTAAAAGTAAAAACAAACACTGTAGAAGCACTTGTGGCTGTGTCCTTATTTTCCACCCTGATTTACGAATAAATCCTTTACAAATCGTACCATGTGGATTCATGGATTTTTTTTTCACATTCTGTCTCTCACAGTTGCAGTGTACCTCTGGTGCAAATTACTGACCTCTGTCATCATTTTAGGTGGGAGAACTTGCACAATCGGTGGCTGACTAAATACTTTTTTGCCCCACTTTATATATGTGGATGTCCAGGTATTTGTGCTCCTCCACCACATCATATCAGTGGGTTCAGTATCTTATACTTTTGTCAAGATAATGCACACTGCAGCCGACAGTTATCAGAAAGAAGCCATAACCAAGTTACATGGATTCTTTTTTTATAACTTCATGTCATATAAACTAGTTATGTTATGTGCAACACTGTCGTGTGCCACTCTGGTTTTATGTTTCAAATTTGTGTAAGACATCCAGAGTACTCTGATGACATTGACAAGGACATCTCCAGTTTACATGGGAAACTATTATTTCATGTTCTTGAGATTACTTATTTACATCACTTTTGAGAAAATGTACATACAGGTCTGATTCAAAACTGCATATCTATTTTTTTAATGCATGTTGAAAGGGCAAAAATATTCCTGAGATACTGTTAACATTATTAAATTTGAAGGCTATTATACAGTGGTATTACTTTAAACTGAGTAAAACGGTATTTTGATAAAAGTTAAGGTCTCCGTTTGTTTCAGAAAGAGCATACTGTCATTTACTTGCTTTTATTATTTATTTATATGCCCTCCGCGGACCATGTCTGCACTGCGTGGGTGATTAGTGGCTCCCCGCACAGTAAGGTCTGCACACAGGGACAAGACGCACTTGGTTACGATCGGATCTTCCCTGGGCACGGGGAGGTGATGAACTGTATGCCACTTTTTCATTGGCATACATTAAGCACAATGTTTTATTGCCTAGGGTGGGGCAGGTCACATACTGGGTGAAGGTGGGCAGTGTGGAGTCCAGCGAGACATGATTAAAGTCCCCTGATATTAGAAGAAGAGCTCTCGGAGATTGCGTTTGCAGTCTGCGGACCACAGAGAGTCACAGGCTGCCTCCACGGATGCTAACGGCTAATAGCTCAATGTCTGTGTTATAGAGTTGTTCTTTCACAGCGATGTGCCCAGGGATACCACAGCCGTCTTTAACAAACACTGCCAGCCCCCCTCCTTTCCTCTCACCGCTGTCTCTCGTCTTGTCCGCCCGCAGCAGCTGGAAGCCGGGCAGCCTACTCACAGAGGGAGTACCGGGCAGTGCCGGGATACTGCCACTTTGACCGGGTTAGCGTCATTAGCTCCTCAATCATATCAGGGAGCGATCTCACATTTACAGTGATTACAGGAAGGAGAGATGGTGTGTGAGGTGTCCTCGGGAGACATCACCCCCGTTTCTTCCCTCACTGGGGATGTAGGGTCTGTCTGCCGGTAGCGCAGCTGCAGGACGCAGCGCTAACAGCTGATCCCTAATGTAAACAAAGGAGCCATGCGCCGAGTGTCCAAACACGGGTGAAAAAAGTGGAGACAAAAGAAGAGAAAAGTCAACATAACTAGCACGAAGCGGTAATGCAAGATGGCAGGATCTGATTGCTAAGACATAAGTTAAAGGTTAAGAAAAGTAAAGAGGAAAATAAGAAAGAAGCTCAGAAATGAGCAGAGCTACCTGTTAGCTGCCATAACAGGTAACACAGTTAAGGTTTCAGAAAAAGTATTCTGTCGTTTGTTTGCTCGATCATGCCTTAAACACATCAAAATGCATAGTGGGATTATAATACAAGTGAATACTGTGACAAGCACTGGTACTGAATAGGCAATCACTTAGCAGCAAGGTGAATCGGTGATGCATTAGTGTGGTCTGCACTTCCTCTTCTTTGATTGGGTGAAATGAGTTGTAAGTAATTGGATGAGGGAACCATGGGGAGTGCCCTGCATAATTTCAATAGAACGCCGTTTTAAACGCCGTTACAGCTGGCACAGAACGCCGTAAAAAACGCCGTTCAAAGATGCATAAAAACGCCGTTTTCTGCTGAGTGGCGTAAAAAGCGGTGTTTCCCTCTGTCTTTGAACGCTGCTTTTTACGTCACTCGGATGGTGCGTTCAGGGCACCATCCGAGTGTCGTAAAAAGCGGTGTTTGTCGGAACAGAACGCCGTTTTTTTCGGCGTTTTGAATAATTAAACGGCGTTTTTTACGCCATTTCTTAACCAAACGGGTTAGAAAAGTGGCGAATTTTGGCACTAATGGCTTGCCATAAATGACGCACACAACTCACACCGTGTGTGGACATCCCCTGCTGAGTCAGTCTGCCAGGTGGCTCTTTTTTTTTTTTTTTCTCTTTTGTGTCCCGTTTGGATCTTTAGCCATCAGAATTGTTGTCTTAAGGCCAAGAAAGATGCCAAGTGGATTTATTTTACCAAGTGGATCATCATGGCCTTGCCTCTCTCTTGCACTTTTTTTCCCATACGCGAGCCCTGTGCTTTGTACGGAGCCCCGCAGGGGACATGGGAGAAAAAAAAATTAAGACGAACTTTTGCGAGATCTCGCAAAACTAACTCGGGATCTCGCAAAACTTTTGCGAGATTTCGCAAAAGTCTGTACCATACACCTCCAAATCAGCACTGAAACCTTAGAAACAACCGCAGCGATGGAGGACACACACCCATTTGAGCGATTCATAGATTTTTACTTTGAGCTTGGACTAAACTATAAAGACATTAAAACTGTGCTTTGCAGTAGACACAGTTTTCATATAAGCGAAAGACATCTGAAGAGAGTTCTTAGCGCAAGGGGACACACTCGCCACAAAGCGTACTCTGACCTGACCGTCTTGGTTGAATTTATAGACAACCAATTGCAGTACTCTGGGCAGCTTCACTGCATTTAGCGTACATCCATCGGTATGATGGATGTACGCTAAATGCAGGGCACATGGACTACGCGTGAGGAAAGAGGATGTGCGCTTGGTTTTGAAGGAGCTGGATCCCCGAGGCGTCGCACTGAGGCAAGCAAGACGTTTCAGGCGAAGGAACTATTTTTCAAAAGGGCCGAATTTCATCTGGCACATGGACTCCTACGACAAACTGAAGCCATATGGCATCTGTATCAATGGTAGTATTGACGGTTTCTCGAGAAAAATAATCTGGTTTAATGCGTACACAACAAATAGTAATCCGAAAGTGATTACTATTTAAACGCTGCACCGTTAAACGCGGTGCAGCGTTTAAAGGGCTGCCCTAGAGTTGTGAGGGGCGATCTTGGAACTGAAAATGGCCATGTTAGAGGCTTTCAGCGTTTCCTTGTGCCCGTGGCTCCTAACGACACCCTTGAGAGTTACTTGGAGGGAGCAAGTACCGCCAATCAAAGGATTGAATACTGGTGGCGTTTTCTTCGCAGCCAGTGTCTGGAGTTCTGGTTATCCTTATTTGCAGACATCAGAGACAACGGGTACTTTGATGGTGAGTTTCTGGACAAAAACCTCCTTCAGTTTTGTTGCATGGGACTCATCCAGGTGAGTTAATAAAATATGTTTTGTTGCGTGTATGGATGCATGCGTGTGTGAGTGAGAGATAAAGGAAACTGAGGAAGTGATAGAGAGGTAATACACGAAGTATTGTGAGATGAGACCTTTGCCAGGTTTAGGGAATGGAGAGACTTGCAGGAAGAAAGAGACAAGACAGGGAGAAGCGGTTGAGAGGAGCAGGGAGTAAATGAAATGAAAAATTGTGTAAATACTATAATTTAGGTTTAAGCAATCGGCCGCCTTAAGGAAGAGCTCAACAACCAAGACTACAGTAACATCTATGTTGAAGATGTTGACATGGCATATGAAAATTTCTTATCTATAATATTAACTATTTACAATTTGGAATTATTTAGATTGGGATATCTGATATTCTGAGTGTTCTTTAGCACAAAAACATTGTAATGTTCTGTCAAATGTTATCAAGTTCCATGTCTATGTGTATTACTTCGAATTACTTTAATTGTGTATTTGGCTTGATACATGGATCAAAACATAAGACACATCTTAATTTAATGTGTTAGGAGTTTTAATGTACAGTGTTTACTCAGATAATGGTGGTTTATGTTCAGTATTTTGTAATAATTTTTAAATGGTGAGTTGGTTTTTATTTACACCATCTCTATTTGTTAATGATGGGAATATTTAGTTGTTGATGTTGGCTAGAATACAGTTTAAAATCGAAGAGATATTCTATTATGCCTTGTTGCTTTATATATATTATAACGCCAACTGTCACACTGGCAGGCTACATGAAATGGTACTAAGGGGCATCATAATCTGAGAGGGGGCACCTTGGCATTTTTCTGAACTCAAGTTTCTCTGGCTAAAAATATAATTATTTCATGTCATTTTTGCTTCTTTTTTTAAAACTATTTATTCTGATTCCAGAAGAGCTTTAGTTTTTTAATGTTGGTTAAACAAAACTGAAAAAATAAAGAACTAAATTGAGACCTTTTGAACTCTTAGAATTTCTAATAGATATAAACATTCTTTTTTGGTCACTGAATTTATCTGAAGCTTATTTTATCAGCTGAATAACAAATTCTTTGCACCCACCTGTTCTGTTGATGAACAGCAATTTCATTCGAATGCTATTTTTGCAAAACTCACCACTTCTGAAAGGATGATATGTGTTGTTGAACTACCGGACAAATAAACTGAAATCTAATCAATTTCAAATTTTTTTTTGGACTATGTAGTACAGACAGCTAAAAAATTGCAAATGACAAAAGCATATCGACAACATCTGTGTATTGACTGCCTGTGTTCCCAGGCACTTTAATTTCAGAGAAGGGTAGACAGAAATGCATAATCTGTCAAAAATGTAGCAATACTTTATAATTAACCATATATACTATTTAATCTAATTAGAAATCCTGGCCTACAATCTTGTTTATCCAAGAAACTGTTAAATCTGATTATCATTGCTTGTTAATTTGTAATTATATAAGACAGTATAAAGAATTGTGAATCATCTGTATGTCACATTATGGCATTAAGTCCTTTCAAAAAAAATAACTTGTGATGGCAATATGCTTTTTAACAAAACAACTAGTAAACATTTTGGAAGCTAATCAAGGGAAAATAGGACTTATTGTTACAAGATGTTTATAGGCCACATCAGCTTTAAGAATTTGTAAACAGGATCTTATCATTAACTTTCAATAACTTCTTTCGCAACCATAGTGACATTCTTTACTAATATTAATGGACTTTTCACCCTAAAATCAAATTTACACATTTTTCTGTTCGCTAGCTGTAGTATTCCTTAATCCACATTGTTTTAGTGTGAGTTGCCCAATTTTAGAGATATTGACTGTACAAGCCTACCCTTCTCTTGTTTCACATGGTACTTAATGCTTAGTAGCAATGTCTTTATGTAGACCTTATGTAGCTTCATGTAGTTTTTCAACAAGGAAGAGATCTCTACAGCTAATATCTCCCAAAACTAGGCAACTCACGACAAAACATTCTAGATGGATAAACAGCAAGCCAATGTGTGTCACTGCGGGCTATGATGCAGGTGTGTTGAGAGAACGTACCCAAAAGCAGACAAGGAGAGAGAGAGGACACTGAACTTAAAACAAAAGCGAGCCTTTATTCTGGCTGATGGCAGGAGTAAAAGAAAACAATGACAATGTGTACAGCAAATTTTGATGTGATCTGTCCCTCTAACGCTAAACACAAACCTTGTTTTCAACAGAAGTTAAAGATGCGATCATTTTCAAAGAATTTTAAACAATAAAGAGTCCTTGTGAAATCTGAGCTAACATACAACTAAACCATCAGAAAATTAAATTTGTGACTGCTTGTTATACGGCTGAATATATCAAATGTTTCAATGGCAAAATGAAACAAGACAGAATTTATGAACTCAAGGATAATCATACAAATAACAATTACAGCTGTAACCATTAGTACACTCATCAAGTTCAAATGATGTCCATTTCAAAGTAATTGCTGGAAAGGACATTGTCGAACTCTGTGCGAAATTCAGGATAAGAACTGTAAGTGCATGGCACTTCAAGGGTAGCTCCACAGGTGTGAGCAACAGGCCTTCTGTTGAGCCCAGTTTCAGCATTAAAGCACACCAAAACTTTGTCAACACACATCACAGAAGATCCTGTGCAGAAGCGCAGGATTTTTTCAGCTTTGGTTTCATCAGCGTTTTTAACATAACGCTGAAGATGGTTAAACGTTGTTTGTTCTCCGTGAGACAGCATCAATTTTGTTGTTTCAAATAGCTGCACTAGTCTTTTGCCTGTGGCCTTCTTTGTCTCATACAGAGATAACACACTTTCCTTGTCTGCCAGTTTCAGCTGCAGATGTGCCATGGGTGTGGAGAAGCAATCCATTATATACTTTGGCTCTTGGAGAATGGCCTTAAGAGCCATTGTTTCAATGGCAGGCTGCATGTTGTTCTTAGGTGGTAGGAAGTGGGAACCCATCCTTGTAAAAAGGTCAAGCAGGTCCTCTTCATCATTTTCATCCATTGTGCCTTGGAGCGCCTTCTCAACAGCTGATCTCTCAACAGGAGGGAGATAGTTGAGAAACGATGCAATCAGAATGTCTACATCAACTGAGTCCATTCCGTGGATGCAAGCTAAAATGAAAGCCCTTGACAGCCTCACTGGAAAGACACCATGGTCTAGTAAGCCTTTCACCCATATCTGCCCAACTGCTTGCCATTCAGCCTCACTAAAGTCTGGCCTCAGCCTTGGAACTCGTTCATTTTCACCTTCACACTGTTCCAAAAATTGCTCCCAAAATGCAGTGTAAACCTCCCTTGACACCCCAGCATCATCAACAGCATTTTCATTTACAAAGTTCATCTTTAAAGTCTCATTCAGAATCCGATTGTCCATAAATACAGCCAAAAGATCATCAACAACTTTTATCCTGCGAATTGATACATGTAGGGGGCTCTGTGGGTCTCCTGAATTTGATGGGGAAAGTTGGTTGCTTGAATCTAAAGGCAAACCTTGTGCGATGAAATTCAGTCCATGGTCCTGAGTAAAAGACAAAACATTCCATAAAAAATGCAAATGAATTGTACAGATTACACAATATCAATGTTCTGAAAAAGTTTGAAATTTATTTGTCTAATTTTAGTGGGCTGTACATTCCCAAACCATGGTTGCACTGACAATTTATATATAACATTAACATTGTGGCCTGATGGATGTCCTTGTATGCCTCACAGAAAATTATACAAGTTTTCTTTACATGTATGAGAAGACTCACTTCTGTGCAAAATAGGTAGAGAACACAATAGTGACACCAAAACAATGTCTCACTGCTGTGTTATATAAATAATTTGATTTCAACTAAATTTCCTGTTTAATCTTATCTTAATGTAAAACACTGGAATTGTATCTTAACTGACAATATCCTTTTAATTCAAATGGACCCACAAACTGCCATATCCTCAGAAAATAGCATGAAAATTTGGCATCTCTACAGTATGTAAAGGTAGGTGTTTATGGTTGCCTGAATTGATCCATCTTACCTGTGCAATCTGGGGTGCTTCCTCCTGTATTGACTGCATATGGGGTGTGGGCAAGCCATTAGCTGAAGACAATGGTAGCAGGAAACCATCCATAGGTAATCCATTTGTGTCGGCATTCTGAGAAGGAAGTATGGCATTAATTGACAACAGACACCTTAACCCTTCAAGATTAGAAGACTCTTCTTCAATCTTCTACCTTGGCCTATTCTAAATCATGAATGTTCCTAAAAAGTCTGCAAAATATGTCAATAGGTCTTAAGAAATAGAACAAAAATACACCTCTTTATTTTCAGCCTACATGTCTCACTTACAAGAGTAAAAAGACATATTACAGTGGAATTCCACAGGTTTTTATCAGATTTTGATGTACTTCTTACTACTTAAAATGTTGTATTATTGCTGCAAAAAAATCTAGTTTTAAACAAACAAGAGATGAATTCTGATTAATAGAAATCGAGCAAGTGTTTCACAGTACTGTAGGTTATTTAAGATCCAAAAGAATATTACAGAAAATAACACGCATGCTTAAATTTTGTCCATGCAGGAATGCATGATCAGCTTTTTTAAAATCAGAACTATGCAAGTTACTGAATTTGATTATTAATAAATTTCCATATTTTGTCACACTTAAACCATATCAACCACAACTGTCCATGGTCTTACCTGTCTGAGATCCTCACTGTTGACATAATTCAGGGTTATCACGACTGTGTCATCACCATCTGCTCTGACAAGATCCTCTTCAGGATTCCATACAACCGTATCCGCTTCGTCTATGTGTGGAAAACGAAATTCCAAATCTTCTGGAAGTTTGTCCCGGGACTCTAGTTTGAAGGATTTGTTAGGAACTACAGTATACTGGTCAGATCAATAATTTCAGAGCAGTGGTCAGGGAAATCATGATCACTTGAGTCAGTCTGCTGCCGCTGTCCCACGACAGTGTTTTTAATGTCTGTTGGGGTTGAATGCATATGATGGGATTTTCCTGGACTTTGTGTTGTCACTGCCTCACAGAGTGATTTCAGTTTTTTTGGATTGTGTTCCATCTGGAAATTGTGAATCTGTGAACCAGAAAACAAACACAAGACACAAACGAAAATAATTCAATAATTTTTTCAGCAGCCAGTCATTTAGTACATGTTAATGAATACAAAGCTGTAAGTCTTTCACAGATGTATTAAATGTACCTTACCACACAAGTCAACAACAAATTCCTGGAATAATTTCATCCTACAGAAGTGCAAATATTCGTAGATGTACATAAAGCACTTGAATAAGACAACTCTTTATTGCAGTTGCACAGTCATACCTAGTACAATAGTACAACAAAATTAATAAATATGTCGCATGTTACCACCGAGCACTACTAAACACAACAAAATACAGTAACTTTAAAGTGATCATTATTTGTAATAATAACTTTCTAATAATAATTTAATAATAATAACTTTCTAATAATAATAACAGTCAAGGGAGACCGTGGCTCAGGGGGTTGGGAATCGCATCTGTAACCGGAAGGTCGCCGGTTCGATCCCCGGGCTCTCTGTCCTGGTCGTTGTGTCCCTGGGCAAGACACTTTACCCTACTTGCCTACTGGTGTTGGCCAGAGGGGCCGATGGCGCGATATGGCAGCCTCGCTTCTGTCAGTCTGCCCCAGGGCAGCTGTGGCTACAACCGTAGCTTGCCTCCACCAGTGTATGAATGTGAGAGTGAATGAATAGTGGCATTGTAAAGCGCTTTGGGTGCCTTGAAAAGCGCTATATAAATCCAATCCATTATTATTTTAACAAACCTGTGTGCCAGTGTCACTGTCAGATGAATCCCCATGTTCAAGTAGATCTGGGACAAAATCATCTGTCTCACTGTCAGATCCAAGTAATGTCACCGGTGAATCTTCAGTTATGCTGACAGAAAAATCCTCTTCAGATGAGGACTGAACTGTTAACGGTGTTTCATCTTTCGTGCAAATGTAAAATCTCAGGAGCTTCAATTTGGTTTGTTCATAAAGTTTGCCAACAGTGTCATCTAAAGCAATCGGATTTCTTTTAAAATCACAGACATCAATGACAAAGTCTTCAACTCTCCCTTTTGGCGAGTACCCATCTGGAAAAAACAGGTCCTTTCTCATTTCCAAAATCTTAGCTACAGTTGTAGTTTTTCCACAGTTGCATGTCTTGTTCCTCCACCATTTCTGGTTCTCACTTGACGGTATTCATTACTGCTTAAATGAAGCCATCCGATTTCTATTTTTCTGCAGGTCTTCTCTCCTGCAGTATTTTTCTGTCTTGCCATCCCTTCACTTTGCTTGTGGAACACACCTGATGAACCACACAGCACTCCTTTGGTTTTTGATCTTACTTTCCGTGCCGCAATTTTATCTCTTAGGTTCTGCAGAAGAGTCTCTTTATCTGTGCTGTACTTAGTTTGTTGACAGAAGGACTGGACAGCTACTCTGTCACCATATGTCCTTTTGTATTTTGCCATTTGTCCATCAGTCATGACGGACAGCACTGCCTTATCCACCTGCAGACAAAACATTAGAGAAATGCTATTAATATACTTTTATTCTAGGAAGCCACACTAGCACACATGGAATACTAACTGTATTAGAATAGAGTTCTTAATCACTGTTCATGATCATTATCAAAAGTTACTCTGTCAACTTCTGTCTTATTACTTTACTGTTGCTGTGTTAGTATTAGTATAGTAATAGTAGTAGATATTTATATACTACGTTACTAAAAAATATTTTGCTAGTAAGGTATAAGTAAGGTAAGTTCCACCAAGTATTTTGTGCCATGGTGTCCATGTTACCATGGTAACGGCACAGCCAGATAACAACATCCAAATTCATGGGCTGCAACCTCTTTTTTTTAAACTTTATTTATCACATTGTCCAAATTCATGGGCTGCATCCTCCTGAGGACGCTTTTGTAGACCGATTATCAATCAATCAATCAATCAATCAATCAATCTTTATTTATAAAGCACTTTTCATACAGAAAAAATGTAGCACAAAGTGCTTTACATAGTTAAAAGCAGCCCACCCCACCCTCCAACTCACTCCCCACACTCTCAATACACATATATCCCCCCACCCCCACCCACACACACACACACACACACGCACACTTAAAGAGTAAAAATTGGGCTGGGCTCGCATGAGCCAAGTGAGGAAACATTATAACAGAGAGCCGTCTGCACCGGGAGCCGGTCACAGACCGCAGCCTCCGGGCTGGGCACACAGCCGGAGGGAGGCAAAGGAGCCCCCCAACCAGGCTGAGAGGACCCCAGAGACCCAGCAGCCACGGTCAATAACAGCCCCGGTGCAGAGAGCGCCCTCCGAGGAAACACTGGAGATATGACGCAATACGATGTATACAGGGTAAAATGATAAAATAAATAAGAACAGGATACAATATAAATATAAATAGAGTAAGAAGATTAAAAAATGAATAAGAATAAAATCAAGAAATATTAGGTAAATCCTAAATTAATAATAGAATAACAGGATAGAATAAATAAGCATAAAAAATAAATAAACGCCAAGTAAAAGCTAAATTAAAAAGGTGGGTCTTGAGCCTGTTCTTAAAAACATGTACGTTCTCTGCGGCCCTGAGCTCCTCCGGCAGGCTGTTCCACAGACGAGGACCATACCACTGAAAAGCTGCCTCTCCGTGAGTATGTGTCCTGACTTTAGGGACAATCAAAAGGCCAGTACCAGAGGACCTCAGGGTCCGCGAGGGTTCGTATGGTAAAAGCAGATCTGAGAGATAAGAAGGCCCAAGACCATTAAGACATTTAAAAACCAATAAAAGAACTTTAAAATCGATCCTGAAACACACGGGGAGCCAGTGCAGCGATTCTAAAACCGGTGTAATGTGGGCCCGCCCTCTGGTCTTCGTCAGCACACGAGCTGCCGAGTTTTGCAAGAGTTGTAAAGTTGAAATATTCTTCTTAGGAAGACCAGAGAGCAGGGCATTACAGTAATCAATGCGACTGGTAATAAAAGCATGCATCAGCATCTCCGTGTTGGCCCGAGAGAGAATAGGGCGGACTCTGGCTATATTTTTTAGATGATAAAATCCAATTTTGGTTACATGTTTAACATGTGGGATAAAACCAAGCTCAGAGTCAAAAATAACACCCAGGTTTTTCACTTGTAGCGAAGGACATAGTGAAAATGCCTCTAATTTAGACAAGAGTTTCTCTCTCTGAGCCTCAGGACCGACAATTAAAACTTCAGTTTTGTCCTGGTTAAGCTGTAAAAAGTTTTCTGCCATCCAAGATCTTATATCCAAGATACAGTTAAAAAGGGCATCCATTGGTCTGGTGTCATCAGGAGACACGGAGATGTACAGCTGCGTGTCATCAGCATAACTGTGGAAGTTCACTCCATGCTTCCTGATGACACTGCCGAGAGGCAACATATACAAATTTAAAAGTACAGGGCCTAGAACCGACCCTTGAGGCACACCACATGTCATTTTATGGATCTTAGAGGAGCATGTATCCATACTCACCATAAAAGATCTGTCAGAGAGATAGGAAGTGAACCAGTTGTGTACAGCACCAGAGAGGCCCACCATGTGTTTTAGTCTGTTTAAAAGAATAGCGTGGTCTACTGTATCAAAGGCTGCGCTTAGATCCAGTAGCACCAGGACTGAGAGCTTTTGGGCGTCCCAGTTACATCTAAGATCATTTAAAACCTTTAGGAGAGCAGTCTCTGTGCTGTGGTTCACCCTAAATCCAGACTGGAATATCTCCAGGATCTGTCTATCATTGAGAAAATCAGTAATCTGAGTAAAAACAAGTTTTTCTAAGACTTTACTTAAAAATGGTAAGTTGGATACAGGTCTGTAGTTATTAAAATCATTACAATCCAAATTGCTCTTCTTCAGAAGGGGCCTCACCACCGCCGTTTTAAAGGCAGCAGGGAAGACACCCAACTGAAGAGAGCAATTCATCATGTATAAAAGCTCAGCCTCAAAAAATCCATAAAGTGTTTTAAAGAGTGAAGAAGGAATTGGATCTAAAAGACATGTGGTGGGTCTCACTGTGGAGAAAACCTTCTGAAAGTTCTCAGCATTAACCAGGACAAAGCTGTCCAGTGTCTCCTCAGGTACAATCGAGCCCTCAGATGTGTTTACAATCATATCGCGATTAGGTAAAATATCAGATCTGATGGCGCTGATCTTTCCCCTGAAGTGGTCTGCAAACTGCTCACAGAGTGAGTCTGTGGGGGTTCTTTTGGAGCTTTTAAAATCAGGGTTAAATAAATGATCTATGGTGGAAAAGAGGACCTTGGGATTATTTTTGTTAATACTGATTATTTTGGCGAAGTATGAATTTCTTGACTTCCTTAATGTATTATTGTACATTTTAAGTTGCTCGGAAAATATTTGATGGTTGATATTATTTTTATTTTTCCTCCATCTCCTTTCTGCTGCCCTGCAATTTCTTTTGAGTTTTTTGACTTCTTCGTTTCTCCAGGGTGATGCATGTTTTACGTTAATCTTTTTGGTGGTGAGTGGAGCAACGGAGTCAAGGCTTTTCTTCAGTTTGCTGTTAAAATAACTAAAAATCAAATCGCAGGGTGCAGGTAAAATCACAGGGGGGCATTTGACTAAAACCCTGGTAAAATTTGCAGCCACTTCAGAGGTTAGATAGCGCCTCCTCACAGTTTGCACCGAGGTCTTCCGCTGAATAAAACACACAGTAGTGGTCAGAGACAGCCAAGTCAACAACAGAGGACACGCTGGTGGACAGCCCATGGGTGATGACCAGGTCCAGAGTGTGTCCTCTGTTGTGAGTCGGCTGCGTGACGTGCTGGATAAAATCCAAACAGTGAAGAATGTTTAAGAATTCTTTTGTTGCAGGGTCAGAAGGATTATCTATGTGCAGGTTAAAATCCATCCATCCATCTTCATCCGCTTTGTCCGGGGCCGGGTCGCGGGGGCAGCAGCCTAAGCAAAGAGGCCCAGACCTCCCTCTCCCCAGCCACCTCCTCCAGCTTGTCCGGGGGAATACCAAGGCGTTCCCAGGCCAGCCGAGAGATATAATCTCTCCAGCGTGTCCTGGGTCTGCCCCGGGGCCTCCTCCCGGTGGGACATGCCTGGAACACCTCACCCAGGAGGCGCCCAGGGGGCATCCTTGTCAGATGCCCGAACCACCTCAGCTGGCTCCTTTCGATGTGGAGCAGCAGCTGCTCTACTCTGAGCCCCTCCCGGATGGCCGAACTTCTCACCCTATGTCTAAGGGAGAGGCCAGCCACCCTTCGGAGGAAGCTCATTTCTGCCGCTTGTATCCGCGATCTCGTTCTTTCGGTCACTACCCACAGCTCGTGGCCATAGGTGAGGGTAGGGACGTAGATCGACCGGTAAATTGAGAGCTTCGCTTTTACACTCAGCTCCCTCTTCACCACGGCGGACCGGTGCAGCGTCCGCATTACTGCAGCTGCAGCCCCAATCCGTCTGTCGATCTCCGGCTCCCTTCTCCCATCACTCGCGAACAAGACCCCGAGATACTTGAACTCCTCCACTTGGGGCAGGAACTCATCCCCGACCCGGAGTGGGCACTCCACCCTTTTCCGGCTGAGAACCATGGCCTCAGATTTGGAGGTGCTGATCCTCATTCCCGCTGCTTCACACTCGGCTGCGAACCGTTCCAGTGCGAGCTGGAGGCCTTCACCCGATGAAGCCAACAGAACCACATCATCTGCAAAAATCAGAGATGAGATTCTGAGGCCACCAAAGCGAAAGCCCTCCGCCACTTGGCTGCGCCTAGAAATCCTGTCCATAAAAATTATGAACAGAACCGGAGACAAACGGCAGCCCTGGCGAAGCCCATCACCCACCGGGAACGAGTCCGACTTATTGCCGGCAATGCGAACCAAGCTCTTGCAACGGTTGTATAGGGATCGAATGGCCCGTAGCAATGGGCCAGACACCCCATATTCCTGCAACACCTCCCACAGGACACCCCGAGGGACACGGTCGAATGCCTTTTCCAAGTCCACAAAACACATGTAGACTGGTTGGGCAAACTCCCATGCACCCTCAAGTATCCTCGAGCGGATAAAGAGCTGGTCCAGTGTTTCGCGACCAGGACGAAAACCGCATTGTTCCTCCTGTATCCGAGGTTCGACTAACGGACGAACTCTCCTTTCCAGCACCCTGGCATAGACTTTCCCAGGGAGGCTGAGGAGTGTGATCCCCCTGTAGTTGGAACACACCCTCCGGTCCCCTTTCTTAAAGATGGGGACCACCACCCCGGTCTGCCAGTCCACAGGTACTGCCCCTGATCTCCACGCAACATTGCAGAGGCGTGTCAACCAGGACAGCCCTACAACGTCCAGAGCCTTCAGGAACTCGGGGCGGACCTCATCAACACCAGGGGCTCTGCCACCAAGGAGTTGTTTAACTGCCTCAGTGACCTCGCCCCCGGAAATTGGCGGGTCATTCCCCTCATCCCCAGACTCTGCTTCCTCCTCGGAAGACGTGTCAGTGGGATTAAGGAGGTCCTCGAAGTATTCCTTCCACCGCCTGACAATTTTCTCAGTCGACGTCAGCAGCGCTCCGCCAGCACTATACACAGTGCAGGTAGAGCACCGCTTTCCCCTCCTGAGACGTCTGACGTCAGAATCTCTTCGAGGCAGTCCGAAAGTCTTTTTCCATGGCCTCTCCGAACTCCTCCCACACCCGAGTTTTTGCTTCAGCCACTGCCCGAGCCGCATTCCGCTTGGCCTGTCGATACCTGTCGGCTGCCTCCGGAGTCCCACAGGCTAACCAAGCCCGATAGGACTCCTTCTTCAGCCTGGTGGCTCCCTTCACCTCTGGTGTCCACCATTTGGTTCGGGGATTACCACCACGGCAGGCACCCACCACCTTGCGGCCGCAGCTCAATGCAGCAGCTTCGGCAATGGAGACGCTGAACATGGTCCATTCGGACTCAATGTCCCCAGTCTCCCTCGGAATGCTGTTGAAGCTCTGCCGGAGGTGTGCGTTGAAGATCTCGCGGACTGGGGCCTCTGCTAGACGTTCCCAGCACACCCTCACTACACGTTTAGGTGCACCAGGTCTGTCCAGCGTCCTCCCCCGCCACCTGATCCAACTCACCACCAGGTGGTGATCAGTTGACAGCTCAGCCCCTCTCTTTACCCGAGTGTCCAGAACATATGGTCGCAGGTCTGCTGATACGATTACAAAATCGATCATCGACCTACGGCCTAGAGCGTCCTGGTGCCACGTGCACTTATGGACACTCTTATGTTCGAACAGGGTGTTCGTTATGGCCAAACTGTGGTTAGCACAGAAGTCCAATAACAGAGCACCGCTCGGGTTCAGATCAGGGAGGCCGTTCCTCCCAATCACGCCCCTCCAGGTCTCGCTGTCGTTACCCACGTGAGCATTGAAGTCTCCCAGCAGGACAACAGAGTCTCCAGGTGGAGCACCCCCCCCCCCCCCCCAGGGACTCTAAGAAGGCTGGGTACTCTGAACTGCCACTCGGCGCATAAGCGCAGATGACAGTCAGGTCCCGTTCCCCGACCCTAAGGCGCAGGGAACAAACCCTCTCGTCCACCGGGAAAAACCCCAACGTACCGGCAGCAAGCCGAGGGGATATTAGGATACCCACCCCAGCCCGCCGCCTCTCACCAGGGGCAACTCCAGACTGAGACAGAGTCCAGCCCCTCTCCAGGAGACTGGTTCCAGAGCCCAAGCCATGTGTAGAGGTGAGCCCGACTATATCTAGCCGGTACCTCTCAACATCACGCACTAACTCAGGCTCCTTCCCCACCAGAGAGGTGACATTCCATGTCCCTATTGCCAGTCTTGGCAGCCGGGGGTCAGTCCGCCAGGGCCTCCGCTCCTGGCCGCCACCCGGCACACAATGCACCCGACCCCTATGGCGCCTCCTGCGGGTGGTGGGCCTGCGGGAGGATGGGCCCATGTCTCCTCTTCGGGCTGTGCCCGGCCGGGCCCCATGGACTAAGGCCCGGCCACCAGACGCTCGCCCTCGGGCACCCTCCCCGGGCCTGGCTCCAGGGCGGGGCCCCGGTAACCCTATCCCGGGCAGGGTAAACTGTTCCCTCGGTGTCCTTTTCATAAGGGTCTTATGAATCGCTCTTTGTCTGGTCCCTCACCCAGAGCCAATTTGCCATGGGAGACCCTACCAGGGGGCAAAAGCCCCCAGACAACATAGCCCCTGGGATCCCTGGGACACACAAACCCCTCCACCACGATAAGGTAGCGATTCAAGGAGGGGAGGTTAAAATCACCGGTTAAAATTATCATATTATATTTTGAATGTATGTTTGTTAAAAATTCTGAGAATTCCTTGATAAAAGCAGCGCTGTCTTTAGGTGGTCTATAAATTGTGACAGATAAAACTGGAGGGCTGCTGAAAACAATAGCATGGAATTCAAAAGTAGTAAAATGATCAAATAAAATTTGTTTGGTGGTGAGTGTGTTGTTGGCTAAAGATGCAGTCCCACCACCTCTCTTACCACTTCTAATAGAAAAAGAGAAATTAAAATTTGGTGGGGAGGCCTCAGTGAGAACAACTGGTGCATCCGAGCCCAGCCATGTTTCAGTTAAAAATAAACAGTCAAGTTTATTATCTAAAATTAAATCATTAATAATAAAAGACTTGTTCGACAGAGAGCGTACATTTAAAAGTGCCATACTGATTGAGACTGGTGGATTATTGACAATAGAGTTGAATGGATGTTGATATTTTTGAAGAGGCCGGAGGTTATTAATGTTTTTGGAGTTACTGGATTTATGATAATTCTGTTGCTCTCTGTTTGTGATTATGACGGGTATTGTGTTGACTGTGGGAGAGAAAGGTCCTAGTCCAGAGTTTTGTGTATTACTGTTAAAAGTGGAACAAATATAGGAGCTGGGACCAGGGGAACATCAGTCAGTGGCAGACAGTGGCGATGTGCGGGAGTGCTGTACGCCAAATGCCAAATTGGCGGACAGCAAACTGCGTCCCCAGGCGTTGAGGTGGAGCCCGTCTGCCCCAAAAAGATGCCTCCTCTCCCAGAAGGCATCAAAGTTGTTAATAAAACCCACGCCGTGGGAGATACAGGCAGAGGAAAGCCAGGTGTTAAGGCTGAGCAGCCGGCTGAAACGGCCTATCCCTCTGCCACAGGTGGGGGTGGGCCCAGAGATAAAAGCACTCACCTGCAACTGACCAAGGAGGCTGAAGAGTTCGAGGAAGTCCAACTTCAGCAGCTCAGATTGCTGTTTGGGGATGTCATTGGTGCCGATGAAAAGATTATGTCACAGCGATGAGCCGAAGGCTATCCAAATTCGTAGACTCATTTTTTTTTATTTGCACAGAAATGTACAACAATTATGGCAATCTCTACAAAGATTCTATTTTAAATTCGTAAACTCCTCCGAATAATTATTGAACTTTATTAAGAAACAGTATACAGAACATGTATACAACCAGAACAAAATTAACATATGCCAGGGGGTGTAATACAAAGAATTACAAACATTCACTTTTCACCGAATTTGAAGGATGGGTCGGGTGTGTGCTTCGTCCCCTTTGAGAGGACAAGATGGCGCCTGTGTTTGGCTTTGCCGCTTGTGCCGCTAATACAGCTCGCTGGTATAGTTTTATACTGGCCGCTATTGTCACTTGCAATATTATTTTTACCGTCCTATGTTTTGATTTTGTCTCTGCCACCAATACTTATGATCGGGGCACGATGTTGTATATCAAAGATTCAATGGAGAGCTACTGTGACAGCTGGGACAGTTACAGGAAATTTTTCCCTCCACCCTTTGTGTGTTCCTCACCTGACTGCATGTTACCGTACATATCGGTGGGATTTAACACGAAGAAAAGAAGAAGTAGGGGAACCAGGGCCGGTGTCCAGGTGCGACTGAGAAGGTACCGAAGATTAGCTTCTTGGATGTGGGAAGAATCCCGGTGCCTACGACCAATTCATCTATTGTCACCTGGTGCCGACGCTACACTGCAGTTCCCAGCTCGGAATCTATGGTCTGATGGCCCCATGTTCACTTGGCGTCCCTCCTTCGACCGCCGTTTTGATGGCAGAGGTGATGTACCACTATGGATATTAGCTTCTGCTAGCCCTGAAGTCCCCGCCCGGCGTAACAGGTGTAGAGGTGCGCACAGGTGTTTATTTCGAGTGCCACTGCAGTCAGCTGTTGACTGCACCAACCAAAAGTCTTCAATCAGGTTTGCCCTGCTCAACACTCGCTCAATCACAAACAAATCGTTTATTTTAAACGATCTTTTTATAAAGGAATCTCTCAACTTCTTGTGTTTAACTGAGACGTGGCAACAAAACATGGATTATATACATCTGAAGGAAATTTGTTCGACTGGCTGCTCCGTCATCGGAACTCCACGTCTTTCGGGACGTGGCGGAGGTCTCGCTGTTGTGCACCAGGACAGATTCACATGCAGACTGATGAACTCGGATTCTTTTACCTCATTTGAACTTCAGATGATCAAGGTCGGCTCTTTGCACACCTTTTATTGTATTTTAATCTACCGACCTCCTGGCCCTGCCGGAGTCTTCTTAACTGAATTTAACGACCTCCTATCATCCATTATTAAATTAGAGAAGGTGGTAATGTTGGGAGATTTTAACTTTCATATTGATGATGCATCCTGTAATATGGCTGCTGACTTCATGACTATCACAGAGTCTTTTAATTTTATGCAGCATGTTTCTGGCCCTACACATGTAAAGGGTCACACATTGGACCTTGTTTTCTCCTTGGGTTTAAATATAAATGACATTCGTGTGGAAAATGTCCATGTGAGTGACCATAGCTGCATATATTTTAACTTGTCGTTTTATTTGGATCCCCCGGCTCCCAAAATAACGATTGAAAGGCGAATCATAAACCTGAACGCCGGCAAAAGGTTCTCTGCCATGTTTGACGCTGAAATGACTTACAATGACTTGGACTCTCTTGTCTCATCCTTTAATAACCAGTGTACTTCTATTTTAGACATAGTGGCACCTCTGAAAAAAAGTACTGTCCTACGTTTGAAATCTCATCCTTGGTTAATTGAAAACATTCGTAATTTCAGGAGATATTGTCGCAAGCTAGAACGTTTGTGGAAGGCTTCCAAACTTGAGGTTTATAAGTTACACCTTAAAGAATCTATCCTCTTGCTAAATGACATGTGGAAAAATGCCAGAACAGAGTATTTTTCACACCTCATAGCTTCAAAAAAGAAAGATCCTAAATTCTTGTTTAAAACAATTAAGAGTATTGTTTCTCCTGATGCTCCTTGTGCACCAGTTCACTCAACGTCCGACTGCAATGAGTTTATGAACTATTTCAGAAATAAGGTCATTGCAACCAGGTCTAATATCTCTCCATCATCTTCTCAATATCAAACTTTTAACTTGCTCTCCTCTGATACTTGGTCGTCTTTTACTCCTGTTACATTACAAGACATCAGAGGCCTGCTTTGTCATATAAAACAGACTTCAAGCCCCCTTGATGTCCTTCCATCTTCATTTTTCACTAGTGTGTTTGATTCAATTGGCCCCTGTATTGTGGAAATGATAAATACTTCTCTTCATATTGGCTCAGTCCCCAGCTTCTTTAAACAAGCTATCGTCGAGCCAATATTAAAGAAACCCCAGCTGGATCCATCTCTTCCTAACAGTTATAGGCCAATATCCAAATTGCCTTTTATATCGAAAATTTTAGAAAAAGTAGTACTAGAACAACTTAACTATTTCCTGGATAAAAATGCTGTTATGGACACTTTCCAGTCTGGTTTTCGTAAATTGCATTCCACTGAAACGGCCTTACTTAGAGTATCTAGTGATATCTTGATGGCAGCAGACTCTGGAGAATACACAGTGCTGGTCCTGCTGGACCTCAGCTCTGCTTTTGACACTGTAGATCACAGTATCATGATAAACAGACTCGAGAACTTGTTTGGGATTACTGGTGTTGTTTTAAAATGGTTTATATCATATCTGTCTGAGAGATCTTTTACTGTTTGCATGAATCATGTCACATCAGAATCAACAGTTTTGCCGTGTGGGGTACCTCAGGGATCTGTCCTGGGTCCAATTCTCTTTTTACTTTATGTATTTCCCCTAGGCCAAATTATTAAGCGCTATAAATATATCTCCTATCATCTCTATGCTGACGACATCCAACTATACTGTTCCTTCAAAATGTCTGAGTTTTATAAATTGTCTAATTTAAGTAATTGTCTGACAGAAATCAACAAATGGTTATATGACAATTTTCTCTAACTAAACTCTGATAAAACAGAAACTCTAATTATTGCTCCAGACCACATGGTCCCAGAAATTAGACAGCATATCAGCTTCTTAGACCCTTACGTAAAATCAAGCCTTAGAAATCTCGGTGTCTTATTTGACAGCTCGATGTCGCTCGAGCAGCATTCTAAGCAGCTGGTCCGAAACTGTTTTTATCATTTACGGAATATTTCTAAACTCAGACTAATGGTATCAAAGCTTGAACTTGAGATGATTATTCATGCTTTTATTTCTTCTCGTTTAGACTATTGTAATGGCCTTTTTACTTGTTTTAACAAATCAGCCTTAAATCGTCTTCAGACTGTGCAGAATGCTGCAGCACGTCTCTTAACAGGCACCAAGAGAAGATCGCATATCACTCCAGTCTTGGCCTCCCTTCACTGGTTGCCTGTAAATTTTAGGTTTCAGTTTAAAATTTTAGTTCTAACCTTTAGGGCCCTGCATGGTCAGGCTTCTCAATATTTATCTGACCTGCTGAAATCACATACATCTTCTCGGGCTTTAAGGTCATTAGATCAGAGACTGCTGGTGGTACCACGCACTCGTTTTAAAACTCGTGGTGATCGGGCCTTTCAGACTGTGGCACCACGGTTGTGGAATTCTCTCCCACTGTCTCTTCGCTGCACGGACTCCATTGATTCTTTTAAGAAACAGCTGAAGACATTTTTATTTAGAAAAGCATTTGATTAATTTCTTCTTATGCTGTTTTTATAGTTTTATTGTTTTACATTGTTTTATTTACTGTTATATTGTTTTTATATTCCCATTTTCTGTGTTGTAAAGCACTTTGTGATTTTTATCTGTGAAAAGCGCTATATAAATAAATTTTACTTACTTACTTACTTACTTCGTGGCCCACCATATCCCAGAATTCGAAGTGCGGCCCAGCCAAACTCCAGTTTCCGGTACTGGCAGCCGCTAATAAGTTTTAAAATGACCGTTATTAATCTTTCTGGGTCACAAAATAAACTTTTAACATATTTCAGGGGAGAACGTGGGTGTATAAACTTGAAATATCTGCTCGGTTTATCAAGATATCGCATATTTGCAAAAGTGCTTCGACTTTTTCCTTGATGTCTGTTACCCACCAGCTCGATAGGTAGCCGAGAGCTCAAGGGTCACTAAAGCCGCCGAGAACGGCACAACTCCCTGCACATTATCTTCAGATCACCACGGACTTTTGCTACTCAGGCTAAACGTAATATATAAAACACTTAGACAACCTAAAAATGTTAATGTTTAGCCTTTTTCAGTGTTTCATTTGTTCGTGAGTAAAACAGTTTGGCTGAGATTAAAGTTATTAGATTAAATTCGATACAATAAAACTTTATTAATCCCCCGGGTGGGTTCCTCCTTGGTTTTACACCGCTTAATCAACGTCAAACAGAAAACTGATTAAACAGAAGTGTGAGATGGTCGAGAATTTACTCCAGTGTCATCTTATATTTTAGATAGAAAGGAGCAGACGGACGAGCTTATTACACTCCACCGAGACAGCGGTGACGCTAATCAGAAGGCTAGACCGTCCAATTTCCCCAGCCGTTTACTTCCGGCCTACCCGACCTTCTGAGGACCCGGCCCACGTAGACCACGAAGCCCGAGTCCTCGGGAGGATGCAGCCCATGAATTTGGACACGATTTGAAATTTCAAAACATATGTGCACTTAACGAGTTATGTTTAATGAACCTGAAAATATTTACAAGAATTAACATTAAAGGCCTGCATATACGACCTCGGTTTTTCAACAAGCTACTCGCCTTTTGAACCGCGGTGTTTAATCCTTTGTTGTTTATACGTACTTTGTCTTGTTGCATGTGCATGATGTCGTCGTGTGGGACCTCTCTTGACCGCAAGAAATGTTCTTTTTTTTTTTTTTTTTTTTTTTTGCCTGTCCCGTTTGGCTCTTTTGCCATCAGAATTGTTGTCTAAAGGCAAAGAAAGATGCCCAATGGATTTACTTTACCAAATTGACCATCCCAGCCTTGCCATAATGGTCCATTTGATTCACCTTTTATTGTTTATTTTATTTTCACTTACTGAATATGGGACAGACTTTACTGGGGGAAAGAAGGGGAGAAAGAAAGAGGGAAAGAGAAACAGCTGAGAAGAGGGACGGGGGAGAAGGGCAAAAACCAAAAACCAACAGAGTGAGCAGAAAAAGAAAAAAAAAATGCATATATCAGTCACCTGGGTCACCTGCTGAGAAAGAAAAAAGAAAACAAGCAGAAGAGAACAAGAGTAATAGAATAAACAACGTCACAATGATATATGGGAATATGACAGTAAATACTAAATATTACACATTATTGTGCAGCACATAAGATCAACACAACACAGTGTGCTTTGAGGTAGGAGCCAAAAAGGGTGTAGTTTGTGGGTGTGATCACCCGTGTGTACACCTGTGAGCATGGACGCGTTTGTTTTTTGTTTTTTAAAAGGTTCCTTCATGTAATGATCTGCTAGAGGGTGTGGGGGGGCCACAGCCCCGTCCTCCAGGGCATGAAGCAGGTATGGAGGAGATCAAAACTCCAGACATCCAGAGGCCCCCAGAACACAAGAGACCAAGGAAGACCAACAGAGGGGCAGCCGCGCCACTGTCCCAGAAAGAGCTGAGAAGAGTCCCAGATGAGGGCTCACTCAGCAGCCGCGGAGCAGAAACCAGGGGGAGTTGCAGTGACGCGCCCGTGAGCTCCGCCGGCAGCCAGCCGTGCCTGAGTGACCGAGCCCCAGGCCGAGAGGCCGGGGGCACCCCACCTCCGAAGTGGCCCGAGCAAGCCCCAGGCTCCAGGCCCCGATAATAACAGGAATTATCGGAGGAGTGAGCCGGTGTGTACCTGGACGCCCACCCCCGGACATAAAGAACCACCAACGCACCGATGTCTGAGGGAGTCCGCCACTGGCAGGGGAAGTGGTGGTAGGGGGAGAGAGGCCTCCATACCTTGGAGGGCCTAAGATGTCCCCAGAGAGCAAGAAATGTTCTAAATCCTCCTCCATGTCCGCATCGTATGGAGCCCCGTACCGTAGCACCGCAACCTTCAACTGAAACGCTATCAAAAAGGAGCGGGATCTTTTGCGAGATCTCGCAAAAAAACTCGGGATCTCGCACATATGTTTTGAAATTTCAAATCGTGTCCAAATTCATGGGCTGCGAGATCCCGAGTTTGTTTTGCGAGATCTCGCAAAAGTTTTGCGAGATCTCGCAGGTATGTACGTTCTTTTAAAGCAGAGCTACAGATTAAAAATGCCCAAGGCAAAGCGGTCAAAAGTCTGGCTGTACTTCACAGCAAAATATGCAAACTCAGCAGCCTGCAACAAGTGCTTTAAGCTGATACTATGATACTGTCAAAGGAGGTAACACCTCAAATCCGATGAAACACCTGGCGACGCATAGCGTTTGCCCCATAGCTGCAGAAAAGGCTAACATTGTTATCCTTTTACAAAAAAAACAGCTGAACATGAGAGGTTTTTGGACCAATTTTGTGTTCGACATTCTTTAAGCACCGGTTTGAGCACCGTTTAAGCACCGGCACTGTTTCAAAAGTACCGGTTTGGCACCGGTATCGGATAAAACCTAAACGATACCCATCCCTAATTATGACCAAGATATACATATATTAGGGGTGCAACAGTACTCGTATCGATATTGAACCGTTCGATACAGTGCTTTCGGTTCGGTATGCATATGTATCGAACAATACAACATTTTTTATTTATTTTATCAACTTTTCTTCTGACGATGCTGTCTGTGTTGAGCGCTCGGTGGATCTGCGTTCGACTACTCCGCCTAGGCTGCACTGTCGAGCGCAGATCCACTGAGCACAGCGCAAGCTAGTAAGACAAAAGCTAAGCTCGTTGCAACATGGCAACTGCCTCAACGCTAGCTGAAATTTAACCTCCCCCACCCTCATTCAGATCTGGCGTTTGGAATTATCTTGGTTTTCATGTGAAGTATGACCCTGATGGTAAGCACGTCATGGACAAAAGTAAAACAGTATGTCGGATGTGCCACGCAATGCTCAATTGGTGGGAACTAGTGCGTCTGAGCTAACGCTAACGCTCGTTAATGTGTTGACGCTGTCAAGCCCCACACACTGGGCAATCCGTGGTAACTCGTTAATGGAGTTGCTGTGTTATGGCGTTAATGGCATTTTAACGAGATTAACGCTGACAGCACTAGTGGGAACACAACAATATGACTGCACATTTACGCCGACATCATCCTAGTGCAAAGACAAGTGGAAGAAGACAAAAACAACAAGCACGCATGCTACAAACTTTAACCGAGTCATTTAGACACCCGTTAGCACATGATTCTCCTTATAGGGACCTGATATGTTTAATATGCTGCTGAGAATATAGCCCACAAGAAGCGTATAGTATAGCTTTTATTTTGGAATGAGCCATTTCTCTGTAATAAACGCTCTTTTCCAAAGATGAGTGATTTCTCAATCAGATAGATTTATTGTTTTGTTGTTTCAGCAACATTAAATATAAAAACTGTACTTTTGAGTTAAAATATTTATTTATAATTTTAATAAATGACAAACTGAAAAGGCATGAACATTTTTTGTATTGAAAAAATATCGAATCATGACACCACAGTATCGAACCGAACCGAACCGTGACTTTTGTGTATCATTGCACCACTAATATATATATATATATATATATATATATATATATATATATATATATATATATATATATATATATACATAAAACAGCAGTGAGCTTGAACTCTGGGTCAAAGATTCAAGTTGCAGTCATTTATATTTCCTATCACCTTAAATCTTCACTCAAAGACTAGTACCTTTGACAGTGTATATACAGATGTATTATACATAAGGGACAAATATTGTTTGTGTAATATGTTGGCATTACATTACATTTGGCACAATGCTTACATATATGTGTAAAAAAAAATGTACGAGCTGTGAAAACTGTTTATGGTAGAATGAAGAGTAGACTGATATATTAAATATTTCTTTATTGGGTGAGAAAATCAGACCATGTCATAACTGCTTTAAGTCATACAGAATAGATATCAGAGCCTTAAACGGGCTGACTTCTGCTAAATGTGTCAAACTGGGCAGAAAGTATCCAAACACATAACATCCTTATAGAATATGATGTGGCACTATAGATCAACTTACCTCAGAATACATAAAGCATATAAAAAATTACAGCAATATAATGCAACAAACACAGCAGTACTACTAATCCAAAATACTCAAAGCTTCATAGAACTGTGATAGGTTTGTAGCTTGAACCTATCTGCTGGAACGTTGAGGACAATATAATTACACAGCAAAGCAAGACACGAGTAGGCAAAGTTCTTCATGTTTCTCGTGCACGGGAGAGAACCGGACAAACGCCGTTCCTTCGCTTGACCCCAGTTGCTCTCGTCCGTTCTCCCGTAACACTACTCTTTTATTGAGGTTACATGAATATGCATAGGTTCATTAACATATGACGTCTACATACACACAAAGAGTACCTTGCCTGTGTGTGTGTGTGTGAGGTCAAGATGTGACCTTGTGAAGACTCCCCAAAGCTGGTGCCAGGAGCGGGTCCATCTGAACAAAAGGCTCTTATACTTAAACAGATATACGTGTGTTTGCTATGCCATATATCAACAAGAGAAGATACGGATCTATGCCAGAACTCTCTGTAGAGGAGTGAACGCACCCCCCTCTTCATGCTACACAGAGTTGTTACAGACCTCCTAGGATGAGACATTCTTTCAATCTACAAATGATTATACACTTCTAAGCATATATGGTTAAATATTTCTAAGCATAAATGACAATCAACAATACAAAATCTAACAAACTGAAACAAACATTTATTTTTAGGTCCATTCTGCTGCTGATACATACTTTAGGTTTCGGAATATTAAACTTGTTGCTGCCTTTCATAGTGTGTAACTTGAAGGCCCTGAGTACTTTCTCCCACACTGAAAACACTGGAATGATAAAATTATTTGAACATTACCTAATAAGACTGATTCAGGACAGACAATTAGTTATGTTAAACTTTCCTAGCAGTCCTTCACAAACAGGGAACAGTCTGTCTATTCTCTCCATCTGTCAGCTGCTGCTGGCTCTTCCTCCTCCTCTTCCTCACACACTGCTGAGTTTGTCCTGGTCACAGATGATGTGCAGCAGTGGGTCCCTCAGTCTGTCCTCACTCTGGACACTTGCAGTTGTCACACATGGAAATCAAATGTGTGATAAGCTGCAGGATGCAAACACAAGTGTAATTTATAATTACATGTTCATACTTTTATTACACAATCAGAGAGAAAGAAACAGAGAGAGAGAGTGCAGGACAGACAGACAGGTGACAGTCTCAGGTGTATACACTGCTACAAAACAGCACAAGAGAAGGAGGATTTAGTGTTTGTGTTATTACGAGTGCTAAACAAGAAGAGTTCCCAGATGGGTGACATGTGTGACTCCTGTGATTAAAGCATCTTTCTTTCAGCTTAACGAGTGAACTGTCAGCTCGTTCAAACACACGTTAAAGTCCGTTTGGCTCAACACCACCGAACAGAGGCAGCAATATAACATAGCTAACATTAACAGTGCAGTGAATCCTGCTTGTGCCGTGATATTCAGGACTGCAAACCGAGCAGCATCACTGACTTTCAGCCTGTTGTGTTTGTGGATATATGACTGACTTTAATTATCCATAAAATCATCACATTCTCTGTGAGATTAAGGTCAACTAAGTTAGTACAAACATCGATAATGTCACATAACTTTGCCGACATGTGGCCAACAGTAATGTTTTAATGTTCTTCATTATTAAACATTCGCACAAATCATCCAAATGTATCATCCTGCAGAACGGTAAGCTACCGTAACACGGCGTCACGGTATGACGCTGGCAACAGTGACGCCAGCATGTTACCGCAAAGTGGAGACGAAAAGTTTAACGGTGCATAAAGAAAAACTGCTTAGCTAGGCATCATGATGTTTCACTATGTTACATGCTGTTTTGCTCAGAAGGATGAAACTCAGGGCCAGCGCCAGGAGCTTCCAGGGAAAAGATAGTGGGAGCTGCTCTCTGCCCAGCCACAGCCCATGGGACAGAAACCTGTTGTAACTAAAAGATACAGAGAATTGTGTGTGGGGAGGAGGTATAAAAGAGGGGCTGAGACGTCCCAAGGGAGAGCTGGTACGACTGTGAACTGTGATGTTTGATGTGTTTGTTGGCTCTCCTGCACAGTAATAAACAGCTTGATCATAGCTGTTTCCGTGTTGCAGACTTTATTTACAAAATTCCACGACAGGAATTAAGCACTTACTGATACCTTACTAATGCTTAATAGTGTGACATTATTATAAAGTGTTAACTTTTATTTCAGTAGTGACAGATTACTTTAGTGGTGGAAATAATTATTTGATTTCTTTGGAACACATTGTGTGTTAGTTGGTGGATTAACTTTTGCTGCTACTCATACATTTCTTTAACTCAGTCACCAGGTTTGTGCACAACTCAACAGATATTTTTAATCACTAATCTTTGAAGATGTTCTTGATCTAATGTTCTTCTTCCTGTGCTGCTGCTACTGTGATGTGCCAAGTTAGTCTTTCATTCACCAGTCCAGTTCTTACATCAATATTTGATAGATCAGCTTTTAGTTTGGAAACCACGTCCTCCAGGGGAAAAAACATACACACAAAAAACGAAATACTCCCTTCAAGTAAAACATCAACTTACTTCTTAAATATTACAAATTCCTCTTGTGTGAACAAATTTAATATTTAATAATGGAAAGCTAATGATGAATAATATGTGCTTCCTTCCATTGTAGAAAAAATAAATACTTCATTATAATCATATGCTACAGGCTGAACTGCTCTGTTAGTGTGGCAGTTGGCAGTTTGTGGCAGTGTCAGTCAGAGCGAGCCAGTGTACCCGTTGTGCTGGTTTGAAGCTCAGATAAATGAATGGGATTGTGTTAGGTAGGACATCCGGTGTAATATCTCTGCCCAATTAAACATGTAGATCATACAAGAATGAGGCAGAAGTGTGGAGGTAAGGATGTAGACTTTAATATGGAGAGAAATTTGCCTCAAAAGTGTTAGAAATGCGTACGATATGATCTACATGCGTTTGTGACTTTTGAGGACTCACAAACACGTGCTCCAATCCACACACAAATACAACGCAACCTGACCACATGTAAAACAATTTCACAAATGCGTACATCCAAACCTGAATAAATACTCATCATTTACTCAAAACTTTTTAAGTTTAGTCTCACAAATCTGAACATTTTTCTCTTTAAAAGGATTTCCTTGCAGAAAATACTGCCAAGTTGTTTTTTTTTCTTTAATTAATACAGTAATCATTATGGTTTTGGGAGGGAGTTGATTTTTTTAAATTATTTTTTTTTTTTGTTTTGTTTTGTTTGTTTTTTGTTGTTGTTTTCTGTGCGTGGGTTGTTGTTTTTTTGTTTTTCTTCCTTTTTTTTCTTCCTTTTTTTCTGTTTTATTGTTATCATCCGAATTTTAATGGCCTAATTTGTTTTGATATATGTCTTTATACCGGTTGGTACTTGCTGTATTGGGCCTGATATGTCAAACTACATGTGCAAAACTTTATAAATAAAGAGGGGGGGGGGGGGGGGGAATTAATACAGTAATCATTAATTAGCTGATTAACTTTCCTTTAAAAGTAAATTGAAAAAAGAAACATCCAGCAAGTACCTACATTGCTAACAAAATGCTTCATATTAATAATATTATCATTTCTTTTATATGCATTACTTTATGGATGACAAGAATGACCACTGGAGGGTGATGTGCTATCATGATGGAGCATTTAAAATTGTGTTCAGATTTAGAGTCCATTCACATGTAGGATTTCAGTGTCAATAAAAATAAGAGGAAGATGATTTATATGTTTGCTGTGGGGATGATGGTGTGAATGGGGATAATAGAATGTTTAAGGTATTGATGAAACTGCTGACAAACACCTGAGTTAATCCCTTAGTTTGGGACAAGGCACCTACAGTCATGTGAAAAACCAAGTACTGACTTAACAAGCCTCTAAAATCATTCTGGAGGAATTTAGTCCCACTCTTCTTTGCAGCATTGCTTCACTTCATTAAGGTTTGTAGGGATTTGTTTATATACAGCTATCTTAAGGTCCCATCACAACATTCTGAGCAGGTTGAGGTCTGATATTTGACATGGTCATTGCAAGACTTATTATTTTCATTTTCAGCCATTCCGTTGTAGGTTTGCTGCTGTGTTAGTGGTAATTGTCCTGTTGCATGGCTCAATTTCAGCCGAGCCTTCTCTGTGGCACAGATGGCCTCACATCTAATATACAGAGGAGTTCATGATGGACTCAGTGACTACAAGTGGCACAAATAATCACCCCCTCCACCACCATGATGACAGTTGGCATAAGGTTTTTGTGGTGATGTGCTGTGTGTTATGGTCAAACAGACAAGATCTCATCTGTCCAAAAAGAATTACTTAAAGAAATGGCAAAACTGAGCCATGCTGCCATGTTCTTTTCAGACAGTGGATATTCGGGAGAAGAACGAGTAGAACGAGGGGGCCATCAAGTACTGCTTCTTTCCATTGATGGTGTTTGTCTGCACTTCATTCAAAATCTTGTAGTCACACAGGAAGATGTTGCCATTCTGTTTAAAATTACAGAAAGAATGAGAAATTATTTAATCAAACACATACAATCTGGATATTATATTTACAAACTTTATGACAATCTAGATGAGTTGAGATATGACTGTCAGTCAAGTTCATTTCAACTTGACTGACAGTTGATTGAAATATTAACTCTATTTCATTTGCTAAACTGTTCTGACCATAAAGAGAGATTTATTTATTTATTAAATTATTTAATTCTATTTTTACTTAGATCAGCCAGATTTTTCAGTCACAGTTATTTCATGGAGAATAAGTGGTTACCTTCATTTCATCTGCTAAACTATGCTGACCATGGAGAAAGACCATGTCATCAGTTACAGGAAAGTTCTCCAGCAGTTCTGTACAGCGCCGGATCAACAAGGGGTTGGCACCATTTAGAAACTGGTAGCCAAAAAAAGAGTCTTTCTTCCAATGTTGTTTGACATAATTTGGAATAAGGACATCATTATATTTCAGTCTTTAAAATGTTAAGATACAACATTTTTATCACCCAATTTGTTACCCTTATCTTTGAATGCAGACAAAACAGGAAAGTAAAATTGTTTTAATGTCATAGACATACAGCAGGTAAAAAAAAAGTATTGGACACAAGACAATTTTAAATAAATATATTTCTAAGCTCAGAAAACTAGTGACATGTTAAATACTTATTTTATCTGCTGTAACTGTTACACAGAGACCTGATTATATTAAACAAATTGCCGTCTTTAGATACTGAAAACTGTAACTTATGCACATCGTTGGATCAAAATGGGATTGGTACCATTTAGAAACTGATAGCCAAAGAATACATCTTCCTTCCAGTGGTTAGAGAGTATTCTAGAAATAAAGCATAATTTTACTTCTCTGTGTTTAGAAATGCTTTACAATCCTTCTCAGCCACTGTTAATATCATAAAATGTGACCGCAGTCAAAAAACAGGAAAATAAAACTGATCATGTCCTGAACATAAATGCCAGAGTCCTAATAATATGACATATTCTATGTTACTTTAATATGTGCTATTATGCATTATAAAATATGGTCTAATGATTGTTCATTACCTGAAACTTCAGTTCTGTGGACATTTAATAGTTGTTTAATATCCTCTATACAATGAAACTTGTTAGACTGAAGCATTCCCATCAGTCCCAGCCTTCCCAGTCTTGAAAAAAAAAACCACAGAACCTTTTTCAGATGATTGAAATCATGTCATGTGTATACACACACCCAGAGATGGGCAGTATCCGACTTTTTCAAGTAACAAGTAGTGGTGTGCGATACTGCATATTTTGGTATCGAACTGATACCAAGTAAATACGGGCCAGTATCACCAGTATCACCAATACCGATACCGATACTTTTCAATAAATAAGGTGGATGCCTCATTGAATTGCTAAATCGCAATTAATTTTCATGACCTTAAGTGTTTTTTGTGATTTTTCCTTTTGTATTATTAATTACTTAAAACCCAGGACATAATTAGGAGAAATAATTTATTTATAATTAAATAAAAAATGCTTTATTATTGTGGCCTGCGATGCTGCTGCAGGTGAGATGGACTCACCTTAACTGCATCTACAATCATGCCTCACCGGCTTAAAACCTGTGCGCTGCTTGTGCTGTTGTTGTTTTTGGTGTTGATGTGTACAACTGACAGCAGGAGGGTTGCAGCCGTTGAATGTAGGCTACTGTTACAGCAACCAGGTGATCACTGTAAGGGTGGACAGCGCGCGGCTCGGGGTGGGCCGGATGCTGGCGTGCCAGCGGGACCTGCCAAGCTGGAGACGGAGGTCGAGGTGCGCTCGGGTCCTGCCTGAGGGCGGCATGCTGTCCGCTTCGGCACGCAGGCTGCATTGTCCTGCGTGCCGGCCGTCTCCCCAGCTGCCTCTGAGCCCCGGCTCACTTCCACTCCAGCTGCGCCGCCGCTGCTTGCCATATGGCTGGCCATCAGGCCAGCTCCCGGGCTTCCGCTGGAGGCGCGGGACACCGTCAGAGTGGACACTTCCCCGTCACTGGGCCGGGGCATAGGGCGCCGATGGTCCAAGCCGATTCCCTCGCCTGCTTGCGGGGTGGGGTGAAGCGGGCAATGGGGTTATGTGGCAGGGCGTGTTCTGCAATGCCGCTGCAGGTTTGGTAGTGGTTATGTGTTGAATGTACTGTTACAGCAGCAACCATGTGATTATTGTAAGAATAAATGATGCGGCGAAGCATGAAAATGCCATCGGGTCTGCTGTGGTGGCGATCTTTTTTTTTTTTTTTTAAATCTTAAGTGCACGCAAACCAGTAAACAAATTAAAAAAAATACTGTTGATAAACTATAATACAAAAATTGCAATTAAAATTCTCAACAACAAAAACAATTGGTAAAAATATAATTAATATGTAAACAACTTAATAACCCCCAAAGTATCTAAGTCACGTGACGTGTCAGCGCAACACCGAAACATAAGAGAGAGGGGGGGCAAAGTGTGCCTGCTCTCCGCTGACACAGGAGCGGCGAGTCCAGCGACCTGGCTGTTTCGTTTTTGCCAAAAGCACAGCATAGCAAACAAGCAGAACTCAAAGTAAAGAATCAATCTAACCAGGCTAGTATCAATCCGATACCGATCCCGACTTGGGATCGATACTATCGATATTTGGATCGATCTGCCCACCACTAGTAACAAGTAAAGTAAGGGATTACTATTGCAAAAACGGTAATTAGATTACTGTTACTGTCCCGTAAGCACGCTGCGTTACTGCGTTACTAAAACCGTGATGTTTTTGCGAGAGTGTCTCATGACAATGACGTAAGCGAGTGCGATGTTCGTGGCAACAGCTGTGTGCAACAGCCAACAATGGATAATATATCGAGAGAGTATGAGCGTGCAGCGTTTAAAGCGTGGAAGTACTGACCTTACTTTGAATTAGATTCAATGACTGTATAAGAGATGGACGACGCAACAGCACCCCAAAAATGAAGCCAAAACGTCTCCATCGCCCCCTGGTGTCTGGCTGCAGTATAGGTCATAAACCCCGCCTCCTCCATTTTAGCGGAGGGGACTGGAGTCAGACTAAAATTAATTTATTCTCCTCAGATAATTTTTTTCAAAGATTCTTTCTTTTGTTTTCAATAGTTCTCATCACGCTGATTTATGTCCAAGGGGTCTCCTTTCCCATAAGTTTGATTCTAATTCCTACCGCGGTGATGTTAAATTGGGGTGAAACGTCATCATAGCAGCTTTGACTGGCTGTGGGGGGGTTAGTCAACCCTAACCCTGTCCGGGAATAGCAGATAGAGGGTAGGCTCTGAGAGGAGGGCCAGCGTTTACGTTACGAAACACAACTGAGTGTTTTAACCTGACAGCCTGAGGTGTTCTTCAGTAAACTGGACTACCTGACTGAAGGACCCGAGGCCCCGCTGCACTTTTTCGGTAAGTTAAATGTGTTTGTAAGCTACTCAGTAACTACCGTCCTTAGCTAGCTCCTGAGACCTTAGCTAGCTAAAATTAGCACTCGGCTGTCAGGGTTCGTTTAGCTAAACCATGCAGGTGAATGAATTTACACCGATTAAAGAAATCGAGAGAAACGCTCCAGGCTACTCAGTCACTAATTACTGTTACTGTACTTTTATTACAAGTATTATACTGTAAAAGCAACAGGCTGCATCCTGCTTCAGCTCCTGTGCAGAGCTGAATATTAAATATGTGCAAACAACATGTTTTCAGTCTCTTGTGTTACGAGTTCAAAATATTGGGGATGGACACCAGAGGAAAAACCCACAATAATAACACTGGTCCGGTCGGGTTAAGTCAAACGATGATTTAATGATCACACACGTGGGAGATGGACACTGTATGCAGACAGTCTCAGATCTCGTCTCAAAAAACACATCACCATAGTTTTATGAAATCAGGGTATTAGAACGCCCCTTCATGCGTAGTGACAGGTGTAATACAATCAATGTTGACAATTTTATTTAACACAAAGAATAACATTGTCTCCTTCCCGAGGGCAGACGCTGACTGCCCCCATCTCCTGGAACCGTCTGTACCCTGCTAAGACACAACATGGCAGCTACAAGGACTCTTTCATTTGTTAAGACCATCAGTGTGTATTGCTCTGAATCAAGTATATAATATTAAATGAATATTGCTGGATCAGCTACTTCTACTTAAAACATATTAGAACATGACTAAGCACAAAATCACCAAGAATAACATCTTATAAGTGCTGTGTAAGCGCGTGCGGCCTTCCAAGCTCAAAGCCTTTGCCCTCCATAGATCAGCCAGACTCGCGCTGGCTGTAGCTTTTAACCTTTAATTAACTTGAGCACAACTCTAGAATAAGCAACAAACTGCAATGTGTATGGAATGATCATGGTTACATCTGCAATGGAAAATCATGTTATTATTCTGGTACCTGTAAGAAAAGATCAAACTAAGGTTATAACAATCACTGTAATGCAAAGGATAATGTAAGGTCAAAAACTTCAATTTATGTTTAATGCAAAGCTGGTTATATACTTCTGATGAACTAATAATGCCATATTAAAATAATAAATGATAATGAGAAAAACATCCCCTCCTTATTCTACACTTGCCACATCTGTAAAGACAATAACATTTTTTTTTAAAAGCTTGTACTTCAGTAACTCCTCATTAAACAGGAAGTATGCATTAAAGTACTGTAGTGTACTGTAATACTGAAAAAAATGTAAGAGAAGAACTTCAGATCCTGAGTGTGTGAGGACAGAAGAATCAGCTTTATTTCAATTTCGAGGGATAAAATTTATATTTGAGTTTGATGGTTCTGTTCTCTTTGTGATTACAGGAGCTGCCCTCAGATTCAGACCTCAGCACCACCCAGTGACAGCAGACAGATCATCCAACATGTTCACATGTTAACTGCAAAATGAACTGATGAAAACAGTACAAAGGTTAAAGTACCACACGTGCTGTAGTGAAAGCTGCAGCTGTTTTATTGATAAAGTTAAAGACAAAAAAACAAAAGGATTAATCACTCATGTAACTGTGTCACTATATATCAGCATTAACAGGACCTCAGTTTGGTGTTTCACAAAGCTGCTGATCTCAGACCTGCACAGCTTCCGTTTTAAACACTTTATGTACTCAGCTGCATGAAGAGCACATTTAAGTTTCTCTGACACAATTAAATAAAACCTGATGAAGGTCAAAGGTCGTCACTTGTATGTTTAACTACAAACTTGTGATCTGGAGTTCTTTCACAGTTTTTTGCAGATAGTGTTATTTACCATAAAGTGATGCAGAGTTATTCATACCAGAGTAACCAGAGAGGATCATATATTTTTAAATATCTAACTTTCTACAGGACTGACTATAATATCTTTATGTAAAAGTCTGGAGCCTCTGGGGAGTATCCGAGTATTTATAACATTACACTTTACACAAACCAAAGGTCTCCATCACAGTGTTCATGAAATGCTGGGTTTATCCATCTTCTGGGGCGGGCCTATGGAGGAGTGCTGAAGATTTCCCTGTGAGGGAGCTGCTGGTGAAGATCATGAGTCCTGTTTGATCAATGCAATGAGCTTCAGTGTTCCTGGTGTTTCTTAAATTATGCCTCTTTCAGTGGGTCAACAGAGCTTCTGGCACAGGACAGCTGTGATGAAAGAAAGGGAAGAAGTTTCTCCAAACCTCTGGACCCAGGAAACCCAGCATGGTCCTGATGGTCTCCCTCACTAGTTTCTCTCCAGGGTGAATGTAGCTGTTGATATAATATGGACTCTATTATCAAATGAAAATAACAAATTAGAATACACTACTGAAACGTTCTGCTGATGTTTTTAAAGTTTCCATGTTACCAGGCTGTAGAGGGCTCTGAAGATTTAAACAGTTTTAGATCCATTACACTCACAGTCTTATGTTAAAATGTCAAAGGACAGCATTATATTTTTGATATTAACAGTAACTCTGGGCCTCTGTAGAGTGTGCAGATGTCTAAAAATGGATTTTTAAAAAAACTATAAGAAGTGCTGAATCCTTCAATAACATAGACTATTAGGTGTGTAGCATCGCTAACTAGCTAACAACAAGCCTCCAATACAGTGCGTATGCTAGTGGCTAATCTAGCGAACGAATTAACAACAGAGTGATTTTAGAACTATAAGATGATAAGCTGTGTTTCTTTTTTTTTTATAACAGTGACATGGTTGTATTTACCTTAATTAAACGAGTCGTCAGTTGCGGTAAACCAGCAAAAAACTCGAGCCGCCGGGCTACGTAAAAAGTGTAGAGCAGTGTTACCAACTCCTCAGTAAGGAAAATCGCTATTGGCTGTCCTAAAAGTCGCTAGAAGTCGCTAAATGACGTCATTGCCTAATTTGCATAATTGGTCATGCTAATCTAATTGTAAGCTATGTTGTTGGAGAGAGAAATAACATCGTGGAAGAGACATAAAGTGAGTAAAAAATGTCCTAAATGCATTTAGAGTTTATTTAGAACTACAAATTAAATTTCTTTTAGCAATTATTGTTTTTTTTAATGTCACAATTCCAACCCTGCTCCTTTACCCGGGTTTGGACCGGCAAGTGACCTGAAATAGGCACTCTGATGGAGTTACTTTGTGTGTGTGTGTTTATAAGTAGTTTTAAACCTTGTGATCCACAAAACAGCATAAGAGTAAAAGAGTAAAAGAAGAACTAACTGCGTTACAGCACCCGCTGCTTGTTGAGAGTAAAAGAGATACGCGCTTTCACGTCTTTTTCTGAAAACTCGCTAAATATAGCGACAAAGTCGCTAAGTTGGCAACACTGGTGTAGAGGGGCGTGTTTGCGGTCACGTCCAGCAGGTGTGTGGGCAGGAGCGTTACACAGTCGCTCCACCTCAAGTCACTACTGCGCAGACTCTGGCTCCAAATTTGCAAGATGGCAGCTTCCACAAGCAGGATATTTCGGCTTCATTTTTGCACAATGGGAGGAGGCGGTGTCGCGTCGTCCATCTTTTATACAGTCATTGGTTTGATTCTGTAAAAAGTGACAAAAACATTAGCGTCCGTTGTGCGTGGGAAGAAAACTTCTTTTTACAGTGAAAAAAACCCTTAACTTCCGAGCAAGCACCGAGTGTTCTACCAGGGAATGGGAAATTCACAGAGAAACTCGCGGATTCTTCCACTGACCGCTGTGGCACACCTGCACCAGGGCAAACCTCACCCTGCTATATAGGTGAAAATAGAGCAACAGGACCACTGAGTCTTTGATTTTATTTATTTTCTGCTGTGTTTCACTTGCATTTATTTGAAAGACTGAGTGTAAACACAAAAAAATATTTTATTTTATTTTAGTTTATGTGCTGGAATGTGAAGAAAATCAAACAAATTTCCTCCAGTCAGAGAATGTTGCATATAATTTAATTTTTGCTTGATGCATGAAGTTAAAAAATTTAAACTAATAAAACAAGTTTTCAAAAGAGACTTTTCCATTTGATTACATTTTGTATGATGGATTATGCAGGAAAAGTAGAATTGGGCTGAAAGATCTATATCTTTATTACATATTCAGGTTGTAAATCATGTTTTAAAAAGTAACTAAGTAATTAATTACTTTTGAAAATAAGTAATCAGTAAAGTAACAGGATTACTTCCTTTATTAATGAGACAGTTTGGTGGGTAATTTGCTTGCAGAATTACAAAAAATGTTAAAGGTTTAAGCTTTTTCTGATATATTAGTACAATTCATTACACAGGCAATACGCTGCAATAACAACCGACAGGTGGATGATTACACAAGGAACTAACAAGAAGCAGGTGAAACCCCATTAAACTACGAAGAGGAAAAGAGGAAACAATAAACAATAAAACAAAATGTAACAAGGAAATTTAGCAAATGCACTATACTCCAAACAAACAACTAATGAGTAATTACTTATTCAAACAGGAAATTGTCTTTAAACCGGAGAAGTTATGAGGAAACTCATCCAGCGTTGTGGAAAGAACAAGATTTCGTTTTAGACTGCTGTTGTTTCCTTAGTGGGCTCCTCGTTCCTCTGTTAGGAGAACTTCCTCCTACAATTCATGCTGTTCATAAACCCTTCCTGTTAGTATAAACTTAGCAGCATAAATACATACTTTTTAAAGTTTCCAGTCAGATTGAATTTATACCTGACAGGACATGTCATGGTCTCCCAGTCCTCATGTTGTGTCTTGATTGCTCTGTCTCTCTTTGATGTCAAATCTTTGCACTACATGTGTCATGAAAGCTCAGATGAAACTTAGACCTTCTGTTATTTAGCCTCTACATCAATGAGTGTGTCATGGTAAAAATGTGCAAATGTATGAATGATACTGTAATGTATACACTTAAGCCCCCCCCCCCCCCCCCCCCCCCCTTTTGCCTTCACTTGGGGCAAAAAGGAGGAGATCATGTTTAATTGGTTATAACACGGGGTGAAAAATATAAGTCCAGACATGTGTGGTATCCACAGAAACATCAGAATCTCAGCTAAAATGTCTTATAAACCATTTCTACAACCACCAAACACATCGAAAACAAGCCATGATTAAACGAACAGTTACATAAATGCGCAGACGACCGCTAAACAAACAAAACTGAACAAGAAAGTCTTCAAACTTCATGTAACCGGCTAAAGATTGGCTGGTTAGCTTCCATGGCTATTACTGATTCCAAATACCAAGTTTCACCACACTCTGACCAAAATTCACTGAATGAGCCGCAAAAGAAGACCACAAAAAACCATAGCGGCGCAAATGCGCTAAGACAGAAATTGGCATAATGTCCCGATTTCCTCTGTTATGTTCGCCGGTAGCCATGTGTTTACCAGTAGTTACCACGCCTACCTAGCCGCATCAGAGCCGTTTTCCATCAACAACCTCCATTTTAGACCCACCTACAGACACGTGACTGGACAGAGGCCACGTGCAGTAAATTTGGGCCCACATGGGTTTTGGCATTGCAACGTCTGATTGGTTGTAGTAACGTGAATGTGGCATCGTTACTGTGATTCTATTGGCTCAAACGATTAAAAAGAGATGTCAATAATGCAAATTGAACAAAAGAAACCAAAGTTACAGCCCCTCAGAGTTTAAAGGGCCAACAGGCCAATTAAACGCTCTATGCAGGGGTGTCGAACTCCGGGCCTCGAGGGCCACAGTCCTGCAGGTTTTAGATCTCACCCTGGGTCAACACACCTGAACACACCTGAATCACATTATTAGTTCATTACCAGGCCTCTAGTAAACTTCAAGACATGTTGAGGAGGTCATTTAGCAATTTGTATCAGCTGTGTTGGATCAAAGACACATCTAAAACCTGCAAGACACCGGCCCTCGAGGCCTGGAGTTCGCCACCTGTGCTCTATGCGCACGGCAGAAAAGGGCCATATCCATGTAAGTGTGTGGTTAATTCTTCAAAAAAATATATTTAAAAAAAGCATTTTTAGGCCTTTTAATAAAATTTATTAATTTCTGCTCTTAAATACCTAAAAAAAAGACTGTCATAGTGTCCAATTGTGGGTCAAAACTGGATATTCATGTATTGACAGGGCTGTAATTTTTCACTGTTTCACTTTAGAAACATAAATCTTTGCACAGATGATGTTTATAAGTTGGTTACTGAATTTCTTGAATGAAATGTGAACAGATGCACATTTTTAAAAGAGTTATAAGCTAAAGATTTAAAAAAAAAGAAACATTAGGCGACGATAAAATCTACTTACTTTTTCTGTGTTCCAGTCTCAGTAACTTTGACACAGTAACATCTGCTTCAATATTTACACCTCTGATGAAATTTCACAAGTGTTAGCTTTATTTTGATACCAAGATTGTAAGGACAGAGTTTGTAATTGCAGGGAAATAATCAATTAAATCTGGGCATTACATTTTCGAGCAGGAAGCTCAGAAACCCCCTTGGGGCTTAAGAGGTTTTAAAAAAACACACAAAGCAAAGAACATAATAATGTTAGGAATGGGAAGCTTCATGAGGTGGCTTGACCAGTCTTCTCTTACTCTTGATATAAGACTAAAGGTTTGCTCTTCTAAATATAATTAAAAAAAACCCAATCTGTTAGAGCAGACATTTTCACTGTTCCCATGTTTGTTTACCTTTGTTCCCCCTGCCATGTCTCCATGTCCACCTGCTCTCTCTCTGTTCTGTCTTCAAGACTATCTGTGAGGTTATAACGTATGTAGTCCTGTCCCTGTGTTCATCCCCTCCTATACTCCTCCACAGGACTCTGTGTTATTGTGAGGTGCAGTGAGAGCTTTGCCTCTGTAGACCACATTCACCACCACATGTGAATCAAACAATTAAAATGTAATTGAAATTCATGCTTTCAGCTATAATTCAAGCAGTTTTGTGTTAATTCTCCATCAGCTACTCAGGAATTACAGTAATTTTTATACACAGTCACTCATTTGCAGGCATTCAAAAATAACTGGAGAAATTAACATAATAGTGAATGTGAGGACAGTTTTTCTGCAAGAGCTTTATTGGATCCCGTTTGAGTTGCTGCCTGTTTGTGGGTCTTTCTACTTTCAAGTTTGTATTTAATCATGCACAAGCTGCTCTTTTGGGTTAAGATCAGTTGACTGATTTGACCATTGAAGAATATGCTTTATTACCTTAAAAACTACCTTAAAAACTCTTGGGTTACTTTTGAAGGTGTTTTGAGTCATTATCCATTTACGCTGCTAAGCAACGTCTAATAACTTTTGCAGCCTTTGTCTGCATTGTCCGATCAGACTCCGACATTGTTATTTATAATGTGCACATTATAAGTAACAACCCTAGTGGCCCAGTTTCAATGGCAGCCACATTTCCCGATTCCACCATGCTGCCACCATCATGTTAGACGGATAATGTGGTATGCTTTCTCTCATAAACAGTTTCTGTTCTTCTCTACTCTTCTCTTCCCATCATTCTGGTACAACTTGTCCTTGGTTTCACCTCTCCAAAGATTGTTTTTTTTTTTTTTTTACAGAACAATGCCAGCTATATTAGATGTTTTCTTGCAAAGTCTAATTGAAATTTCCTGGTGTTAAATGTAACCAGTGGTTAAAACCTTGTTGGCTGTAGCAGTGATACACCTGTTTCCTCAAGAATGTTGTTGACTTTGTTAGATGCTGTAAAAATGTTTTTCTTTACTGTGGAATAATTCTGTCACCATGCCCAGTTTTGTTTTGTGGTCTTTCAGGACGTTTTGTGTTGTTGAGCTAATCAGTGCATTTATTTTCTTTAACAATCCATCACATTATTGATTTAGCCAAGTCTTTGCTATCTCCCATTCTTCTGAGAGACCAGACAGCAAGGTTTTTTGTGTAGGTTTTCATCAACAGTGGGCAATTCAGTTTTCTCAAAGGGGTCAGATGATAAACTGAAACTGTTGTAGAGTGCTGCACCAATGATGTGAGCACAGTTATGGTCATTATTATTCTTATCTATTTTACAAAAATGAAAGTGTTTTGAGTAAATGTTGCAGTCTCACGTACTCCAGTCTCTATTCCTGTTTTTCTTTTACTTTCTGTCTTGATTAATATCAGTAATGATAGGATGGTCAACCCACTTGACCCACACAATGACCCTGCTTCCACACATGGAGGCAGGTTCAGTGGGATTCAGGAGACCCTGAATATATCCTTATTTTAAGTAAGCAGCACCCCGCCCCTACTGTATAATTGGGTGAACAGGAAACTGCCTTCTCTGCCAGAATCCTCTCACTTAACTATTCCCACATCAATGTGTTTGTTCTAGCCACTGCCAGAGCAGCACTCTGCTTAGCCTACCAGTAACTGTAATCATCAAGCATCCCATAAGTTAACCAAGCACAAAAACACTCCTCCTTTGATTTGACAGCACTCTTAACCTTTGGTGTCTATTGTTTGGTTTTTAGACTGCCAACATGACATGCACCAACTTCCACCTGGAGCACCTTCATGCACCCACCTCCTGCCTGCTTCAGAATGCAGTTGAAATTCTGCACAGGTAGGAATTGTCCCAGATCAGAACCTCTTCCACTGTTCCCTCACTATACTAAGGCCACGCAAGGCCTGTCCAACTTCCCTGCCCACCACCTGATCCAAAGCAACAGCAGGTGGGGTTCAGTTCACTTTGGGTGCTCTCATTACAAACTGTACGTCTGCAGTGTCCTGCAGGTTTTAGATGTGTCCTTGATCCAACAAAGCTGATTCAAATGGCTAAATGACCTCCTCAACATGCCTTGAAGTTCTCCAGAGCCCTGGCAATGAAAATGGTAATACTACTTTCACAGCAAACATTGGAGCAAACCTTGGTATGGATTTTGAGGGTTAAAGCTCATCATTAATTTCAGGTGGGGCTGTGTATCAGGTAAGTACAGTCGTGCTGATGGAAATACAGGAGAAACCAAGGTTCAGAAACTTCTGAATTGAACTTCTTGCTTTGATGAACCAAGTCAAAAGACTTCCTCAGCAACATCCTTCTTTGATTGTTGTTTAGTCAGCTGATGTTATTTTGTATGAATACAGAAAGATTCTAATGATTTCCTAAGGGGCTGCTTTCAGTCTAACAACCGGTGGTTACCAATACATAAGCTAAAATGTGTGTCCACCTCTTCAAGATGGGTTTTGTTTTAAGCTGGTGAATCTTACCTACATGACCCACATTTGTTTTGGTTATTGCTGTCATATTATTCGTCCCCCTTGATCTTTATATTCCAATATAGAGACGATGCGGTCCTTTGGATTGTTTGTTTGAAGAAATGCAATGATGGGCAGTTCACCTCTTCACACTGGCAGTATGGTATGATAAGAACTGACAGTTGGACTATAATTACACAAGGAAATAAGAAGAAGCAGGTGAAACCCCTTAAAACAGGAGAAATGAGGAAAAGATACATGATAAAACAAAAAGAAACAAGGAAACTTTGCAAAAGCACTCTGCCCCAAACTAGTAACTGATAAGTAATTAATCATTCAAACAGGAATTTCTCTTTAAACCAGAGAAGATATGAGGAAACTGTCATTCATCCAGTGTTGTGAAAAGAACAAGCTTATGTTTTAGTTTGTTTGTTTCCTTTTATTTGACTGCTCATTTCTCTGTTAGGAGATCTTTCTACCATCAGCCACACAACTCATAAAAGTAGTAGAAGCAGGAACTTCTAAGCCAGGGGTGTCAAACTCAATTGCACAGGGGGCCAAAACTCAAGGCACACTTTAGGTCGCAGGCCAAACAAGATAAACATTTATTGAACACACTAAAACAATGTTTTTTAAACATAAATATGAATAAAAACAGACAGGAATATTATTCCAGATTAAATAAATGTCAGGGTCCTGGGTCTCCTGACCCAGCGTTTCAGTTCTTTGTGATTTTTGTATTATTGTACTTGTGTGAGTTTCTATGGTTTCTAGTTTCGATCCCTTGCCCTTCATGTTTCTCTATGTCCCCTCTGTTCTGTGTAAGTCTGTGTCTGCATGTTTGAGTTCCCCTCTGTGTCTCTCGGTTCTTAGAGTCATCTGCCTTATGGTTTATGTCTCTGTGTTTCTTAGTTGCAGTCTCCACTGTGTCAAGTTCGCGTCTCTGTGTGATCCTTCCTGTTTTACTTTGAAGGTCCGTGACTTATGTGAATGTGTCCTGCTTTGCTTGTCTCGTCAGTTCTAATTTCCCCCAGCTGTGCTCTCCTTCTGTGTCTCATTCTCCTCGTTACTTCCCAGTGTATTTAGACCCTGTGTTTCTCTGTGTCAGTGTTGCGTCGTACCCTCAACAAGCTGTGTGTGTGTGTGTGTGTGTGTGTGTGTGTGTGTGTGTGTGTGTGTGTGTGTGTGTGTGTGTGTGTGTGTGTGTGTGTGTGTGTGTGTGTGTGTGTGTGTGTGTGTGTGTGTGTTTTGCCTCCGTGTTACCAGTGTTTTGTTTCCAGCTCTAGTTGAAGTTCAGTATTTCTACTTCAGTGTTTTAGTCCACCAGCGTTTTTGTTTGTCTTTTGGTGAGTTTAGTTAGTAATAGGTTTTCCAGCAATAAAGCTGCGCTTTAAGTTGAACTTCTGTGTCTGAGTCCTGCATTTTGGATCCACCACTCCTGCTTGCCCGCCTGCCACACAGCCAACCATGACAATAAACTTAAAAAAATAAACTTTAACTTTAAATATTTTGCTCGTCATAAAAATATATCCTGTCAAAATTATGCAAGTTAGAAATATGAACTTGCTGCCAAAAACCCCAGAAAAAAATAAATGAAAGCATATACAAGGTTGGAGCCGCATGTGGTTGGAGCTGGGGCATTGCTTCAGGAATGGAACTAATAAACTGTGCGGTCCATTCAGTGTCGTACTTTCCCTTGAGTGTATCATTACACTGCAGCTCCATCTGAATCTGCACAGGTGCAGTTCAGCAAAGTCCGCTGACTTGGTTCAACATTACTTGGCAACAGGGAAAGTGAGGCAGGTTGCACTGGTGCATTTGTGACAGCTTCACTTGAAATGCCTTCACCGCATCATACATGCCATGTCCATGAACTGACAGATTTCCTTGCTGAGCTCAAAAACTCGATTGAGAATTTTTCCCTAACTCAGCCAACGGACCTCTGTATGATAAGGAATGTCGGCAAACTCTGAATCTATTTCCCAGAGGTGGGACCAAGTCATTGTTTTGCAAGTCTCAAGTAAGTCTCAAGTCTTTATCCTCAAGTCTCAAGTCAAGTCTCAAGTAATGTCAGGCAAGTCAGAGTCGAGTCTCAAGTCACTGGTGTAAAAGTCCGAGTCAAGTCACAAGTCTGAAACTTTGAATTTCAAGTCCTTTCGAGTCTTTAAAAAAAAACAAACGAAAAAATAATGTTGCAGTTATATGCTAAATGTAAATATTAGACCATGTAATTTTAAAATCTGTGTTTTTCTCAACACATGACAAAATAGTGAACTTAGAAAATATACACAAATTGTGAAATTGCACCTCTTTAAAATGCAGCTCAATTAAACCTAGCTCCAAGAATAATTTTCACCGACAGTTCTGAGATAAGCTGCATGTTATTCTTGGATGCGCTTGTAGGACCGGCTTTAAAATCGCATGACAAAAATATCATACACATTAAAAAAAACTGTATCACCAACGTAGCCTGGACAACATTTGCTAGTTAGATGAAGTCAGCTATCTCATTGTAGCATATTTATATGCATATTTATAATCATACGGTTCTTGGAGTGAGTGCATACACTCATGAAGTTTAGTAACTTCAGGTCACTGCAACAAGCCCAGGTACAGTTTACCGACGGATGGGTGCAGGACCTTGAAATGCACGGTGTAGAACTAAAGACCATCGTACCTATCATAAGTTTACCAGTCTCACAAATTGTCGTCATAAATACACATTCCTTAACCGTTTATTAATAGGACCTTTGAGCTCAATGGTAATTAATTAGTAGTGGAAATAATTTCTGGTACCCATCACAGAAATGTAGCAGTGACAACAATACTGTAGTATGCTGTAATCGTACTGGGCAATTAGTGATACAAAAAACCTGTTTTATCCTGTGAATAAAAGTATATGTTTTTGTCAATGTACCATAATAACAGAAGCGAAACGCAATATTGTGTCAGGACAATTCACAATTTATGCACAATAAATAAAGGAGCATAGCGCGACAATTTCTGTTCAGCGCCAGACTTGCTTGTAACCTATATCACTAATTATGTTATGAAAATGACGTATTAACTACTAAAAAACACTGACCTTCGTGTAAATGCTTGGAGCAGACTAACCTGTGAGCTGGAGTGTTCTAGGACGTTATATTTGATCTTTGAATGGCTGCAATCCAGTCGCGTCTTTGTTACTTCGGAAACATGGCTCGAACAATTTCTCTTCAACGACGTAATCCGACAACAACCGATCTCTTTACCCGTCGGCTTCCCGTGGCTGTCATGCGACCGGCTATTGCAGTTAATAATACAACAGCTTCTTGACATTTTTGTGTTTCTTTTTATCGCTGTATAACTGATTTTAATTGAAAGCCTGCGTGCGCTAGTACCGCTTGCCACGAGTTCCCAGAATCCTTTGCGGTTCTACCCGTGAATGACGTCACATTTTCAATCTCTATATAATATGCATGTTAAATTTTATATTTGGGGTAAAATATCAAGTCTTTTCAAGTAAACCGGTTCAAGTCCAATTCAAGTCCAGAGTCATTGGTGTAAAAGTCCAAGTCAAGTCACAAGTCTTAGAACATTTTTTCAAGTCAAGTCTAAAGTCATAAAATTAATGACTCGAGTCTGACTCGAGTCCACACCTCTGCTATTTCCCACATAAAAGACTGAAATTGACGATGATTTTAAATTTTAGCTCAGATAAAATTTATGGTTTGCGTTACGGTGATCATTACATGCTCCATTTTTAGGACTGTACCACACAGCCTTTCTGGTGTATGATCAAATCAAATCAAATCAAATCAAATCAAATCACTTTTATTGTCACATCACATGTGCAGGCACACTGGCACAGCACATGCGAGTGAAATTCTTGTGTGCGAGCCCCACAAGCAACAGAGATGTGCAAACACAACAACACAAACGAGCAAAATACAAGAATGGCCAACCTGAAACTAATAAATATATGTACAATATATAATAGTGTATGCATTTCTGGATGTGTATACTAAATATTTTCCTACGTGTGTGTGTGTGTGTGTGTGTGTGTGTGTGTGTGTGTGTGTATGCACATTTTTACAAATTAAATAGTTAAAAAAAAAATAAAATAAAAAATATAATAATAATAATAATAATAATAATAATAATAATAATAATAATAATAATAAAATATATAAAATATACAGAGTTGAACATGTGCAAAACAAGTGGCATTTATATACAGTGTGGAGTGCATAATGTTGAAGTTCCAGTAGTGAAGCTGAGGTGTCTATGAAGTGTTCAGCAGTCTGATGGCCTGATGGAAGAAGCTGTCTCTCAGTCTGCTGGTACGGGACCGGATGCTGCAGAACCTCCTTCCTGATGGAAGCAGTCTGAACAGTTTATGGCTGGGGTGACTGGAGTCCTTGATGATCCTCCCCGCTTTCCTCAGGCAGCGCTTCCTGTAGATGTCTTGGAGGGAGGGAAGCTCACCTCCAATTATCCGTTCAGAGCACCGCACTACTCGCTGGAGAGCTTTGCGGTTGTAGGCGGTGCTTTTGCCATACCAGGTGGTGATGCATCCAGTGAGGATGCTCTCAATGGCACAGTGATAGAAGGTCCTGAGGATGCGGGGGCTCATGCCGAATCTTTTCAGTCTCCTGAGAAAGAAGAGGCGCTGCTGCGCCTTCTTCACTGTTTTGTTTGTGTGTGCTGACCACGTAAGATCCTCAGCCAGATGTACACCAAGGAACCGGAAGCTGCTCACTCTCTCCACAGCAGCGCCGTTGATGGTGATGGGGGTGTGTACTTCTCTGCACCTCCGGAAGTCCACTATCAACTCCTTTGTCTTTGCGACGTTGAGGGTGAGATGGTTGTCTTGACACCAGTGGGTCAGGGCGCTGACCTCCTCCCTGTAAGCCGTCTCATCACCGTTGGTGATAAGACCCACCACTGTAGTGTCGTCCGCAAACTTCACAATGATGTTGGAGCTGTGAGTACAGGAGAGGGCTCAGTACACACCCCTGTGGAGCATCAGTGTTCAGTGTGATGGGGGATGAGGTGATGCTGCCCAGTCTGACCACCTGGCGTCTGTCAGACAGGAAGCTAAGGATCCAGCTGCAGAGGGAGCTGCTCAGTCCTAGATCCTGCAGTTTCCTGTCCAGCTTCGAGGGAACGATGGTATTGAATGCTGAGCTGTAATCTACAAACAGCATTCTCACATACGTGTCTCTCTTCTCCAGGTGTGACAGGGCAGTGTGTAGTGTCAGGGCTATGGCATCATCAGTGGACCTGTTGTGGCGGTATGCAAACTGTAGAGGGTCCAGTGAGTCGGGTAGTGCAGAGCAGATGAAGTCCCTGACCAGCTTCTCGAAGCATTTGCTTACGATGGGGGTCAGGGCTACAGGTCGCCAGTCGTTCAATGAGGAGATGGTGGAGGATTTGGGTACAGGGATGATGGTGGCCATTTTGAAGCAGGCTGGGACTACAGACAGAGAGAGGGAAAGGTCGAAGATGTGCGTGAACACTCCAGCCAGCTGAGCCGCGCATGACCTGAGGACGCGGCCGGGAATCCCGTCCGGACCAGTAGCTTTGCGTGCGTTCACCTTCCTGAAGCACTTCCGCACATCCTCCTCAGACACAGTGTGCGCACTGACGTCATCCGCGGTGCGCACACTGTCCGGTCTCATGGTGTTCGCTGTGTCGAATCTAGCGTAGAATACATTTAGATCCTCACACAGAGAGGCCGTGGTCTGCGGTGTGCTGGTTTTCCCTCTAAAGTCTGTGATCGTGTTTAGTCCCTGCCACATACTCCGAGGGTTGTCAAACTGTTGCTCCACCCTGTCCCTGTACTCACGTTTGGCTGCTTTGATCGTCTTCCGGAGTTGGTAATGTGCGTGTTTGTAGTCCGATGTGTTCGCGGAGGCAAGGGCGGTGCTCCGTGCCGCGCGAACATCTCCGTTAATCCAGGGTTTTTGATTTGGGAAGGATTTGACTGTTCTGGATGGGACGACATCTTCCACACATTTCCTGATAAATCCACAGACTGAGTCTGTGTATTCATCAATGTCTCTGGCGGCCACGTGAAACATTTCCCAGTCCGCGTGATCAAAACAGTCCCGCAGCGCAGACTCCGATTGGTCCGTCCAACAGTGCACCGCCCTCCGGGTTGGAGCTTCCTGTTTCAGCTTCTGCCTGTAGGCGGGCAGGAGCAGGATGGAGCAGTGATCTGATTGGCCAGTGTTGAGGAGTAATGGAATACATGTACCACCGTTACGTATTTAAAATACAAAATATGAGTAACTGTATTCCGTTACAGTTACCGTTTAAAAAGGTGGTATTTAGAATACAGTTATTTTGCTGAAAATAGTGGATTACACAGCGGTATTTTCCTGTTTCATATTGTCATGGGTCAGGACTGTTTGGGTTTTGTTTGACAGCTATGTTCTGTTGCTCCAGGTGGCAACGTTACGCCATGGTTAGAGTGCATGGTGATGCGCTCTCTCTGCGACTGTGTGTTACCTGGGTGAGAGAGCGCCTTTTTGTTGTTGTTGTTGTGCTAAGCTAATAGGCAGAATGCTACAGGCATAGCTCTAAAGAATGTAGCATTATGGGCAGTGTAGTCCGTGCTGCAGGAAGAATGGACTGCCATACACGTTATGTGTCTGTGAGCGCGAGGAGGGAGAAAAAGGAGAGTGGAAAAGTACGAGTTGTCATCGAGCAATAACGGGAGCTGGAAGCATGTAAATGTAGTAATAACCACTGCAGCCAAGAAGAGTTGCTGACGAACCCAGTTGTAAGTAAGCTATTAAGACTCGACTGTACACTGTGTTCGTGTTTTCCTCCGAAACAATAAGTTCCGTTGGAGCAGCCTTTCAACGCCTCTCTCTGTCTCTCACAAGCAAAGTTGACCCAGACAACAAAGTAAAGCTATTTTTCGGCTACGAGCCCGACATGGAACCCAACGCATTAGCCAGAGGTCCCTTTACTACGGTTCGGAGCCACGGACCTTCAGTAATAGTAATAAATCACACAGCAATAGTACATTCACGTAGTTGTAAAAAGCATGATCATATATTAAGTAATCCAAAGTATTCAGAATACGTTACTCCAAATTCCGTTACTGAGTAACGTAACGGAATACGTTACAGAATACATTTTGGGGCATGTATTCCGTAATCTGTAGTGGAATACATTTTAAAAGTAACCTTCCCAACACTGTGTATGATGCAGTGATATGCTGATAACCAGAGGTGGGTAGTAACGAGTTACATTTACTCCGTTACATTTGCTTGAGTAAGTTTTTGAAAAAAATGTACTTTTAAAGTACCTTTTTTGCACGATACTTTTTACTTTTACTTGATTATATTTGTGAAGAAGAAATGGCACTTTTACTCCGCTACATTTGCAAAATTCGACTCGTTACTTTTTAAAAAATAATTAGTTTAAAACATTAGATAACATGCCGCCAGTGGAGTTTCCGGTAACTTTTTTACCAATCAGATGCAGTCACATGACCAATTTGAAACTGTGGCGGGCAGAGCCGCCCAAGCATTTCAAAGTAGCAGACACACGGAAAGAAGAAACCCATGAAAACATGGCAGAGCCAATTGTCTACACTAGAGCTGAAGAGGATGAACACCCTTGGCCTCATATACTAAGAATGTTTCGCTTAAAAGCAGCACAAAAGAACAGCTACGTCTTCAGCGTCGGTGTCTTCAGTGAGAGCCAAAACAAACCAACTTTTCAGCGTGAAACAACTCAACTCATGTAACCTGAGGAAACTGTAAGTTTTCTCTAAATATCTTTTTAGCTGTGGTTAGCTGGATGTCAGTCTTATGTTACAGCAGCTGTGTCGAGCTCGAGCTGTGAGTCATTTTCGGCGCTACGTTGTAGTGAGATAAGTTTGTGGGTGTTTTGTGCAGCTTTGGCTGTCCTTTTTTTTTTTTTTTTTAAATGACATCAGAAACAGCAGTATGCGACATTACGTGATGGCAGAGCTTCAGTTCATCCTTTGTCATTTTTTTTTTTTTTTTTTTTTTTTTTTTTTTTTAATAAATAGGACAGGGGGAATGAATGAGAGAGAGAGGGGGAGAGAAAGAAAGAAAACCAAAGAGGAGAAGAGACGGTGAGAAGGGGGGGGAAGAGAGAGAAAAAAAAAAAAAAGAACTCCTGGGTCACCTGTATGGAGAAAAAAAAAAAAAAACAAACAAACAAAAAGAACAAACAGAGGAGACAGCAAACAACAAAGAGCAACATAATAATAGAGAAAACAAAGCACCATCACAATAAACTAGCTAGTCATAGATATCAATATTTACTAAATAATAAACGATATTGTGCAGCACGCAAGATAGACAGCGCACAGTGTGCTTTGAGGCAGCAGCCAAGAAAGCTTTAGTCCGTGTCTGTGAATACCCATGTGTGCATACCTGTGTGGATCAGCATGCTTGCATTCCAAAGGTTTCTCCATGTAATGATCTGCTAGGGAGTGTGGGAGGGCCTCCCCGTCCTTTGGCTGTCCTTTTAACTGCACGCTGGTTAGCTAGTGTGAGCTATAAGCTAACACCTAGCCTGGTTAATGACGCTCCTGCTCAAACTGTACAATTGAATTGCAGGGGTTAGAAGTTCATAGGTCACGATGCGGCCTGATGCGACCTGAGTGCTAAAACTGTGCGTTCGAAGCTTATCCTACAAAATCTGTCTCTCGCTCTCCCTGTCTCTATCTTTCACTCACAAAGACACACACCACCACCAACTTTGCTAAATTACAAATGGAAAACATTAGGCAGCTGTAATTGAGCAGCAGTGTTCATCCAGCTCTTTTCATGGTTGTTGTAGTTGTGATAATTTTGTAAGGCCACATTGAAAAGCCTCGGATACGGAAGCGTAGTACGTAAGCGTAGAGCTGCCACCCAGGCAAAAGAAAAATAGAGCTATATCACGTTATAATGTGAAAAGTATATTGTTCTAACAATATACTTTTAATGTTTGTACAATATACTATCATGTTAGTACAATATACCTTTCACATTTGAACAATATAATATCATGTTATTACAATATACATAATTATCACGTTGTACAATATAAATATTATATTGTGCGAATGTGATATTACATTGTTCAAATGTGAAAGGTAAAGTGCTTTGGGGTCCTATGGACTAGAAAAGCGCTATACAAATGCAGGCCATTTACCAGGCCATTTCAAATGTGAAAGGCAGCTCTATGTACTCGGATGAGCTTTCCAAAGTTCTACAAGTTGTGCCTCCATCTCTCGTGTCCAGATCACACGCTGCACTGCAATGCTGCTCCACCTTTTCACTTTCATTTCTGTGTTTGTGCGTGCGCAGTGTGAGAGGCTGCGTTTAGGGGCGACAGGATTTCAAACAGGTTTGATTATCTTGCGACCATACAATTGATGATTGGGAGCTGGTCGTGAGGTGTTAACTGCTTTTCGTTACCCCATATATACTACACGATGCACGACACACAATTAAGGCAAAACTCGGGCCAATCCCCAAAACGGTTCCGCGACTGAAAAATCGGCTCAAAATGGGCCAAAAAATTGCACAGTGTATGCCCAGCTTTGCAGTGTATACAGCACTATAATGACCAGACCTAATTCTTTTGAAAACCATACATCTTTCCACAGGTCTCAGCTTCAACAGACATCACCTAGACACAGAGCTGGATGAGGCCAGCACAAACAGCAGCCTAACCGACGAAGAAAATGGACCCATGGGGTCAGGAAAGCCAGAAGCAGGGCTGGAGAGGTACCTTTCATGTCCATTCACTGGAGGTGTGGATTAGTGATGTGTCGGTCACGAACGAAATGGCTCTTAGAGCCGGATCTTTGATGTGAACGATGTGAGCCGGCTCCTTATCGCGAGCCGTGGGATTTTTTTAAAACTTTTTCTCACCCTCTCTCTCGCACTTTTTTTCCGCTTCACTCCGCATGCGAGCCTTGTGCTTTGCGCTGGGCAGAGGGGGGAGGGGCGGTAGTTACACTGGCAGTAGCACAGGAACAGAGCGAGAGGGAGGGAGAGAGAAAGAAAAAAAGCCAAGAACAACAACGTCACATTAGAAAGGTATAGTAATCATCCCCAACTATTTTCAGTTGCGGATGATAAAGGATTCAGAAAGTTTATTCATGCAGGCCCATATGACAGAGAATATGCATCTTCTTTTTGTTTTCATATTGTAATTTATATTTAATTGTGTTGTGGCTTGCAGTGTTTTGTGTTGTTTCACTTTAAATTTGTTTAATGTGGATCTATTGCATGGCTTTCCTCACATCAAGAAGCTGTCGATCAAAACCAATAAAGCTCTTCCTGCATCTGGAGCTTGTGAAGGACTTCTCAGTCATGCAGGACTCCTGTTCACTGCTAAACAGTTACAACTTCACAGAAAGAACCTTGAGAGCAAACTGCTGCTGAAGCTTAACCATCACAATGGCACATTTTTGCTAAATATGCACAAATAAATGCACACCCATACAATTTATGCTAAACTGAGCTGCCTTGTATGAACATACGTTGAAGATGCCTCGTTCTGTTTTCTCTGAGGCTGCTGTGCCATTTGGAGCAAAAATGAATATAAAGTTTACAGCATATCTTGTCACTGGAAATTGTTTGCACTGTTTATATATTTCTATTATTTACTGTAGGTATTGGTGAAAAAAGCTTTGTTGTGAAAAACTGAAACCTGGAAATTAGAATTGTGCCTTATTTTGTTGATGTTTTTACATATATTCCTTACATACAAATACTAAAATTTGTATATTTATTTTTGCTTGTCTGATAGCATTTATTTATAAAATAAATCGGACATTTCAAACAGTTACTCGCTACTTGAGTAGTCTTTTCGCCAAGTACTTTTTTACTCTTACTTGAGTAACTTTTTTGACGACTACTTTTCACTTTTACTTGAGTAATAGTATTTTAAAGTAATGCTACTCTTACTTGAGTACAATTTTTGGATACTCGACCCACCTCTGCTGATAACTCACCGGTACAGTTCTCCTCCTGCATCTTTACTCGCATCCTGCTGACTAGTCCGCTCTTTTCACCACAAAACCACCGGCGTTCCATCTGTTGTAAGTCCAACAAGTTTGTCCCAGGTCAGTTTCATGTCGGTTACACTTTGACATACATTTTAAAAAATGTATTTTCCTGTCGTTGTCCCGTGCATCGATTTAATGTTCAATATTTCCTCTCCACAGATGAAGATGGCCAGCTGTGCAATGTCCATCGTGTCTTTACTTTCATCCACAGCAAGTATGGAATCAGAACGATGCCACCTTGAAATGAAACCGAAAAAAATATTGAAACCGAAAAAAACATATTGTAACTGAAATAAATGTACTGAAAAATCTTGTATTGAAACTGAAAAAAAATTGATAGTGAAAAACAATTAATTGAAACAATTAATACCCGTTATGTGTCTGTGAGCGAGGGAGGGAGAAAAAGGAAAAGTACGAGCTGTCACGGAGCAGAAACGGGAGCTGTAAGTAAGCTGTTAAGACTCGACTGTACACTGTGTTTGTGTTTTCCTCCGAAACATTAAGCAGCCTTTCAACGCCTCTCTCTGTCTCTCGCTAGCAAACTTGACCCAGACAACAAAGTAAAGCTAGTTTTCAGCTACGAGCCCGACACTAACCGGACGTATTAGCCAGAGGTCCCTTTACTACGGTTCGGAGCCGCTGACCTGTTTTATATACGTGCTGAATAGTTTTCTATACGAGATCGCTGCAAAAAGTGCAGCCTTACCTAATGTCCACCTACTGTTACTCATTTATATTAAGATTTTAACATCAAGTTGGTATTGGTATGGCGAGCTTTCAGTAATAGTAATAAATCACACAGCAATAGTAAATTCATGTAGTTGTAAAGTATTCAGAATACAGGGCTCTAGAATGCGACCAATTTGGTCGCAAATGCGACCAAATTTCTCCATGGTGCGACTAATAAAAAATACTTGGTTGCACCGGTCCGACCAAGTAAAAAAAATACTTGGTCGCACCGGTGCAACCAAGTATTTTCTCGGAAAAAAAAGTTTCAGCAACCCTGAAAGTCTCCGTGTGTTCAACAACAGACACACATTATGCCCATGTCATGTTCTAAACCAATCAGAGATACTCAGAGGCGGGGACCTCTGTGATTGGCCGTGGTCCAGATATTCCTGCAGACCTACTTGTGTTTACGTTTGAAAGTGCGGCAGATAGAGAAGGGTGAGTAGCCCAGGTCAGAAGTGTATGAAGTTGGTATTGAGAAAATATGAAAAGAACAATTGATAACTTTTTCGTTAAGTTAAGGCATGATCAGTCCAAAATTCTGAGCCAGCGCTCTGACACGGAGCCATCAACCTCTCTGTTTTTGTCAAACACTGGTCCGGAGACGGCATCAGAAAATGAGCCACATACGATCGACTCCCAGCCAGAGTCCACTGAAAGTAAAAGTGAGAAAATGTATAAATTTCGAATCGAGTGGCTTGACCAGTTTCCCTGGCTAAGATACAGCCAAGCTGACAATATGATGCACTGCATTTATTGTCGCGAGTGTGGAAAGACCATGGCCGGCAACACTGCATTTGTCACTGGTGCTAATACGTTTCGAATTGAAACGCTGAAAAAGCATACAGCATCGAGAAGACACATTATATGCCGCGATAAATGCTCTGCCACAATGTCCCCGTAAACAGGTCATCGGAGGAGGCCGAGATGATCATTAAGTTTAACATCGCCTACAATATTGCAAAAGAAGAAGTTCCGTTTACTAAGTTCAAGTCAGAAATAACTCTTCACAAGAAAAATGGCTTGGACATAAACCCCACATACAGCAATGATGTTGCGTGCGCCCAGTTTATAGGCGTAATCGCTGACACACTGAAAAAAAAGACGTCAGTGGAAATTGCGAACAGTACATACATGGCCTTCCTGATCGATGGAGACACAGACATCGCCACAAAAGAATGTGTCATTGTGTACGCTCGTATCTTGCAAAAAGGAAGACCAGCGAATATACTGATTGGACACATTGAGGTCCAGCATGCCCATGCCCAAGGTAAGCCATGTCATGTCACGTAGCCTATGTATGTGATTAATAATATTACGTCGTGTTACTGAATTAACCATTTCTAGCATATTCTTATCATTGAAAATTAAACATAGCAATAATACATGAATATAGAAACTCAAACTGAAAAAGACTGCATTGTAAACTCTTGATCTGATAAGTAAATGGTATTTTTTTAAATTTGTTTAGGAATTTATTCTGCCTCAAAGAAAGCATTTGCTGCTCTTGGGGACCAGTGCAGTAACTGGTTGGATAAAATCATTGCTATGGGGGCTGATGGAGCTGCTGTTAATTTGGGCAGCAAAGGGGGTGTCATAGCCCTTCTGCAGCAGGAGGCAGGTGACCACATTGTGCCCTTCCACTGTATGCCTCACAGGTAAGACTAGAAGACAAGAAATGACTGACACTCTAAAGTCACTGTGTGGGTTAATTTCTTTTATAGAGCAGATATATCTACATTTAAAAGTTTACTATCGTTTCAGATTGGAATTGGCAATGTTGTCAGTTCAGAGGGACATTCCAATGATCAGGCAGTTGTATGACCTTCTCCATTTAATTTGGAAGACGTATCATTTCAGCCCAAAATCAATGAGAGAGCTTAGGGTCATTGGGGCTGACTTGGGAGTAAATGTGCTGGTGCCCAGTGGGGTGAAGGGAACAAGGTGGCTCCCACATGTTTCAAGGGCCCTGGAGACCTTTCTGAAACCAGGGCAGTTCACTACTGTGTACCGCCACATGGACTATTTGGCAGGTTCCTCTTCTAATGCAGACATTGCAGGCCGAGCTACGAAGGTCAGTGCATTATTTCTTTGAATGACCCCGAATTGTTATTGACTTTATATTTTTTAAGAATGTAGTTCATCAATGTTCTAGGTGACTCATTTTTATTGTTGTATCATACAGGTTAGGAAATCAATGGAAGATGCCACTTTTGTGGCCTTTTGCCATTTTATTACAGATGTGTTCAGTGGCATTAGTAAGTTTAGCCTCCTACTTCAAAGGAATGATGTCATCTTACCACAGGTAAGTGAGATAAAGTGGGATGTGTAAATATGAACTGTGTTTGTGGTCATCTTCAACTTTTTAAAAAAAAAATACAGCACTGTTATACCTAAACAGGTCGTTTGCAGCCTGGAACAAATGCTGGTGACCACAGAGATAATGGTTGCAAGACCCAAGCCTCATGGAAGACTGTCAGAGTTCCTGAATGATATGAGGCTGCAGAGGAGGCAGCAGGATAAAGAGGGTGAAATGGCAGTCTACAAATTCCAGGTAGGCCTACATATAGCTGTCTCATATTTAAACAGAACACTATTTATTATTTTATTATTATTTTTTATTTATATTTGCACACATATTTCTAATATCAATATCACAATCTCTATTTATCGTTTATGCAATGCACAGACAATAACACTCAAAGGAGATGCATCAACTCTGGCTGAAGATGGTGTTGCTGCAACTAAACTTAAAAAAGTAATGGATGCAACAATCAAATTGTTACGCCCCTAGTCTAGGCGTGTAGGGACGCACATAAGGTTGGAGGAGAGAGAGACAAATCCCCGCCCTGGTTCCCAAGCCAAACATCCAAACCAGTTGTGAGTAAAAAGGTGATTTTATTTAAGGAAAAGAAGCATAGCTCCAGGGTGAGCCCAGGCCAAAATAATAAACAAAACCAACTAAGTCCCACCAGAGAAAAACTAACTAAACCCTAGGAAAGAAACAGAACAAACAAATGACAAAGCTATCCCTCGCTCCCTACCCGGAAAACAGGAGAAAACGGTTCCAAAAGAAAAGGCGGCTCACCCCTTCCGCTTCAGCCCAAGAGTGCCTACGCTCTCAGCTAATGCACTAGGAGCGGCTTTCACAATTCACGCTCACACAAATACACAATAAAAATACAGGCTGGGAAAACCAGGGTCAGGGCCGCGTCGGCTGTCAAGCTACTCGCTCGCTCCACTCTCTCTCTCCCTCTCTCTGTGGATCTGTCAGAGCGGCTTTTTGAAGGTAGTCACCTGCTCCATGGTCCAATCAGCCGCTCACTACTCTTCATTAGGGGAGGGACCTGGAAAGAGTCTTAAGCACAGTACAGAAACACAGAAAGAAAACAGCCCACACAGGGTCCTCATGGCCACAGCCGTAACATAAATCCACTGTGAAAAATCTGAAAGCAAGATTCAGCAGTCTCCTAGGCAAGTGTATTAAATACATGTAGATAAGAAATATTTTTATTATTGTTAACAACATTGTTATATTTTTATTTTCATTTATTAAAATGTATTTGTTCTTACAACAGAGGATAGTGCTTCTGAGTCAGCCACAACCAAAGCTGTCAAATGCTTCAACATTTTCAATCATGATAGCTGGCCAGAGAACAAAGAGGATTTAGTGGATCATGGTGCTGATGACCTTGCTTTTCTCTTGGATCACTTCTCCACAGTCCTGAGAAGGTAGCTGGTGGATTGCTACGATATCATGTGTGCTGGTCGTAGATATGTTGTTTATGTGAACACTGATTAGCTGTGTAAACCACATCATTTTCAGAAATGGTGTAAACGCAGAGCTTGCAAAAGAAGAGTTTGTAAGTTTGAAGCTGTTAATTGCCAGGATGTTCAAAGACAAGACCTACCTCAGCCTTTGGGAGCTCATGTTGACCAGAGAGCCGTACTGCTCAGAGTACAAGGTCAGTTTTGGTTGATGAAGATTGTGTGAGTTTTGCTATCTAACACAAATTGGTTCAACAAATCTCTTGAATGTATTTTTTTCTCAGAACATCCTGCATCTTGTACACATTATGCTGGTCCTACCTGTCTCAGCTGCGGTATGTGAAACAGGGTTCTCTGCACAGAAGAGAATTAAATCAGACACAAGAGCATCCCTTCATTCAGAGACAGTGGATGACCTGATAAGAATCAGTGTGGAGGGGCCAAGTTTGGAAGATTTTGATGCTAGAGAGAGCGTGGCAAGCTGGTTCACCCAAGGCGAAAGATCAAGAAGGCCAAATTACAGGAGCTGGCCATCTGAGGGGCATGTGACTGCAATGAAGGACAATCCATAAGATGTCAAGTTGTTCGGATATTGAAATGTTCAGTGTGAAGCCTTTGACACTTTGAGGAACTTTTGAATTTAGATTTTTTTTTTTAAATTTAATATATCTTGAGATGTTTTAAATTTGTTTAATGTTTAAATTTCAGCTCATGAAGCACTTTAAGCACAAGAATTTTTAAGTAATCCTTCTTGTAGAACTTTGCTACAAATAAAGAGCTTTGTGTTGAAAGGTTGTTAGTTAATCATTTACAAATCAAAAAAACGTGAACATGTAAAACTGCGGTGTTAAGTAATGCAGTTAAAAAATTTGGGTACGCCTAACTTTTGTGCTTGTACGCCTAAATTTTGTGCTGGTGCGCCTAAATTTTATTTTTAGGCGCACCAGTGCAACCATGGCAAAAAGTTAGTCTAGAGCCCTGGAATACATTACTTCTATAATCTTTGGTGGAATACATTTTAAAATTAAATTTTAAAATTAGCACCTCATACCACAGTGCATCAAAGCAGTCTCATGAGCGCTGGGAAGGACAAGCCCAGAGCCCAAAACAGACAGTGCAGGAGATGACAAGGTTAGTAATTGTATGGTAAAAATTATACTTTGTTATCTTGATTGGCAAAAGAAAAGTAAATACAAAATCTGCTTCTCACATATAGGGCATTTCCAAGATTTTTTTCTTCAAAACTTCAATTTCTTTCATTACAGCTGTCCTGTGCCAGAAGTTCTGTTGACCCACAGTGAGAGGCATCATTTCAGAAACACCAGGAAGACTGAAACTCGTCGCCAGGATCAAGCAGGGCTCGTGATCTTCACCAGCAGCTCCCTCACAAGAAGGATAAACCCAGCATTTCATGAACACTGATGGAGACCTTTGCTTTGTGTAATGTTAGAAGTACTCAGATAATCCTGAGAGGGTCTGGACTTTTACATAATATAATAGAATAGAATAGAATTCAACTTTGTTGTCATGCAGTTTGCATCCATCCAGAAGTGCTTTAGCCATGATATAGATATATTACAATATATATTAGCAATAATATAGATATGTAATTATATTACAGAAATGGGTCTATTATGGTATGTTACAATGTACACAGTATGAAGTATGTTAAGAATATTCTATAAGTATGTACAGGCTGTAGTAAGTACAAACTGTACAGGCTATGAACAGGATATAAATATGAAAAACTATACAGAAATCTGAGATATACAGTTATACAGAAATGTGAACTATGCAAGTTATAAACAGTTGTAAAATTAAAAATTATCATATGTACAGAATAATTATTTACACAGAACTATACAGTAGTGCAGTTAAGTAATAGCTATAGCTATAAGCTATAGTAATAGCTTTAAGTCCTGTAGAAAGTTAAATATATGTTGTGCTCACTGGTTACTCTGGTATGAATGACTCTGAATTACTTTATGATAAATAACACACTATTGTCAAAAAACAGTGAAAGAATTCCAGATCACAAGTTTTTAGTTCAAATACAAGTAACAACCTTTGACTTTAATCAGGTTTTATTTAATTGTGTCAGAGAAAACATGTGCTCTTCATGTAGCTGAGTACATTCAGTGTTTAAAATAGAAGTTGTGCAGGTCTGAGATCAGCAGTTTTCTGAAACACCAAGCTGATGTACTGTTAATGCTGATGTATAGTGACACAGTTACAGGGGTGATTAATCCTTTTGACTTTTTGTCTTTAAATTTATCAATAAAACAGCTGCAGGTTTCACTGACAGCACATGTGGTACTTTAACCTTTGTACTGTTTTCTTCAGTTAATTTTGGAGTTACTACAAAGATTGAAGATATAGGATGATCTGTCGGCTGTCACTGGGTGGTGCTGAGGTCTGAATCTGAGGACAGCTCCTGTAATCACAAACAGAACAGAATCATCACAAACTGAAATATAAAGTTTATCTCTCAAATCTGAAATACAGCTGATCCTTCTCCGGCCTCACACACTCGGGATCTGAAGTTGTTCAGTTCTACAGTTCTGCCGACAGCTGTTTATTTTTTTTATTTGTTCTAAAGGCCTTACTAACACATTTTCTAATATCATGTTTACCTTTGAGTTGTTGATGCTTTATAAATGGACAACTTTTTTTTTTTTTTTTTTTTTTTTTGCATTTGTGAAGATAAAATTTAGCTAAGATAACTAACAAGTTTATTATAAAGTAAACATCTTTTTTTTTTTTGCCTTCGAAAGAAACAAAATCCAGCGTTCTCCCTATAAATGGACATCTGCAAAGATGAGATGATGGAGCAGGTTTCAGTCGAGGTTCGGTCTGCTGCTGCATCCTGGTCACAACATACAGAGGTGTTATCAGCAGTGAACAAGAAATATTAATGCTTCAAATTATTTGTCCTAAAGGATGCAAGCTGTACAGAGTACTGCACATGTGAATTTGTGAACATAATTCATTAAAAATAATTTGGACAGTTTTTTAACCTGAATATTTGTAACAAACTCAGTAAAAAAAAAAAAAAAAAGCTAAAAGAATAATCAGGGGGAAAATGTAACATTTTAACTTAAGCTGACAAGCGGAAGTAGTTGGTTTCAGTACATAAGTATCGGGCTTTGCTATTTAATCCGTAGCTATTGACTAATGAGGGGAATTTAAAAGTTGGCGTTAATGTCTTTCCACATGTGGAAAGCGACAGAAAACATGCTGCTGTTTGCACATATTTAATAATCAGCTCTGCACAGGAGCAGAAGCAGAGTCCAGCCTGTTGCTCTTACAGTATAATACTCATAATAAAAGTACAATAACCGTGGTTAGTCACTGAGCAGCCCAGTGCGTTTCTCTTGATTTCTTTAGTCAGGGTAAATTCATTCACCTGCACGGGTTAGCTAAACGAACTTTACAAAACAAGTTTCCCCGACAGCCGAGTGCTCATTTTAGCTAGCTAGGTCCTTAGGTAGCTAGCTAAGGACCTAAATTACGGATTAGCTTACAAACACATTTAACTTACCAAAAATAATGCGGTGGGGCCTCAGGTCCTCCTGTCCGGTAGTCCAATTTACTGAAGAACACCTCAGGCTGTCACTTTGAAATAGTCGATAATGTAAACGCTGGACCTCTCAGCATCTGCCATTCCCAAACAGACACGTGCGAGTTTGTCCGTGACCGCAGCCGCATCGTCAGTGTTTTCTCCAGTCATTGGTCAGCATTATAATATATGCAAATACATCCGGATCGGAATCCCCGCCCCCCAGCGTGCCCCCGGACGCCAAAACAGTGCCAGCAGAGTGAAACTGAAAAATGGTTTGAAACCGAAAAGTGGATTGAAACCGAAAAGTGGTTTGAAACCGAAAAATGGTAACGGAGTGGTACTGGGCTGATTTGGCTTTCTCCTCTGCTACAATAAAACTTGCTTTCACAACAGCTTCACTGGGCGTGAGGTTCTGGGGGCGCTCCGTCTCTGGGCTGGGGCCTGGGCCGGGCCTCGGGGGCTTGGATCCTGGTTGGTGTGTTGCCGGGGTTGTGGGCGGGTGGGTGCATGGGGTCCCGGCCCTGGAGCAGGGTGCCGCCGGTGTGTCGAACCACCTGGGGGGCTCTTCAACTGGTGGGGGAGATGGTCACATCTTGCAGGAGCTTTCCTCTCTTCAGGAACTCTCTCTGCAGGAGGGGGAGATACAGGAGAGGTGGAGGAAGATCTCAGCCTGGGCGTTTACTGTCTTATGTAGTCTGGAAGATGAGTGGATGGTGGGGTGGGTGCAGTTTTTTCTGTGATGGGGTTGGGTGGACTGTCCCGGGCTCTGTGGGGCCGGGAGGTGCTGCTGCACTGGGCCCCGGTCTGGATGGGCCTGGGCCCCCTTTCCCTGGCGGGTCGCGGAGTGTGGGAGTGCCTACTGGGGTCAGCGGGGGAGCTGGCCCCAGGGAGGGGTTACCTGCCCCTCCCTTCCTTCCCTCCCCATCTCCAGCTGCCTCCCTCTTCCCGCTCCACCACAACCACCCACACATGCAGGGCCTTGGAGTAGGGGTATGTCACCAGGGTGCAGAGGAGGCTACCCCCCCCTCTGTCCCCTTCTGGCTGCCTCTGCCTCAATTTTATCCCACAACTTAGACATTCACATTATTCACACTCTCATTACACATACATATAGGATCTTGGGGGTGGGCACAATCACGGAGTCCAAACTACCATCAGGGTGTACACCTCACCCCTGGCGTCGTTGCTCACCTCTCAATTTTAAATACACTTAGACATTGAGGGCTATCAGGAGGGACTATGCGCTTACCTGCTGCTCCTTGGCAGGTAGCTCCATGCCCTCCTGGGTTTTAATTGCACCTTAGAACACATATGCATCAACACTACAATGAGCGGGTGGAGGGAGGTTTGGAGTCTTCTCCCACCCCCGTTCTCTGCGGCCTGCTGGAGCGGGAGGGCTAGGTGGAATTGGCCGTCCGACTGCGGTCTGGGGTGTGGGGCCTCCCTGCTGCTACGGAATCGGGGTGGTCTGCCTCTCCCCACCGCAGGGAAAAGGGTAACACCACCTGGGTCTGGGTGCAGTTCCCCCCTCTAGGGGCAAGGGTACCTAGACCCGGTTTGTAGAGTACACTTGGGGAGTGTGATCGTGTGTACAGCGTCTCTTTATGTCTGTCTCCACGTTGGTTGAGTGTGGAGTAAGTGCATATGAGAGCATGAGGGGGGGAATGGATGTTTGTGTCTGTGTGTGCCTGTATGTCTGTGTCTATATGTCAGGCTGGGTACCAGACGCCACCTCTCTGGGGACACCTCAGGCCCTCCAAGGTTTGGAGGCCTATCTCCACCTACCACCACTTCCCCTGCCGGTGGCGGACTCCCTCAGGTGTCGGTGCGTTGGTGGTTCTTTGTGTCTGGGGGTGGGCGTCCGGGTACACACCGGCTCACTCCTTGGCGGCCGCTTATCGGGGCCTGGAGCCTGGGGCTCACTCGGGCCCCTTCGGGGGTGGGGTGCCCCCGGCCTCTCGGCCTGGGGCTCGGTCACTCAGGCACAGCTGGCGGCCGGCGGAGCTCACAGGCACGTCACTGCAACTCCCCCTGGCTTCTGCTCCGCGGCTGCTGAGTGAACCCTCATCTGGGACTCTCCTCAGCTCTTACTGGAACAGTGGCGCGGCTGCCCCTCTGTTGGTCTTCCTTGGTCTCTTGTGTTCTGGGGGCCTCTGGATGTCTGGAGTTTTGATCTCCTCCATACCTGCTTCACACCCTGGAGGACGGGGCTGTGGCCCCCTCACACTCCCTAGCAGATCGTTACATGGAGAAACCTTTGGAATACAAGCGCGCTGATCCACACAGGTATGCACACGGGTGTTCACTGCTCGTAGACCCAAATTACACCTTTCTTGGCTGCTACTTCGAAGCACATCTGTCCTGCGTGCTGCACAACAACATTGAATATTTAGTATTTACTGCTGTTTACACTTAGCTAGATTAATGCGATGGTGTTGTGTTTAGTATGTTGCTTTGTTTTTGTTTTTTTTGTCTTTTTTTTTGCTTGTTTTCTGTTCTTCTCTCAACAGGTGATCCAGGAGATTTTTATTTTTTTCTCCCCCCCCCTTTCTCACTGTCCCTCTCCCCTTCTGTTTTTCCTTTCCTTCCTCTTTCTTTCTCCCTTTCCTATCTCTCACTCATGTTTGTCCCGTCGGTAACATCTGAAAATAAAATATAATAAATAATAAAAACAAAGATCGACCAAATGGACCAATACGGCAATGCCACGATGATCCATTTGGCAAAGTAAATCCATTGGGCATCCTTGTTGGTCTTCAGACAACAATTCTGATGGCTAAAGAACCAAATGGGACAGGCGGGAAAAAAAAACAAAAAAACAAAAAAAAAACCAACAGCTTCACTTTGTGATTTTGCTCTGGTGAAAAACTTCTGCTGAAATGTCAGATTCTTCTATAGCTCTTCTACGTTCTGTAGTTTCTGCTCTGCATTTAGGTTTTTCAGCTTATCCTGACGTTTTGTCTCGTAGTGCTGTCTTAAATTAAATTCCTTAATAATTACAGCCACATTAGCTCCGCTAATAAGACACACGGGTTTACCAGCAATGACTGTAAACATATATTCAGTTACCCACTGGCGCTGAAAGGCTCTACTTTCAGAATCAACTTTTCTCTCCACCATTGTGAGCGGCTAGCTTCGCAATAACAGAAGTTTGACTTGATTGACGCGGGAATGTTCCCAGTTAGCCTAGCGTTCAGCAAGGAGGCTGCAGCGCTGTATTATGGGATCTGTAGTTTGTATATTATTAGCGCCTCATAGTGCCGGGCCATGCATAACAATAATAGTACATCTATATAAAATGATCTCGCGGGTCGGATATAAATGTACGCTGGGCCGGATGTGGCCCGCGGGCTTTGACTTTGACACATGTGTTCTAAGCTATAGATATTGAAATTTTTTATTTTCTTCTTTTCTTTTTCTTTTAACTGCAGGTGAACTATTTCATAATTGTGTTCCCTCAGGTATGTTAACCAACAATTAAATGAAAATGACCTGACTTTGGAATGAATTGAGATGGTAATGACCTGGTGATCTGATTTGTTAATGAAACTGATGCAATTAGCATCATGTGACAGCGTCAGTTTCAAATGGTGAAATTAAAAGTTCTAAATATAAACCACACTTCCACCCTCTGTGGTGTGAGTCTGACACTACGTTTTGCATTTTTCTGAACACAACCTAAATATATGATCAGTTTGAAATGGAATCTCAGAGCCTCAGTTTGTCCACCCTGTGCTTTGTACCTTGGCCAGTCCGGCTCGTCTTTCTGGAGACTTTTTCCTGTGTATGTACAGTGGGGTGGATTTTTCATGGCGTGACACACACGACTGTCCATATTTGTTTATTTAGGAGTTAATTGATCCTTTTAAGCTTGCACTCTTATCTCCCCCTGTGGAGAAAAGCATCTGGAGATAAGCAAAAGATGCTAAACTTTCATTTTGCGAGTGTGATGTGCATTCTAAAATCTCCCTTTATCACTCCCAGGCTGCTCTTTAAGCACACGTGACCACATTTTCTATAGCTTTGATACGAGGGGTCACGAGACAACCAGCAGATTGTTTTCATCACTCAGAGGATTCAGATACTTCCATCTCCAGACTCCCACTGCCTCACCTGGAGTAAAATAATGACAGTGAAGTTTTCTGACAGTCACAACTTGTCCATGATTTTAGATTTCTGCTCTTTTGTTGGCAATTGTCTTTAAAGCATCTCATATGCATTTTTATTATCAAGGAATCTAAATGTTCTTAATGAAGCTAATTTATTCAGATGAAAATTTCCTTAGACTGCTGACAGCGGTGCAACACAGTTCAAAGAAAGAATTTACATGACCGGCACAGTTAATGAACTGACAACTATCCATGTACTATCTACTATATCTCTTGTTAAACTGTCACCGTCACGTTTTCTCTGCTGCAAATGTGACGGTGACAAAAGCGCCGGATGATTAGAAACTCAGCTGGCCACTCCCACGACTGCTGCACATTTCAAAGAGGATGTATCTGGACTCTTTTTCTCCGTGATACCGGAAAAGGTGATAAAATGTAAAGCGCTTTGGGTGCCTTGAAAAGCGCTATATAAATCCAATCCATTATTATTATTATTATAAAATGGTTGTGGTGGCCATCTTTGCTACTGGCCCAGTGCCATCAAATGATTCACCTCATTAAGGAGCCAATCAGGTATAATGAAGAATGGGGCAAAGTCGGTCGCTGAGCCCAATCAATTCTTTGCTGTGACTTGTTATCCTCCTCCCATCAAGGTAGTGCAGTCACCAAGGAGCATAAAGTCACCCACTGGCACTGAAAGGCTCTGCTTTCAGAAGCAACTTGTCTCTCCACCATTGTGAGCGGCTAGCTTCGCAATAACAGAAGTTTGACTTGATTGACACGAGAATGTTCCCAGTTAGCCTAGCGTTCAGCAAGGAGGCTGCAGCGCTGCATTATGGGATTTGTAGTTTGTATATTATTAGCGCCTCATATCGCCGGGCCATGCATAACAATAATAGTACATCTATATAAAATGATCTCGTGGGTCAGTTATAAATGTACGCTGGGCCGGATGTGGCCCGCGGGCCTTGACTTTGACACATGTATTCTAAGCTATAGATATTGAAAGAAAATTTTTTTCTACTAAGGTTGAATTTGTACCCATGTTCTTCAAAAAAATAAACAAACCCCAAAACCTTAACTTGGACTTAAACCTGTTGCAAATTTAAAGAAAAAAAAAGAAAAAGAAGAAGAACATGTTCCATGACTTATCTCTATTACTGCGCAACAAAAGTACCTTTGAAAAGGAATATGAAAAAAACAAACAAACAAACAAACACACAACTCAAATTGCTAAATATAAGAGCAAAACTAAAGGAAAATGCTGGAAAAATTCAAGAGCTCAAACTCACATGGCCAAAAAACTGCAATTGAAGAGGATGTGTACCAAGGCAGGGATGCAGCTTTTCCTATCATAAGTGGTGAGCTGTAGGCTCTAGTTGTAGGACTTTATTTGGATGTTACTTAAAAGGAATCTGTGATGGAGATTGATAAAGCTTAGAAGTCCATCCTGATGTACAAAAACAAACAAACAAACAAACAAACAAAAAAGAAAATCTTGGTAATAGCCATAATTATGTAATTAAACAGGGATTTCAAATGGGTCACATGTCAAATGTGTCTCCGTACATCGTCTACATTGTTTAATGCTCAGATGAAGGTTAAACCACCACTTATATAATAAAAGCTCCCTAAACTGTTAGAGAAATAAGAAAGGACCCACTCAGAGTTGAAATCACAGAAAAGGAAAACATAGTGCTTTAAGCTTTAAATTTAATATTTAAATGTGATCACAATGGTGCAGATAAACAGTTATTTTCTCATCAGTACAATAAAATTATTAAGATGATTAAATGAAGGAAAGTCTTAAAGACAATGCTGGCTCATAGTGTCTGTGTGTAGCTTTGCCAAAACAGAGTATAATAAATGATTAATTTTCCTGTTTGAAAGAATTAAAATATTGTTTTGACTCATTCTTTAATATCAGCATTCACAGTAGATGAACTCAGCAGTTAGTGAAAGCTATTAACACTAAGCACACAGCACAGTGTAAAAAGAAAAAAAAACAGATCAATGAATTTACTCAGACAAAAAAAGAAAATTCAAGAAGATTGCGAAACAAACCAATCATGAAAACCTCAACTATTTCCTTTCTCATTAATAAACTAAGGTAAATGGTAATGCACTCAAAGTGCTTTATACAACTTGTGCATTCACCCACGCACGCACATTTTTCCTAGGTGCTTTCTAACTGACATTCACACACATTCATACTCCGATGGATGCATCGGAGAGCAATTTGGGGTTAGTATCTTACAGAGGAGGGGAAGCAAGGAATCGAACCACCAACCTTTCGATCAGTAGATGACCTGCTCTTCCACCTGAGCTACAGCCACCCCTGTTTAACATTTATTTATTTATAATGTAAAAGAAAAGGTAAATCATTAGGAACAATTATTGTGTATTTTCCATACACCCCTTGAAACCCCATGAAAGAAGAAGAAGAAAAATGATTAATTCATATTTTGACACAGTTGTTTTTTTAAAACCCACACCAAAGCAGACCATATTCACTCAAAAACCTTCTCACTCTGGCAACTTCGGGGTCTATCCCCTTTCCTTGTACTCGCTAATGAAGTAAAAAGTATATTAAAAAGTATGAGTAATAACAAAAGATAAATCAGCAGGAGTCAGAATCAGGCCACACGTTTTCCTCTCTGCTTCTTTTTGTAAATCTGAAGCTGAAGAAGAAGGAAAAGCTGCTTTCCAATATTCAAAGGGACACACTGTTTTCGACCACATCTGGATCCAAGTATATATATGGCAGATCCAACCTTGAGTTTCTGGCCTTGATGTCTGCACTCAGCTTTTTGAGCTCTTCCTGAAAATCTGTTATCTTCTGGAGAGGAAACTCCTCAGTGAAACGCATCTCTGGGTACTGGCCAAGAAGGACCTAACAAGATTGGTATGACATCACTGACATGTAAATATTTTTTTTCACATTTTGAGATTGTTTATGTACAGTCTTTTTCAGGAGCCTTTTGCAACACACTTACGCAGTCAGAGGACTGCTTGCTGAGTAGCCACATCACAGCCAGGCCATGCACTGTTGTGTTAACACTGGGGAATGAGTCCAGCATTGTTTTCTCATTTGCTATCCCCTTTTCTGTTGGCGGAGGAAGCTGCAAGGAGGTAGGACTGTTGGGCATCCAGGCACCAAAGTCGTACTGCATTGAAGAAATAATGGATAAGTCATTAATAATCTTTACAGGCTGACACCATTATTGTTTTCCAGGAAGAAAAGGGCTCCTTCAGGTCAACAATCAATGCAGTTCTTAGTGTTTGTGGGTTTATGAGGTTTAGCTCAGTTAGAAATTAGCAGGAAGTTAGCTAGTTTCCATTCAAGGATGACGTAGCATGTTCTTACCAAGGTATTTCTGCAAAACTAAAACATATAGCACTGCTAAAACTTTGATGTGACTGAAGATGAAAAACTATGTCACAGAAAGCTGTAATAAAGTTGGGCCAGTTGACATATAATGTATTACCTGTTGACTAGATACAGAGCTATGGTTAGGCCAGGGGTGTCAAACTCAAATACACAGTGGGCCAAAATTCAAAACTGGAACAAAGTCGCGGGCTAACGTTAATAGTTATTGAAATATATTTATTCTTCCAGATATAAGAATTAATCTTTTCTTATGGACTCAAACACGTTTTGCTGAAAAACTGAATATGGAACAAGCAAAGCTTAATACTAAACAATATATATATTAGCTGTATAATACCAGTAGGCCAGCTCTAATAGTAATTTGGTATGGCTTCGCGGGCCAAATGTAATTAGGCTGCGGGCCAAATTTGGCCCGCGGGCCAGAGTTTGACACCTATGGGTTAGGCTAATATAAATACATTAGCACAGAGAAGTTGAGAAGATAAAGATATATAAGACTGACTGAGATGCCTGTATAATAAGTTTGTTTTTTTGTAATGTAATGTGTTTTGAGTTTTTGGCAAAGCAGAGGGAAGGCTCACCAAGCAAATAAGTTCAGTAACTATTCGAGGTCAAAGCAAATAGAATCACTCGTCACGGCTTCAAAGAGAGGAAGCAAGGCTGGAATAAATGTCCTGACCACCTGTTCAAAGGTTTACAGCTGCCTTTATGAGCCTGATGGCGTGTTGACTAATGCTATCACTTATTACTAGAGTCTGATGAGAGAGCATGCATGAAACACATGCATCAGTGTGAGGGCCTGATTCTTGTCAAAGAAACAAATGTGTCACAGTAACAAATAAAGATCTTCAGATATTAGGTGGCATATGCTCAGGTGTTTTGTTGAGTATTTTGCTTCCCAAAGCTAGCTAACAGGTGACATTCTAATTTCACTGACTAAACATATGGTGGAAACATATAATGACATTAGACGCAAAGATGCAAAGTTATCAAAGCTTTTATCAAAACTTATCGAAGCCTACAGCATTTGTTTTCTACAGCGACCAAAGACATGCCACACTAGAGTTTTTGTAAAAGCAACCAGGGCAATGGGTTTGCATGGCTGGTAACGAGGTATTAGGATCACAGACAGCATTAAACATGATTGCTTATGGGTTTTTTTTTAAGTGTCTTGATAACGCTCAGATTTTAGCACAGTTTGTCTGTTCATAACAAATCCATTCCTGCAGAAGAGACACAATTAGAACTAAGTGTATTCTAACTGTCTCCAAATTGCTTAACTGAAGGATGTGAGGGACGGGGTGACATGGAGGCAAATGAGACACAGTGGCCAGTCCTACAGGGATCAGCTACAAGAAGACGATGCATCCTGCACCCTTTTCTTGTACCTGAGAGAACATTACAGAATTTGATCAGAACACTAGATTGGTAATCTGGGTAAAATAGAAGGCTTCACCTGTCCAGAGTTGACAGCTGAGTGCTGAGCAGAGCAAGTGAAGATCACCATGGTGACAAACTTGACCATCTCATCCACAGTGGTGAATTTCTGTGGAATTCCTGAAAATCATGAAGAATAAAATGAATCACATCAGTACACAGAAAGTAACTGGATGGAATACGTTAATATACAATTAACACTTTATTAAAAGCTCACCAGTGCTTTCTAGTGAAAGAAATCCATTTTGAAAAATGTCCTTAATCCAAGCCTGCAGTTCAGAGTCTTGCTCGACCTCACCATCAGTCTTGTAGTAGAAGCTGAGTGTGCCCTTCACAAATCTTTGGCAACCAAAGACACAGTCAGTCAAACACATTACATGTTGTTTAGTACAATATTTAAACACCTATAATACATAATGTACTATTTGGAAAAAATATAAAATATATGAAACTTATTTCCGCTTCATCAGTCATTTTGTTTCTTTTTTAAAATATTGTAGTTTCTTCATTTCTTAACCATTATGAGGCGTGGAGAGAGGAAGATTCAGGAAAGACCAGAGATGTTAGGAGTCTATGTCAAAAAGCTTACAGAAACAGTTACATGTATGTGTCAGGTACAGAGGAGTTTTTCGCTTTCTGAAATATTTGAGTGTGAAAAATATGCAAAAAACTAGGAAACCAAAAAGGGGGCAGATACTTTTTCACAGCTGCACATGTGTATGTATGCACCCTGTCTTCTCGGTAACAGATGAGACAATCTGTAAGGTTTCGTATTCCAAGTTATTTCATCATGCCTTTGTGAAAGCAATGTTAAGAATTATAAATATAGCCCTCACATGTTAGAGGCATATAGGTTAACAGACAATGCATTAATCTGTCTTTTTGATGGCCGTCAGGACAGTGTGAACCTTATAGCAAGTATTGCAAAGTTTTAAGTAAAACCTGTTTTTACTTTTAAATGTGACTGTTAATCTTATATGAGAGAGAGCAAAAGTATAAACATTTAAATGAATTACTATGAGGACACCAGTTTGAGTTTAAATGATATTAACCCTTTAAGGCCTACCATAGAACCAAGTCCCCCAGAGCTTATATTATATTTTTACATGCTGTAGTGCCATTTTTGGGAGCACTTCAAGTTGCTGTACACCAATACAACCATTATAGCCCACATTTTAATAATATGTATGCATTAAGTGCATAGTAATTACATAAATTGCAAAAAAGTGCAATAAACTACAAAAAAATTGAAAATCTTTTTTTTTAACATATATTTCTAGTTAGAGAAATTTAAGAGGCTTATCCCTCAAAACTGTAAATACAAAAAAGTTGCACAAAATAGTTTCCCACCACAGAAAATTTATTTTGAGTGTCTTCATAGTTTTATTTTTGAAATCCACCAATTTTTATATACTGCAGGAAAAACGAAAATAAGTATTATAATGCAAATTTGCAAAACAAATAGCATATGCATCAAAATAAACTATTTCCAGCAGTGAAATTTGACTTCTAAGCATCCCAGAAACGACACAGAAAGTCATAAAGTCAAAGATAACTTTTAAAAACACCAGTATAGCCTTACAAGGCCCTGATGGTAAAAAACTACATTTCCACGAAAATGACGTCACTTCCGGTTTCGGGCAGGTCATGGCGGATATGCGATAGTTTGCGCTGATGGACGTAGGAAGTGTTACGAACAGCTGATCGGATTGGCAAAGCGTGTTTCTGGAATATTATGTTTTTGTTGCTGCAAGCGCTGTTTATGCAATTTTTGCAAAGCTATATTTGGAAGGAAACCGTAACCTAGGACAAGCTGATGGCATAAGATGTAAGTACAATTCCTCCGGTTTCATATGCAAAAACAATTATTGCTAGCTTACATGGTTGCAGTGCTCCCGGGATTTAAAAATAGTTACGCAAAATGGAGCGTGCCCGCACCGACTGGCTTTAAAGGGTTAAAAGTTAGATCAACAGCCAATTGAATCCAGCAGAGGACAAAGTGTTAAATCTTAAAGTACTGACAATTACTGACAAATATGTGTAATATTTCCCTTTAAATGTGTATTTTAAAATTAGAGTGAAAGATTCTTTTAGTGATCATCACTGACAATACAACGTTATTCCACTTAAACATCAAACCTAAGGTTTACAGTTGGTTATATTATGAAAGTATTTAGAATAACAACATATTTATACTGTGCCAAAGGGAAAAACGCACCACACGCTGAAATAATCTAGAATAGGTTACTCCCTTCCCATGCACAGTGGCGTGTCCAGCGGGGTGGCCTGGGGGGGCACAGGCCACCCCCCCAACCAGACTGGCCACCCCAGGTGCCACCCCAAAGGCAAAACAATAAAATTCAATCAAATATCAAATGTCCGATTATGTTTTCACGGTGAAGCTCAGATATCCGAGTGTAAGTGAATGCAGCATCGGCTTCTGCGCTATGTGCATCACGTTAGCAAAGGTAGGAGAGCCAAGCACGAAAGACGGCACTGCAGGAAACAATTTTTCGGTGAAAGAAAATGAGGACAGAATAAATGTCCCGGTAAGTAATATTAAGTTTGTTGAGTTTAGTAAACTTCGGTGAAATTAGAATACCAAAGAAAAAATAACACTTGAAGAATTATTGCAGCCGTCAAATATTTCAGACAGTATGCTACTGAGGGCAGCTAACATAAGAGTTATGAGTTATAAGATATAATCTAAGTCGTAACATTGCTGTATGGAGCTGCAGTTTTGGTTGCAGGTTAACATAGCTGGACTGGCCATCGGGCATACCGGGCATATGCCCGGTGACTTATTTATTTATTTATTTTTGTAATGGCATGAGCAATGAGAGGTGGTGGATTGGCCAGATGCAGGTCCATGTGTAAAAATAACTCAGTTGTTTGGTGGTGGCTATGGCGGGGCTTCCACAGAGGCCAGCAGGTGGATGAGGGAAGGGGAGGCAGGAGGAGAGCCCCGAGGCAGCCGCCGGTTCGAGTGTCAGGTGAACTGAACTTCAGGTAAGAACTTATGACCTGCAGTCTATCTGGGTCAGATATAAACCAAGTTTAGGTGGAGTTTATTTTCGTTGTGCTGACTTTTTACCCTCAGTTGCAATAACTCGTACTGCGTGAGCTAGCATGACGGAGTTTCAACAGCTGGGTGGTGCTATGATGTTACTGATAGTGAACTTTATTTTATTCATAAAGTTAGTTAGTAGAGTTGCCAACGGCTCCTTAAAAAAAATGGAATGGTCCCTCATTCAGAGAAAATATTACACGTTTCGTATTGAGCTGAGAAGGAACACAGTTTGTCAGCTACAATGAAAAAAAGACACAAAGCTGGATTTATTCTGTCGTTACGCTGCACAGCTGCCTCTTCTTCTCTCATTCTCTCCCCCTGCCTCTCCTGTTGCTACTTCAATCATGAAACTGATCAATGATCAGCTGATCAGCTTTTCTCTCTCATTTGTTGATCGCCCACTTTGCGCCAGAAAGAGGAAACCAGCAGATGTCGCGCTAAACAACAGCAGCACGTTTAAGCTTGATCAGCTGTTGTTAGAATTTATTTAATATTACTTTCTAGTATCACAGCTGTAAAGCTGCAGGTCATGATATCGGTTTGGATATGTGGTGAGAGGGAAACATGAAGATGAAACCAGGAGATGTCCTTACTGAATCATCAGAGCTGAACAGGTGATGGAGAAACAGGTTTACCTTTTAGGTGACATGAATGAGTTGAAGGGAAGTTATGAACTGTTTCTGAGAGATAAATAACACCAGGATCCTTTTTCTACATAGCTGACAGCTGGTAACTGTGCAGGGGTGGATCTAGGAAAGTGTTGCCAGGGGGCAGGTAGGGCATTAACAGGGAAAGGTGGGGCACAAAGAAATACTTTTCTTTCTTATTCTCATTTAAAATATCTAGCTTTTATTAAATAATTATCTAAATCTTACAACCAAAGTTTTTATCTGACGTAAAATGTATAGAAATCATACATATACCAACAAGACAGTGTACATCACTGTCACAACAGCATTTGTTTTCATTCAAAGGCTTTATGGCTTTAATACCTGGTGGGCCGGTCTGTAGTCAAAATGCCCGATTTTCTATCCCAGTCCAGCCCTGCAGGTTAATACTGGCAGTGTCACCGTGCCAGCTGACTGGATTTCATCATCAGCCAGTGTTGTTCTTGATCAATATTACCAAAGTTTACCATAAGGCAGCATAGAAAGTATTTACTTGCTTTCAGATTTTATTCAAATGTTAGTCTTTTCAGTTGTTTCCCCACTTTTTTCCTGTTTCAAAATCAAACACCAGTTTGTGAGAAGATTATCTTCTTTTTTTAACAGGCAGATAAAGTTTTGCATTGGAACTGGCTAATTTGTCAATTGTTTGTTACAAATGTTCGTATTTTAATATTCAAAAATGTTTTTGCCCAAAACATATGTGCACTACATGTCAGTAAAAATACTATGCAAATATTGCTGTCCTTGAATGCTGAGTAAACATTGACAAAGCACTGAGTGTATCTCTTGTACTTTATCAACGCAGTATCTAAAAACTTTGCACCGTAGTGGTTAAAATCTCATTCTAATAAGAGTTAAAAGCGCATTCGGTTATTAGGTTTACAGGATTATTGAATTATGGTTAACGGTTGGTAGAATTTTTTTTTAAACATTATCTGCCAATTACATCTGCCACCCTTCTCGAAATCTGTGCCCCTACCTGGCCCCCCCAACAAACATTTTCTAGACACGCCACTGCCCATGCAGGGCACATATGTCTTCTATTGGCTAAAGTACCATTCATCAACTAACTTGCTCTGTGTTCATGTCACACTAGTGACATTTCCTAGCAACTACTGAGAGGTAAAGAGTAGTATTAGAGGAGTGGGTAATAGGAGAGGCAGAAAACCAGGACTGCAACATGAAAGTGCAGATGTTTTCACTTTTAACTGAGCTTTGAAATTGCTAAGCCCCTATGACCACAAACCTGCACTTATTAAAAAACAAAAAATAAAACCCACATTAAAAAGTCGGACTCAAAACAAAATCCAAGGCCTTACAAGGGTCTGGAGCATGATCTTGGATGGAACTTGGAACTGATGAAAGGTTATAGTTTAATTTGTCATATGTGTTGTCAGACAAAGTGGCAGCAGAACCTGTGTATGATGTCCCAGAGCTTCAGTCCATCATCCCTGTAGTGGAAGTTTGGCACATCTTTCAGCCCACGCTCTGCAATATCATCTGGGATACAGAGGGAGCTGTAGGTCAGCGAGAACAGCGATTTTTTGAGGATTGTGAAAACACCCTCTCCACCGGAAGCTGTAAACTAGAACAGTCAAATCTCAGTGACAGACGAATACTTAAGATGATACTGAAAAAGAAAAGGTTTTTGGTTTGTTGTTCTTTTCATACCTGAGTGAAAACTCCATTCTTAGATATTAGCAGTTTCCGAGCTAAGAAGTTGATGTTTAGAGTGTAGCGAGTGTGAGGTATGAGGAGCTAGTGGAACAAAAGAAAATGATTATTAAAAGCATTACTTTTTTCTTTCTTATTTGATGTTTTACGCTCATGTGTTTGTTGTGTTTGCTTTTTCACTGCTGTACAACAAAGAAAAAAATAAAAGACTTATATTAACATCAAAAGTCAAAAGTGTGTGAAATCTTCTAAATATAAGCCTCAGTTACCTTGTACAGAGGGTGAACCATGGGCAAGTTACGGAACACCGACATTGCAAAAACCTCACCCAGCAGGTGAGTGCGCAGCAGGTGAGCATTGAGCTCAAACAGGTTGAAATCTGCACTTCTCACAAAGATCTTGGCCAACATCCAGTCGTATTCAGAATCAGTGGGAAGAAAGATCGGGTTGCCCAGTTCTGCTTTCTGCTTCAGCTGCAGGAGAAGAAACAACATGTGTAAATTCACCACCTTTTCTAATCACTGCTGTGTTCTGCTGATGTTTCTGACTATTCTATTTTATACTTTTATAAAGTATAATAAATTATACTATTATACTTGTGGAAAAACAGAAGAAAATTATGGGTTTTTGTATGGTTTCTATCTGTCATGGTTGGCTGTGTGGCAGGCAGGCAAGCAGGAGTAGTGGATCCAAAATGCAGGACTCAGACACAGAAGTACAACTTAAAGCGCAGCTTTATTGCTGGGAAAACCTCTTACTAAACTAAACTCACCAAAAGACAAACAAAAACGCTGGTGGACTAAAACACTGTAGCAGAAATACTGAACTGGAACTGGAGCTGGAGACAAAACACTGGCAACACGGAGGCAAAACACACAGCTTGTTGAGGGTACGACGCAACACTGACTCAGAGAAACACAGGGTCTAAATACACTGGGAAGTAACGAGGAGAATGAGACACAGGAGAGCACAGCTGGGGGGAAATCAGAACTGACGAGACAAGGAAGCGTAAACTAAACACATTCACATAAGACACGGACCTTCGAAGTAAAAAAGGAAGTATGACACAGACGCAAACTTGACACGGTGGAGACAGCAACTAAGAAACACAGAGACATAACCAGTAAGGCAGAGGACTCGATGAACCAAAAGACACAGAGGGAAACTCAAACATGCAGACACAAACTTACACAGAACAGAGGGGACACAGAGAGATCAAAACTAGAAACCATAGAATAAATCACACACAAGTACAATAATACAAAAATCACAAAGAACTAAACGCTGGGTCAGGAGACCCAGGACCCTGACACAATCATTATTACATATTCATATTGTTAGTAAACCACAGCAAGCTAAATTACTGTTTTCGTAAACGTTACTCAAATCTAGGAAACCCCCTCCTGTGGGGTTCTGCTCAGAATTATAGGGGCATCCCTGGGACACTGAAAATGGGAGACATACACTCACTCTACTTTTGAGATTGGGCTTCAAACTTTGTTTTTTGATTGATTGATTGAATCTTTATTTTGAACATGTTGAAAAAGTATAAAAAAAATAGAATTAAAAGAGACAAATGAACAAAGCAAACAAAAGGAAAACGAGCAACCACAACTCCAAATAACGTCCATGTTCAAAAAGGAGCAGGAAGAAGCATAAGCTTATTTAATCCCACCCCTTTTCCACTATCTAGTATCAATAGACTACAGAAATACCTCCTTGCAATTACATTATATGTCATGTGTAATTTTTTTTTTTTTTTAATATATACACATATATGTTTCTATCTATCCATATCTACGTATATACACACATATACACATTTTCAATAACCCCATTGACACCTGAAGGATACACAACCTACAATTTTATATATATATATATATATATATATATATATATACACACCCATACCAACAAACCCGTGCATGCGCACACACATGAAAATATTAGACAAGAACACCCTATCAAATCTCTACCTTTTCCCTGTACCCTGTAAAAACCATATCCTTAAACCGCTTTTTAAACTGCGCCATGCTTGGACATTGCTTCATATCTTTACTTAGTCTGTTCCACAGCTTCACTCCACACACAGAGATGCAAAAACTTTTTAATGTTGTACGGATACGAGGATGTTTTAAATTTAATTCCCCCCTCAAATTGTATCCCCGTTCCCTTTTAGAAAACATTTTTAGAATATTGTCAGGAAGCAGGTTATTTATTGCTTTATATATAATTTGTGCTGTGAGAAAATGAACCAGATCTGTGAATTTTAGAATTTTTGATTTTAAGAATAGTGGATTTGTATGATCTCTGTAACCAGTTTTATGGATTATCCTTATGGCCCTTTTTTGTAATATAAAGATTGATGATAGCGAACATTTGTAAGTATTGCCCCAAACCTCTGCACAGTAATTCAAATACGGTGCAATCAGGGAACAATAGAGAATGTGGAGTGATTTGTGGTCCAGAATGTGTTTTACTTTACTCAAGATTGAGACACTTCTTGAAATTTTGTTATGTATATGATTTATATGAGACTTCCAGTTTAATTTATCATCTATAATCACACCAAGAAACTTATGTTCAAGTACTCTTTCAATTTCCACACCATCTACATGAATCTGCACTTGTGCATTTCTAAGGGAATTCCCAAATAAGATAATTTTAGTTTTACTTAGATTTAGCGATAGTTTGTTCCTGTTAAACCATTTTTTAATTTTGCACATTTCTGAAGTAATTGTATCCAGCAGCTCCTTTAGATTCCCTCCAGAACAAAAAATATTTGTGTCATCTGCAAATAATACTAATTTTAATATATCAGATGCCTTACAAATATCATTTATATAAATAATAAATAATTTTGGACCCAGTACAGAGCCTTGTGGAACACCACAAGCAATGTCCAAGCATGATGAGGAATGGACACCCAGCTTCACAAATTGTTTCCGGTCACTTAAATAATTTTTCACCCATTGCAGTACAACCCCCCTAATCCCATACCATTCCAGTTTATTAATTAATATGTCATGATTGATGGTGTCGAATGCTTTCTTGAGATCCAGAAATACTCCAGCTGCATACTGTTTCTGATCTATAGCATTCGTAATCTCCTCAATTGATTCGATTAATGCCAGAGATGTTGATCTTTTTGATCAACATCAAAAAGCCCTAACTGTATGCTTTAGCATACAGTTAGGGCTGGATCAGGTGACCCTGAATCCTCCCTTAGTTATACTACAATAGGCGTAGGCTGCTGGGGAATTCCCATAATGCACTGTGTGTTTCCTCTTAGCCACCTTTTTCACTCACTATATGTTTATACACCCCTTATAATCTCTGGCTCTTTCCCACAGCATGTCTTTGTCCTGTCTACTTGCCCACAATCCTCAACCGGTTGGGCAGATGGCTCCTCCTCCTGATCCAGGTTCTGTTGGAGGTTTCTTCCTGTTAAAAGGGAGCTTTTCTTCCCATCATCACCAAAGTGCTTGCTCATAGGGGGTTGTCTGATTATTCGTGTTTTTTTTGTTTTTTTTGTCTTTTAGGGTCTTTACCTTAATATGTAAAGCACCTTAAGGCAACTGTAGATATGATTTGCACTGTATGACTAAAACTGAATTTAATTATCAGCACCTGGGTGCTACTTGTTCTTTTAATTCCTATGGAAGCAGTAAGGATCTACTTGGTTTTTCACGTGATTGCAAAGAGTCCTTTGAAAACTTGAAAACGTTCACAGCTGTATATGTGGGGAAACTAAATAAAAAAGCAATGCTGCATTAGAAGTACATCAGCAAATTGAATCAAATGTAGAAGGATTATTCAAAGATCCAATTCAAAGAAGAGCATCTGAGCACCCTAATAGCTATCACTTGAAGCCAACGCCATGATAGACTATGGGAGATTTTTTTTATTGTCATCGCTGATATGAAATATCTTAGCTAAAGTTTACAAATTGACATTGAGATTTGGATTAAGAGAGACAACAAAGCACAAATAAGTAGAAAGAGACCAGGTTCAAATTTTAACAATCCATGAAACAGGATAAAACCAAGGACACAGGATGCTAAGGAACTCTTAAATGCCCACGATTTTCAAGATGTTGTTTGGTTTGTGCCTTCTCAACAGCAGTGAAGTATTATGATTTGGGGATTTCATTATATGAAATTGTTAAGGTGGGATCATACATTCCACATCTGCAAATCCACTAGGGTCTCCTTGGGTCCAACTGATAAACATTTTGTCATGCAGCCATGATAACAAAGGTCTCTGCAGATGTCCACATGCCAATTTGTTTTTTTGTGCCAGTGTTAACTGCCCAAGGAAGAATTACATTACAATGCACCAACTCATCCAACAGGTCTCCAACTGTCCTTGCCCGTGTTCACAACAGTGCATGAATTAGGCTCTGAAGAGTTCATTTGGAAGATGAAAAAGATTTGACAAACTGCTTCATGAACCGAATAATTAATCGGGTAGTTTAACATTTATTTTGTAAATTTGTCTACTATACGTTGATATTATATGTTCATATATAGGATAATTGGTGGGATTGTTGCAAATCAAAAATCTCATTTTATGTATCTTTACAGAAAAAAAAACATTCCAAATGTGTGGCACCTAAACAGCCCTGCACTGTTTGTTGTGGTAACAACAGATGCGATCACTTATCACGTACTGTTCTCTGAAGCGTGTTTTACCATGATATATAACTCAAACACACACACACAAACACACACACACAATTCATTTCAGTGGGTGGAATGTTTGAAGCTCAAGTGGACAAATTAACTGTCTGAATGGTAGCAGCAGAAAAATTCTGACAGTTTTTATCACTAATCTGCTGATGAGGTCACATTTTTCACTCTATGTTCCAAACTTACCTGAATAGCAATCGGCATCAGCTTATCATCATTAGTTTTCTGGAGAAGAACAAGTGGAGCCATCAAGAACTGTTGCTCCCCATTGATGGTGTTTGCGTCCACTCCATCCAAAAGCTTGTAGTCACACAGGAAAATGTTGCCCTTCTATTTGAAGTTTCAAAAAGAACGAGAAATGTTTGTTCCTTTTACGTGCAGTCTGATATTACATTTGCAAAGTGCTTCAGTGGACTCATTCACTAAACATAAAGAATAGATCAGCCAGATACAAGGGATTTTTCGGTCATCTTTATTTAATGGGAAATAAACAATTACCATCATTTCATCTGTGAGATTATGCTGACCATCAGGGAAGATCATTTTATCAGTGACAGGAAAGTTGTCTGGCAGTGCTGTACAGCGTCGGATCAATATGGGGTTGGTACCATTTAAAAATTGGTAGCCAAAGAATGCATCTTCCTTCCAGTGGTTATAGACGTATTCTAGAAATAAAACATACATTCTTTCTCCTTTTTAAGGCACAGTTTAATATATTCCATTATATATACAATCTAAAGCATGGTATGGTCAATAGTTCATTACTTGATGTGACTGACTGATGCACGTGTGACAGGCGGCTAATATCCTCCATGCAAGTAAATTTTTTCTCACACTCTGCTATTTGTATCAGTTCCAGTTCTATTAATCTGGAAGATGAAAGCACAGTTACATTTTCTGATACTTTAAATAATTTCAATAGGTGTGTAAATATAAAAATCTCACCCTGTGGTTGCAGTGTAGGTCATCTCTGCATACTTAGTGAAAGAGAAGCAGATGTCATAGGGCAGAGATTTAAGACCATCTGCCTTCAGGCACTGGGGAATTCCATCTTTGTACACATCCCAGCTGGGGGAAAAAGGAGAAAGAACTGGATGAGAGGAGGGGTAATGATGGTCCTCATTCATTCATTCATACATTCCTTCATCTTATTTTATATTTTTATCTTTATATTTTAACTTATTCAATGTATCAATTTTGGCATGTCAAGTCCACAGCACTTTGTGTTCAGCTGCGAGTTGTTTTGAAAGGGCTGTATAAATAAATTGCTTGCTTGCCCGTTCAAAGAAATTAGTTTCCACAAATCTCTGCATAAATCATGTGTATGATTATTTCATGCACAAATCTGTGATTCATCAATAACTTCTTAAATGGATCTGTTCATACACATTGAACAACAATTATTTACAGCTAAACCCAGATAAAACTGAAACTTTATCACACTTGCTGTCTGATACATTAAACAGCAACTGGATGATTTAACCCTCTCAGGCTCAAATTAAGTTTTTGTTGCTAATGCACAACTAAGTCCTGCAATGGTACTTCTGAGTAAAAAAAACTCATGAAATATGTATGTGGGGTACTCAGGTTGTTAGTTTTTAACTGTTGCAAGTTGGAAATGCCTGCCTCGAGAGGGTTAGGCTCCATGAAGAAGTGTAGTCTCAGAAATGTAGATGTTATTTGTGATGAATCTTTTTGTTTTGAACAAAACTTAAATCAGACAGACTGCGTTTTTCACTTGAGAAACATTTCAAAACTTAGATCTATCATGCCAACAAGTGAACTTGAGATGATAATCCAAGCTTTTGTCTCTACAAGACTTAACAGCTACAATGGTCTGTTTACTTGTCCAAACAAGAAACGGCTGGCTCATCTCCAGGTTCTTGAAAACTGCAGCGTGACTAATAACTAGCTCAAACAAAGGAGGCCATATAAATCCTGTTTTAAAGTCAATACACTGGCTACCAATCACATTTAGATTCATTTTTAAACTGTTAGTTTTAAGTGTATACATATATATATATATATATATATATATATATATATATATATAGTGGGACTCCCCGTAGCCGGTTACCAAGATTACGTGAAGTACCCTCACGATTATCGACACTAACAAGCTGATCTACAATACGGCAGCAGTGATCAGTGAGATGCTTGGCTACAAGTTGAACAGCCACAAGGGGCAGCACCCTCCATGGAGAAAGAGGCTAGAGGCTAAGATCAAGGTAGCACGGAGGGAGGTTAGCCAACTATCGGAGTTGCAGAAAGGAGCGATGAGAAAGGTGCCTAAGGTGCCTAAGAAGTACAGGAAGCTGTCCATACCTGAGGCCTTGGAAACTGCCAAGCAACGACTCACAGCCTTGGCCAGCCGCTTGAGGAGGTACACCAGAGAGATAGAAGGCAAGAGAATAAACCAGCTGTTCTCCACAGAACCAGCCAAGGTGTACTCTCAGTGGCAGGGGAACAATATGAGAACAGCACCACCAAGGCTGGAGGCAGAACAATACTGGAAGAGCATATGGAAGAAGGACGCAACCCATAACGGCAATGCTCAGTGGCTAGTGGATCTGAGGGCAGACCACAGCGACCTCCCCGAACAGGGTCCAGTAACCATCACAGTGGCAGATATCCAAGGATCCAGGATATACAGCAATGACATCGGAATGTCTTTCGGGCTGGAGAAGTGTAGTTGGATGGTAACAAAGAGAGGGAAGGTAGTCAGAACGGAGGGGAATCAAACTACCAGAAGGCAACATTGCAGACATAGAGTATAGTTACAAGTACCTGGGAATCCCGCAGGCGAATGGGAACCATGAAGAGGCTGCTAGGAAAGCTCCAACCACCAAGTACCTGCAGAGGGTCAGGCAAGTCCTGAGGAGTCAGCTGAACAGTAAGAACAAGATCCGGGCTGTCAACATCTACACCCTGCTTGTGATCAGGTACCCTGCTGGGGTAATAGGCTGGCCAAAGGAGGAGATAGAAGCCACTGACATCAAGACAAGAAAGCTCCTAACCATGCATGGAGGGTTTCACCCCAAGTCCAGCACCCTGAGGCTGTACGCTAAGCGGAAGGAACGGGGCCGTGGACTGGTGAGTGTCAGCACCACAGTCCAGGATGAGACAAGAAACATCCACGAATACATCACGAAGATGGCCCCAACTGACAGCGTGCTCAGTGAATACCTCAAGCAGCAGAAACCCAAGAAAGTGGAGGAAGGCGAAGAACCATCATGGAAGGACAGGCCCCTACACGGTATGTACCACTGGCAGATAGAGAAGGTGGCTGATATCGAGAAATCCTACCAGTGGCTGGACAAAGCTGGACTGAAAGACAGCACAGAAGCACTAATCATGGCAGCACAGGAATAAGCACTAAGCACAGGATCCATTGAGGCTGGGGTATATCACACCAGGCAAGACCCCATGTGCAGGCTGTGTAAATATGCTCCAGAGACAATCCACCACATAACAGCAGGGTGTAAGATGCTAGCAGGCAAGGCATACATGGAACGCCATAACCAAGTGTACAGGAACATCTGTGCCGAGTATAACCTGGAAGTCCCAGGGTCAAAATGGGAGATGCCCCCAAGGGTGATGGAAAATGACTGAGCTAAGATCCTGTGGGACTTAATGGTGGTGGCTACGAAAACCGGACATAGTGGTGGTAGACAAACATGAGAAGATGGCCGTAGTGATGGATGTAGAAGTTCCGAATGACAGCAACATCAGGAAGAAGGAACACGAGAAGCTCGAGAAATACCAAGGGCTCAGAGAAGACCTCAAGAAGATGTGGAGGGTGAAGGTGACGGTGGTCCCAGTGGTAATTGGAGAACTAGGTACAGTGTCTCCCAAGCTAGGCGAGTGGCTCCAGCAGATCCCGGGAATAACAGCGGAGATCTCTGTCCAGAAGAGCGCAGTCCTAGGAACAGCTAAGATACTGCGCAGGATCCTCAAGCTCCCAGGCCTCTGGTAGAGGACCCGAGCTTGAACGATTGACCACCCACAGGGGCGAGTGGGGAATTATATAGATAGATAGATAGATAGATAGATAGATAGATAGATAGATAGATAGATAGATAGATATAACCTGGTTTATGTCATATGTTATGAATGTTTAACTTGTGTCATATGTTATGACAAGCTCTAATCACTTACCAATAAACGTTTTTCATCTGCTTAACCTCCTCCTCCCGACTGTACCCGTCAACAGAACATTTGTCTTCAAAGACTGTGAGAGCTTAAAATCAAATAAAACAGTGGATTTTAAATTATTGTAAAACACAGTTTAATTTGAATTCTGTCAATTCAATTATTTACAGCAGTTTTCTTTCTTTGTTTTATACCTTCTGCTGTTAGTGAAATGCACACAGGATGTCAGACTAGAGCATTTACACAAACCTGTGCCCTCTCTGAAGTAGTGCACCTCATTGTCAGTGATCCAATGGTAGACGGGAAAGTGATAGATGCGTCCCTCAGGGGATTTCACTTCCACCTTAACAGGATGCCAAGAGTCTTCAAACCTGTTCTGTTTCTGTAACTCTACCAGCACCAGCGTTCCAAGGAATTTGGGGCAGGGTATAATTAAATGTAACTCCTGCAGTAATGACAGAAAAATGTCAGCATTAAGTCTTTATGATAAGAACTTAGTTGTTACCCTACAACAATTAGAGTACAATTACTATGAAGATGGGAAAAAATGAAAGTGTATGTTTCAGTTTCACAGTATTTAATGTGCTAAATCAATATTTAATCTCATTTAGCCAAAATTGAGGATGCATGAGACAAAATTAAAAATGCATGTGGATTTCAGACTTACTGTTTCTTTGACAGATGGTATCCACTTCCTTGGGATTTGCACTCGGGGGCTCTCGTCTGAGCCAACCAGTTTAATGTAGACATCGTCAAACGTAGAGGCCAAGTCCAGTTTGCCAATGAACACGGTCACTTCATACTCATTCATTTTAACTCTTGAATGTAGCTAAAATGTAATAACCAATCACCTTTATAATACTGTCTAAATCAGTCCAAAAACAAATATATTTGTATACATTTTATATATAAATATGAAATCAATTTTAGTGCCTTTTTTCTATGATTCAATTCAATCTTTATTGGCAGACTTCATGTCCATAAAAACAAGACAAGAAACAAGAAACAAACACACAACTCCACCCCCCTCCCCACAACACAAGGTATAAACCATTAAATATAAATAAGTATATAAATAAGTATATAAAGCATTTGTAAAAATATAAAACCATAATATACATAAAACACAATTACTTAAAATAAATCAATAAATACACAAACACTTTAACCAGTGCTTTCTGAGACTGGATGAGTAACGGGAGCCACTCAGTGTCGGATCTGTAAGTGCTAAAATTATACTGTTACTCGAACCATCCAGTCGTTCTCTAAAATTGAACATTAACTTTCTTAAAAGTACTTTAAAAGTCCAGACACCCACAGCTACATACATCTGGCTGGCACTACCACTTCTAGGTATCCTGCAAAGGATTCTCATCGCATCATTATATGCAACATGTAGCTTCTGCATGCTACATTGTTTGTAGGATGACCACAAGGGGGCAGTATATTGCGGTGTGCAATACGCTTTAAACAAAGCCACTTTAACTGGAAGTGAACAAAAGCTGAATTTGCGTGCAATTTATTTGCCTGCACATAGAGCTTACATCGTTGTCTGTATATGTCATCATCATCATTCATTTGCTCAGTAATAAAGTGACCGAGGTATTTCACCTTTTTATGAACTTCAAGAGTTTTTTGTGCCAGTTTAAACAAAGGGAAATTTAGCTGTTTATCCTGCTTGGTTCTACATATCAAAACAGCACTTTTAGCAGCATTGTACTCAATGTCATATTGCACACCATATTCAGTACAGACATTAAGAAGATCCTGTAACCCAGCACTGCTCCGACTAAAAACAAGAGCTGCAGTCTAGTTGTAACACATTTCATAAACTATCTATCTTACCTCTGCTAATGAGACCAAAAAGTTCCCCTGAAGATTTACTCCACTCAAGTAACAAGTGAGCATTGATGTTTACGCTTTATACGGAGTTTATGGGAGTGTCCTATCATGTGCAATCATTTCTTCTGTTAGAAAAACCTGTGGGACCTGAAAATCAATACTCTTCACATTTCTAGGTAAGGGTTAACCCATGTTATGTGAACATATTTTTGGTATTTGTTAAATGTCCAGTTTAATGTTTGACAGTAAAGAAAAAAGTATGTGTGGATTTTTATTTATTTATTTTTTTAATCTGTAGTGTATGTAAATATCTGGTTTCAACTTTAAATGCAGTACAAGGTAAAAACTGTAGCTTTTTCTCTGGCCACCTGGTGGGGACATGGGCCACCGACTGTGATGATCAGCCTGATCTTTTGAGAAAAATTGCTGCAATTTACTTAGGTGAGAGAAAGGCTTGTTTGAGTGTTTTTCAGAAACAGTTTTGATGTTTAACCTTATTTCGAGTGCACAAAAGAGAGTCAGAAAAACAGGGGAAGCACTGCTGGCAGGAAATGCCTCTTTGCTGACATCAGAGGAGAAAGATGCTGGGACAGCTGAAGACCTTGTAGTTTCTCAAAGACAAACCACAGGTACAGTAGGCTCACCAAATCTGGACAAATGGAAGATGGCAAATGAAGTCCCTTCAGAGAGGAGCAAGGGATACCTGTTGGAATGATGACAAGTATCAGAAAGCTGTAATATTTTAACTATGAGTTATGCCCAGTGCCTCAGAGGAGGAGTCGGGTCCTGATGCCAAGGAACTGGCTCAAGAGGTAGCTGAGCCTGCTCCTGAACCCGCAGGCCCCCCTCTCCTCACGCAGGGGGCCCTTATGATTGCTCAGAAAGAGGACCCGTCATTAGCCAAATGTTTGCTGAGCGTAGAGGCCAGTGCTGACGATGACCTGCGGGTAGTCTCTGAGGGACAACAATGTGGGCGTTTGGCGAATTTGGCTTATTTGGCAAAGGGAAGGGCCCACTTGTCTCATCTTTCTCCTTCAATGCGAAGATGTGCTTGGGCTACTGCACTCTTACCCTTCTCTCTTTGGGGATGTGCCCTTACGTACTAGTGTCTGTGAACATGATATCAATGTTGGTGATGCAACCCAAATCAAACAGCATGCGTACCACTGTCCCATGGGAAAGCGCAAGGTGTTGAAGAAAGAAGTCAGTTATTTAGTAGAGAACGGTTTGGCACGACCCAGCCACAGCCCTTGGAGCTCCCCGTGTTTGCTTAAGCCCAAGTTTGATGGCACCCCCCATTTCTGCACCGACTACCGGAAGGTAAATGCAGTGACAGTCTCCGATTCTTTTCCACTTCTTCGTATGGAGGGTTGCATTGACAATATAGGTCCTGCCAAATACGTTTCCAAACTGGACCTTCTTAAAGGGTATTGGCAGGTGCCTCTGACCCCCAGAGCCTCTGACATTTCTGCATTTGTCACACCCGACCATTTCATGCAGTACACAGTGATGGCGTTTGGCATGAAAAACATTTCAGCATTTAATGCAGTTGGAGTTGGGGGATGTGCCTCGGTGTAATGTGTACTTGGATGATGTAGTGATATACACGGACACGTGGGAAGAGCATGTGGCTATCCTACAATCAGTGTTTCAGCGATTGGCCAAAGCCTCGTTAACTCCAAATCTTGCTAGGTGCGAGTTTGCCAAAGCGACAGTCAAATTCCTGGGAAAGCAGGTGGGTTCTGGGCAGGTTCCCTCGCCTGGTGGAGGCGAAAGTCGAGGATGTCCTCAGCTACCCAGTCCCAACCACTAGGCGGGAGCTAAAGCGATTCTTAGGCATGACTGGATATTATCACTGTTTTTGCAAGAACTTTGCAGTAGTTGTGGCCCCTTTGACGAAGCTATGTAGCCCCAAAATCCCTTTTGAGTGGTCAGGGGAATGCCAGCATGCATTTGAGTCTGCAAAATATCTCCTTTGCAGCGCCCCGGTTCTGACAGTCTCCAACTTCTCTCAGCCTTTCAAACTGGAAGTTGACGCCAGTGCCACCGGAGCTGGTACAGTGCTGTTACAGGACGACGCAGAGGGTGTGTGTCACCCAGTCTGCTACTATTCGGTAAAGTTCAAGCGCCATCAGCTAAACTATTCCACCATAGAGAAAGAAGCTCTAGCACTGCTAGCTCTAGCTCCTTTCCAGTAATGGTGTATACAGATCACAATCCCCTTACATTCCTCCAACGTATGTACAACCACAACCAGCGACTAATGCGCTGGGCATTGCTGGTGCAGGATTATGAACTGGTTATCCAACACAAGAAAGAGACTGAGAATCTGGTGGCTGATGCACTCTCGCGCAGTGCATAATGATGCGTTTGTTCTGTGTTTTGTATAGTGTGAATGTAGGGGGGGAATGTTACATCCTGTGAGGCTGTGGGAGTGTGTGGGTGTGGTGTTGTCCTCTCCCTCTCCTCCTCCTTCTTTATTGCCCCTCCCTGTTCCTCTCTGCCCCTGCCTTCTCCTTTAGGACACACCTGCTGCTCATCTGCCCTCATTTGCCACCAATTACCCTCCAGAGGTGATATAAGCTGGAGGAGAGCAGTGTGGGTGTGGGAGAGGCTTCTGGTGGATTTCCTCTGTGCTGGTCAGTGTGTGAGTCTGGTCTAGGTGTGGAAAAGGCCTGCTGTGTGTGTGTGACCAGCCCCACTGTGCATGGCTTGTTTTGAGTAGGTCAACTGGGCAGTGGTTTTATTTACGTGACGGCAGCCTCCATTTCTTGGTTTGGCCTGCCTGGTTATTGCTAATAGCAGCTTTGCTGTCTTTTTCTGTTGAATCCTTGTTGTTTTCTTAGTTGAAGTGGCCACCATCTCTTTGGGTTGGCCTGTCTGTGATTATTGGGTTAATTTATTACAATAAAGATTTATTTTGTGTCAAACTCCTCTGCCTGACGTCCTTTTCATGTTAATTAGAGCCCCCGAGAGCAGCCAGTTGGCTTTTCTACCTTTAAAACCTACCTTTATAACCCGCCTACCAGCCAAATGGCTTTTAGCTAGGCTTTAGCTTCAGCCAAGTGGAAGCTAAATTGGCTAGTCATTAATATGTAAATTAGGTTGTTACCTAAGAATTCTGGAGGGGAGTGGGTGTGTGTGAATGATTGCTAATTTCTAACTGCCAACTGCCTCTCTGTTTGTCCGGGGGGGGGGGGGGGGGGGGAGCTGCTAAAAGCTGTGAACTTCCTTTTGTGTTCGTCTTTTTTTTTTTTCTTTTTTTTTTTTTCGCCTGTCACATTTGGTTCTTTAGCCATCAGAATTGTTGTCTGAAGACCAACAAGGATACCCAGTGGATTTACTTTGCCAAATGGATCATCGTGGCATTGCCGTATTGGTCCATTTGGTCGATCTTTGTTTTTATTATTTATTATATTTTATTTTCAGATGTTACAGACGGGACAGACATGAGTGAGAGATAGGAAAGGGAGAAAGAAAGAGGAAGGAAAGGAAAAGCAGAAGGGGAGAGGGACAGTGAGAAAGGGGGGGAGAAAAAAAATAAAAATCTCCTGGATCACCTGTTGAGAGAAGAATAGAAAACAAGCAAAAAAAGACAAAAAAAAAAAGAAACAAAGCAACATACTAAACACAACACCATCGCATTAATCTAGCTAAGTGTAAACAGCAGTAAATACTAAATATTCAATGTTGTTGTGCAGCACGCAGGACAGATGTGCTTCGAGGTAGCAGCCAAGAAAGGTGTAATTTGGGTCTACGAGCAGTGAACACCCGTGTGCATACCTGTGTGGATCAGCGCGCTTGTATTCCAAAGGTTTCTCCATGTAACGATCTGCTAGGGAGTGTTGGGGGGGGCCACAGCCCCGTCCTCCAGGGTGTGAAACAGGTATGGAGGAGATCAAAACTCCAGACATCCAGAGGCCCCTAGAACACAAGAAACCATGGAAGACCAACAGAGGGGCAGCCGCGCCACTGTTCCAGTAAGAGCTGAGGAGAGTCCCAGATGAGGGTTCACTCAGCAGCCGCGGAGCAGAAGCCAGGGGGAGTTGCAGTGATGCGCCTGTGAGCTCCACCGGCCGCCAGCTGTGCCTGAGTGACCGAGCCCCAGGCCGAGAGGCCGGGGGCACCCCGCCCCCGAAGGGGCCCGAGCGAGCCCCAGGCTCCAGGCCCCGATAAGCGGCCGCCAAGGAGTGAGCCGGTGTGTACCTGGACGCCCACCCCCAGACACAAAGAACCACCAAGGCACCGACACCTGAGGGAGTCCGCCACCGGCAGGGGAAGTGGTGGTAGGTGGAGATAGGCCTCCAAACCTTGGAGGGCCTGAGGTGTCCCCAGAGAGGTGGCGTCTGATACCCAACCTGACATATAGACACAGACATACAGGCACACACAGACACAAACATCCATTCCCCCCCTCATGCTCTCATATGCACTCACTCCACACTCAACCAACGTGGAGACAGACATAAAGAGACGTTGTACACACGATCACACTCCCCAAGCGTACTCTACAAACCGGGTCTAGGTACCCTTGCCCCTGGAGGGGGGAACTGCACCCAGACCCAGGTGGTGTTACCCTTTTCCCTGCGGTGGGGAGAGGCAGACCACCCCGACTCCGTAGCAGCAGGGAGGCCCCACACTCCAGACCGCAGTCGGACGGCCAACTCCACCTAGCCCTCCCGCTCCAGCAGGCCGCAGAGAATGGGGGTGGGAGAAGACTCCAAACCTCCCTCCACCCGCTCATTGTAGTGTTGATGCATGTGTGTTCTAAGGTGCAATTAAAACCCAGGAGGGCATGGAGCTACCTGCCAAGGAGCAGCAGGTAAGCGCATAGTCCCTCCTGATAGCCCTCAGTGTCTAAGTGTATTTAAAATTGAGAGGTGGGCAACGACGCCAGGGGTGAGGTGTACACCCTGATGGTAATTTGGACTCCGTGATTGTGCCCACCCCCAAGATCCTATATGTATGTGTAATGAGAGTGTGAATAATGTGAATGTCTAAGTTGTGGGATAAAATTGAGGCAGAGGCAGCCAGAAGGGGACAGAGGGGGGGGGGGGTAGCCTCCTCTGCACCCTGGTGACATACCCCTACTCCAAGGCCCTGCATGTGTGGGTGGTTGTGGTGGAGCGGGAAGAGAGAGGCAGCGGGAGATGGGGAGGGAAGGAAGGGAGGGGCAGGTAACCCCTCCCTGGGGCCAGCTCCCCCGCTGACCCCAGTAGGCACTCCCACACTCCGCGACCCGCCAGGGAAAGGGGCCCAGGCCCATCCAGACCGGGGCCCAGTGTAGCAGCGCCTCCCGGCCCCACAGAGCCCGGGACAGTCCACCCAACCCCACCACAGAGAAAACTGCATCCACCCCACCATCCACTCATCTTCCAGACTACATAAGACAGTAAACGCCCAGGCTGAGATCTTCCTCCACCTCTCCTGTATCTCCCCCTCCTGCAGAGAGAGTTCCTGAAGAGAGGAAAGCTCCTGCAAGATGTGACCATCTCCCCACCTTTTGTGTTCGTCTTGATGCATTCTCAATCATCCAGGGAAATAAATCTCCAAAAGTCACCAACTTGGAGTGTTTCAGTTTGCCATCTTAGGGAGAAATCAACACACATGGGTGTATGTCCTTTGTTGCTGAGATTTATTGATAAAAACAGTACAAAAAACCAATCATTTGTACACATATTTACAAATAATAATAAAAAGTGAGTGAGTACATTTCAACATTTTCAGCAATCACTCACAATCCTGGCACTGCCATGGTATCTGTAGCCAAATGGAAGAAGACAGTCTATATTCTTAGCAGCATGCACAGCGTGGTTCAGACTGATAACACTACCAAAAGGTTCAAGGTTCTTTATTTGTCACATGCATAGTTATACAAGTATAACACACAGTGAAATGTAGCCTGACACACTCCTCGACAAGTGCAAAAATTGGAGGGGGGGAGGGGGGGGGGGGGGGGGGGGGCTGTAGAGGAAGAACATTATATATATATATATATATATATATATATATATATATATATATATATATATGTATACTATATATCTTCCTTGCCCGGAAGATGCGGAACCTTCCACCAGATTGCAGAAGTTGGAACAGTTTGTTGCCAGGATGGGACGGGTCCTTCAGTATCTGCGCTGCTCTAGTCCGGCATCTCCTGGTGTAGGTGTCCTGAAGTGGGGGGAGAGCAATCCTGCAGCAGCGTTCTGCTGTACGGATCACTCTCTGGAGAGCTTTTTGGTCTTTCACACAGCTGTTCCCAAACCACGATGTCATGTTCTGTGTGAGGATGCTCTCCACAGCGCCTGTATAGAAAATCCTGAGGATCTTTGGAGAGACCCTGAACTTCCTCAGTTGTCGTAGGTGATACAGGCGCTGCCTAGCCTTTTTGGTCTGGACCTGAATGTGGGCAGCCCATGTCAGGTCTGAGGAGATGTGAACACCAAGATACTTGAAGGACTGCACCCTCTCCACTGGAGCTCCATTGATGATAATGGGCTTGTAGTCTCTGTGCTGACCCCTTCTGAAGTCCACCACCAGCTCCTTGGTCTTGCCGACGTTCAGCTGGAGGTGGTTGTCCTGGCACCATGATGCCAGATTCTTCACTTCATCCATGTAGGCCGCCTCATCGTTGTTGGAGATGGCACCCAACACCACTGTGTCGTCAGCAAACTTCACAATGGTATTGGAGCCATGGGTGGCCACACAGTCTGAAGTGTAGAGGGAGTAGAGCAGTGGCGAGAGGACACATCCCTGAGGTGCTCCTGTGTTGATGGTGATGCTGTTGGAGAAGCACCTGCCCACCCTCACCACCTGAGTTCTGCCAGTGAGGAAGTCCAACACCCATGCACACAGACGGCTGTTAAGTCCCAGATCCCTGAGCTTTGTGAACAGTCTGCAGGGCACTATTGTGTTAAACGCTGAACTGTAATCAACAAACAGCATTCGCACATAGTTACCCTGTTTCTTGTCCACGTGGCTGAGAGTGGTGTGTAGGATGTGGGCGATGGCATCCTCTGTGGATCTGTTGGATCTGTAGGCGAACTGCAGCGGATCTGTAGTGTCTGGGATGGAGGAGGAGATGATGTTCTTCAGCAGCCTCTCAAACACCTTCATTACTACCGAGGTCAGTGCAACTGGCCGGTAATCGTTCAGGGATGAGGGTTTGCTGTTCTTGGGCACAGGGATGATGGTGGATCTTTTGAAGCATGTGGGGACCACAGACTTCGCCAGGGACTCGTTGAAGATGTAAGTAAACACACCTGCTAGCTGGTCAGCACAGCAGCGCAGCAGACGGCCGGTGATGCCGTCTGGCCCCGCCACTTTCCTTGTGTTCACTCTCCTCAAAGCCGCTCGGACGTCATGCTCCGCGATGCTGGTCACCGGTCTCTCGCTGATGACGTCACTGTCCTCGGTAGTCAGGCGGTGGATAGCATTAGCCGCCTGACTAACCTCGAAACGGGCGTAGAACTGATTCAGCTCGTTGGTGAATGCAGAGTCGGCGTTGATCGGCGCAGTGTCCCTGGCTTTGTAGTCCGTAATGGTGCGTAGTCCATGCCACATACTCTGTGTGTCCCCCTGGTGGAAGCGGGACTCCACACGTTCCCGGTACCGGCGTTTGGCATCTCTCACCGCACGCCGTATGAGGCCGCTTTGTAGGCGCTCATATCACCAGTGGCGAGACCCGCGTTGTAGGAGGCGGTCCTGGCGTTTACTGCAGTGCGGATCGATCTGTCCATCCACGGTTTCTGGTTTGGGAATGTGGTGACTCTCGCAGTGGGGATAATCTCCTCCGCTAGCATATTGACGAAGCATACTGCTACTTCCGTAAACTCGTTGATGTCGACTGCGCATGCTCTGAACATGTCCCAGTCGACGTCGTTGAGTGCGTCCTGTAGCGTAGCTTCTGATTGGGCAGTCCACCGTTTTACCTCCCTCGTGGTCACGTCTTCCCTCCGTATGCTTTGTTTATACTGGGGAATGAGGAAGATGGCGTTGTGGTCAGACTTCCCAAAAGCCGGTTGTGAGACAGCTTTGTAGCCCTGCTTGTATGGCGTGTAGCAGTGATCCAAAATTCGATCCCCTCTCGTTGGACACGAGACATGCTGGTAAAAGTTTGGCATGACTTGTCTGAGGTTTGCTTTGTTAAAGTCTCCTGCTACAATGAGGGCTGCGCCCGGGTCCTTCTTTTGAAGCGAGCTCAGCACATCATGTAATTCGGACAAAGCCATACCTGTGTCCGCTTGGGGTGGGATGTAGACCGCCGTGGCGATGACCGAGGTGAACTCACGGGGCAGATAGAAAGGGCGGCACTTAATGCTCAGGAACTCCAGATGTGGCGAGCAGCCGCTGGAGAGAGTAGAAATGCTCCTGGCATCACACCACTTTCTGTTTACCATGAAACACACTCCTCCACCTTTGGTTTTGTTCGACTCTGCCGTTCTGTCCGCGCGGAGCACAAAGAATGAATCCGACGGAGTTACGGCCTGGTCCGGCACAGTGGGGGTCAGCCATGTCTCCGTGAAGCACAGAATGTTGCAGTCCCTCATGTCACGTTGGAAGGTGACCCTTGCTCTTAGGTCATCGAGCTTGTTCTCCATGGATTGTACACTGGCCAGTAGGATACTGGGCAGTGGTGCGCGATGCGCCTGCTGTCTCAGTCTGTTCCTAATACCAGCGCGTTTCCCCCGGCGCTTCTTTGTTCTGCGCCTCGGATGAGCGGCCCGTCCTTTGTTGTTCTCTGCACCGCGTAGAATCTCTGGCGGCCAGGAAGGGTCGGGTTTAAAAGTCTCCAAGATTAGATGTGCAACCTTGGCACCGATGTTTACAAGTGATCCGCTGTCATAAACTATAAGACTAGAGGATTTTGGGATGTAAACCAGAGCAAAAAATAGGTAAAAAACAAGAAAAGTAGATAGTCGGAGCGGAGCGGTCAGGAAGGCGTCTGGACGTGGCCGCACCATCTTGTTATATGGAAGCCAAACACTGTCAGCCTTTACAACAAAACAAAGTGTGGCGTGGATGTGATGGACCAGATGGTTCGGGAGTACACTGTCCGCAGAGGAACACGGCGCTGGCCAGTTGCCGTGTTTTATAACATGATTGACATGGCAGCACTGAATGCACATGTGCTGTATCAAGCATGCACCGGGACGAAGGAAAGACGGGTGGACTTCCTGGTGGAGCTTGCAAGAGTGTTGGCTCACTCTCATGTAGCTGGGAAGAAGGCAATGTGTCGTGGAAGAGTTTGGGTCTTAGGAGGTTAAAGCTATGTAAAAATTTAACAGTGCAAATGCAAATTCCTTGCTGAAAGTTTAACCAAAAGGCATTTCCAGTAGAAATGGGCTGACATATCCTGAGCATAACCATGTATAATATCCACTGAAGTTAAAAAGAGGTGCTTTGCAACATTAAACTGCAGTGTGCCAAATAAAAAAGTCAAATATGTATTTTTTGGACCATAAGGTGCACGGGATTATAAGGCACATTAAGCGAAACGAAGCAGTAAGATAAATCAAACTTCATTCAACTCATTCTTCTTGCTTCCTCCACTTCTGTACCATTGATTCATTAATGCGGTATTCTATCACAGCTGGTCTATTCCCATGTTGTTGCAGTATATTCATGACTAACCTTCTATTGTGGATGGATTATTTCAGTTGTTCTCCTGACTGAAGTGTGGTCCGTTTACAGCATCCTGCCATGCGATTGCATTTGTTTCTAACCATCAAGAACCTTCACGTTAACTTTTATAGAGTGGAAAAGTACTGAGCGGCGGCTACGAGGCAAGAGGGGTAGCCGGATACCCCCGCCGTGCGTGGTGGGCCGTGGGAGACTGGGGGTAGCGGAATACCCCAGTGGACTTTTTGCAGTTGGATAACAACGATTACGGCAGCTTTGGCGACCATTGTGCTGACAGCGGCATTGGCGGGGATAGCGAGCCTGGCGTCGTCCGTCACCGCGAGGTTGTATTGTAGCATTTGGCAGAGAAAGCCACGGCGGCGGAGAGGAGAAGGAGGACGAAGGAGGCGACCAGATCGACGAGGATGGAGAGAATGAGGAGGAAGACGGAGGTGCCGAGAGCGAGGAGTACGCGGATGATGACTAAGAAGAAGAAGAAGGCCAGTGATCTCTTGAGGGCGATAGAGGAGGAGGAGGCCCCACCGAAGAAGCCACGGCGGCAGCCGAGCGAGACAAGGCCTCGACGTTCATGGTGTTCTTCCCGCCGGAGATCGAGGACAGAATGATCGCAATGACCAACCTGGAGGCATCCAGGCGCAGGCCCACCCTGGATGGGTGGAAGCCCATGGGCCGCGTAGTTCCGAGCCTATGTGGGGCTGCTGATACTCGCCGGTGTGTACAGGTCTCGAGGCGAGGCGTGCGAGAACCTGTGGCAGGTCCGTGCTCAGAGCCGCAATGCCGCTCGAGACCTTCCAAGCCTACTCGAACGCCCTGTGGTTCGACGACAGAGAGGCCAAAGAGGCCGCCAAGTGTTGCGGAGAAGAAGACTACAACGACTAAGAAGAGGGGGAGGAGGAGGAGTGCGGTGGGGTCCGTTGCTGCGACAAACTGGCTCCCATGTCGTGAGTCGTGTGGGACGGATGGTGCGCCAGACTGCCTTGCATGTACCGGTTGGGCCCCGAGGTTACCGTAAACGAGAGGCTGGTGCCGTTCAGAGGTGAGTTGTTGATGTTGGTGATGATGATGAGTGGTTTTGTTTTTGTTTTTTTCATTCTTCCTTTTTCTTGTCATTTTCCTCCCCTCATCGTCACAGGCAGTTGTCTGTTCAGACAGTACATGCCCAGCAAACCCGCGAGGTACGGAATCAAGATATGGGTGGTCTGCGACACGTGTTCCAGGTACGCCAAGAAAAACAAGAATGTGCTGCTCCTCACCACCTGACCTCACTACTTGTCTAACGCATACCGTGCCGACTGAAATGACAAGGCCGATTGACTGCGATCAAGAATACTGGACAGAGGAGAAGGAGCAGGAGGAAAACCTCCCCTGGTGCTGAATTACAATTGCACCAAGGGCGGCGTTGACAACCTGAACAAAGTCGTTGGCACCTACAGCCGCAGGAGAAAGATGCGCAGGTGGCCCATGGCCCTTTTCCACAACATGGTGGATGTTGCGGCCTACAACGCCTTTGTCGTCTCGAGGGAGGTGCGCCCCGGCTGGATGGCGGGCAAGCTCAACAGGCGGCGGCTCTTCCCTCTTCCTCGAATGCTTGGGCAAAGCGCTCGCGCTCCCTGCGATCCAGGCCAGGGCGCCCGTTCGGGCCTCCTCTTTGTCCTCGGCCGCTGCGGCGGGCGCCGAGGAGTCACGTGACACCCCGACGGCAAAGCAAGGCAGGTGCTGCCTGGGTCAGACAGCGGCAGGTGTATCACTCCTGGGGGGCGACCGTGGCTCAGGGGGCTCAGGGGGTTGGGACGCGTATCTGTAACCGGAAGGTCGCCGGTTCGATCCCCGGGCTCTCTGTCCTGGTCGTTGTGTCCTTGGGCAAGACACTACCCTACCGTCTACTGGTGTTGGCCAGAGGGGCCGATGGCGCAATATGGCAGCCTCGCTTCTGTCAGTCTGCCCCAGGGCAGCTGTGGCTACAACTGTAGCTTGCCTCCAGCAGTGTGTGAATGTGAGAGTGAATGAATAGTGGCATTGTAAAGCGCTTTGGGTGCCTTGAAAAGCGCTATATAAATCCAATCCATCATTATAACTACACACTCCAAACATGCTAAACATCACAAATATCTAAAATCTCTCTCTCTCGCTCTGTCTCTCTGTCCTCTGTCCACCAACAAGGGCTGATTTCTTTTTGGGGGTTTTTTGGTCATAAGCAGAGAGTGCTTGCTAGCGCTGTCCTTAGACAGTAAACATGACGAAACTATTAAGAAAAAAACACGTATATATAGTTTTTATCATGACTCTGGTTTTACGTGGCCTATCAACACAATTTAAAAACTGATACATTAATGAAATCACAACAATAACCTTATTACAATTAACTATGCAAGGGAAATTCCTTATTTTGCTATGAACACAATAAACCTGTTGGGACATGATCCCCATACTGACCCCCCTCAATTCCTCACATTTTCTGTTTGTATTTCTCACTCCTAGAAATATTAAATTCATGTAAGAAATTATTGTCTGATATGTTTGTTTTTTTTACTCAAGTATAGGGTACCAGATTTCAGTTTAAAAAGGGAAATTGTGCACTTAATTAAACTAAAAACATCAGTTTTGCAAGAAGACCTGACGTGATGGAATTTTAAAAATATTTTTCCCGGTTTAAGTAAGTAAAAATTGCTAAGAAACAGTCAAAAAATCCTATGCAGTTTTTTCGTTGCAGACCTGTGTAATCGATTATTCCCGCAAAAAAGTAGTGCAAACAGATAACTGGCTCAACAATGATAAGTAGAGCCACCCAAGGCTTATATTCAAGCAGACAAAAATTAAGTTGTTTTTTTTTTGTGCCTCTACATATTAAGAGAAATAATCATATATAATTCATGCATGTGCATTCAAATTTTGAAACACCTGATAAGGAGACTTACTGCAGTTCAAATGCACACCCAAACATGCACTTTATCTGTAATGACAATATCAAACTACAGAGCGTTATTTTTTACTAAAATTTTCAGATTATAAGTTTGGAGGTGCTGAGATTTAAATTTCACACCACTTATTGGCGACTGTCAAGCCTTTGAGTCGCCGAGCAGCTGAATAGGGGAATAATGTTGACGCGCCCGCTGTTTAAAACGTTAGTTCCAAGTTCCAAGTTAAAACTCCTTTATTTGTTGTTAAATCCTTAAAATCCGTAGAAAAACAGTGATCAAAAACATTCCAAGCTTGAGCGGTCAGCAAAAGTCGACTTCCTCCATCACCCACTCATTCACAAATTTTCCCTCGGGCCGTGAACAGGTGATATAGCAATCACTATTACTGACACCACGTGACCCAAAGCTACGCCTATCCATAACATTCCAGCCCCTAATTATTACATTTTTACAGTAATAATTACACATCCAACACCATAACTCACAACACACACTTCATCATATCACAGACACCCAGTGAGACAACATAACATACTCAAAAGTCCACCAAAGTTATTTTCTCATGTCTTCTCTTCTTTTCTTCTGTCTGCACATGGTCAGTCAGTCATAGGCCAGAGGTTACCAGCACTTAGCCTAAATATAGTCAGTCTGATGTACATCTCATAACATTAAAGTCAATTCAAAGTTAGTTATGTCACACTGTGTCAAAATTGTCATAGTCATGGGTCAGAGGCCTCCTGAAGAAGGCATATCTTTGTGATGGGTCTGCACACATGGCTGGTTGGGGTCTTAATCCAGACCTGACGCACAAGCCCCCTTTCATCTGGTGCAGCTCCGGTGACTCTCCCAAAGATCCAAGAACCATGAGGTGCAGAATCATCCACTACAAGGACCACATCTCCAGGAACAAAGTTACGTTTAATCCTTCCCCATTTCTGGCGCTCTAATTCTGTGACTGGGACTCTCTTTGCATGTCCTCTAGATATAAGATCTGTCATGAAGGCAGTGTAGTCTTTATGAAAGTCTTTATCTCTGATGAACCTTTTCTTCAAACCTAAGGCTCGTTGCTCAATTGCACAGTTGTCAGGCATTCTTATGTCTCGGTCTTTTAGTGGCAGGGCAATGCTGTAGTGCCAATCCCCCAAAGTCACCATCTTGCTGGCCAATTCCAGGAACTTCAAGTCTTCCTTTGACAGCCCCATCTGTTCATCATTGCTGCTCTCAGGAAAATCCATCTTGAACTGCTGTTTCCATAGCTTGTCCAGTGTGACAGCAGAAACTCTGTTGGCGGTAACTGTTGCCAAACATCCTGGCCTTCCACAGCATTCTCGATTAAGTGGCCCATTCACAGTCCAGCCGAGCACAGTCCTAATGGCAAAGGGTCCATCACCTACACTCCGGATGACCTCCAAAGGTTCTAGAGCTCTGGGCATATTCATGCCAATCAAAAGCTCAACATTGGCCTTAATTTCTGGCAAATGAACATGCTTCAAATGTGGCCAGTCAACCAGGTCCTGTTGATTTGGGATGTTACCAATATCTACAGGTATTTTATGCTGAGTGAAGAGGTTAGGCATATCACAGTACATGTCACTGTCCAATCCAGCAACTTCAAGTTCAGGTACAATGAAACTGTCCACCACTTTCTCCTGTCCCATGGTGCGCAGGAGAATCTTTGTCCTCCTCCCAGCAATATTCAGCTTGTCCATAAGACCCGCTGTACAAAAGGATGCTGAACTCCCTTGGTCCAGAAAGGCATACGTTTCCACTATTCTTTGACCTCTCTTTGATTTTACTTTAACTGGCACAATGGCAAGCTTACAGTCCTGTTCACCGGCCCCAGTAAGACCACTAGTCTGGATCGTAACAGGAATGTTATCTGCCTCATTATTAGGTTTGATTTCATTCTTCTCTTTGTGGTGGATATGGAATATACTTGCATGTCGGAGGCCACAGATTTTACATGAAAGGTGTTTTCTGCATTCTTTGCTTATGTGCCCAGTACACAAACAGCCAAAACAAATGCGGTTCTTTTTAAGAAAAGAAATCTTCTCATCATGAGGTTTCTTATCAAGCAGAGCACATGACTCCAGTGTGTGTCCGCCTTTGCAGAAAAAACAAGCCTTCACAGTGCTGTGACGATCTTGAGCCCCTGTCTGATTCTGTCTCTCAACATCAGAGACTGTTGTGGCGAAGCTACTTCCGTTAGCTTTTAGATGTGGAGAACATTTCCCTCCAGTGCTGCCCTTGGCTGCTAAATGTGTTGCTGGAACATCACATAGATTTCCAAAGATGGGATCTGTTACAATTTTAACTTGACGCTCAAGGAAGGAAACAATGTCAATGAATGCGGCTCTGCAATGTTGCCTCTCCTGAATGTCATATGCTACTGTTCGCCATTTGTCTTTTAACTTATATGGCAGTCTTCTAATCACAGCAAGCATATTGGCAGGTGTATTTAATTCAGAGAGATCATCAATCTCTTCCATTGCATTGCAGCATCCACGTAAGAACAAACAATATGCCTGAAGAGCTTTTCCATCTTCTGATCTAATCAGTGGCCATGAGTGAACTTTGTTTAAATAAGCAGATGCAATCACATGTCCATTCCCAAAGTGCTCATACAGCAGAGTCTTTGCCTTTACATATCCAGCACCATCAGGCGTATGTTGACAGTTTTTAACAAGTTCATTGGGCTGCCCCTTGGTGTACTGTGCAAGATAATGCAGGCAGTCGCCAGCATCGCCAGTCTTTGCTTCTATGACCTGTTCAAACGAGCGCATAAAGGCCTGAAAATGTAAAGGGTCGCCATCAAAGGTTTGAATCTCCCTTTTGGGCAGTGAAGAAAGACTTTGCTGATGGACCAACATACAAGTTAATTCATTTTGTTTTTCCATAATGGACAACAGATTTTCATTGGCTACTGGAAGAGCAGCTTGTGGCTTAGGCAAAGGTGGAATTGATCCAAAAGCGTCAGAAAGCCCCATAAGAGCTGGTGCGGGCCTTTCCCTTTTCATATTCTGTTGCACTGTTTTTACTTGAAGCTCTGCATTCCCAGTGATTGCATTTCCTTTTGTAAGCGTCTGAGGAACAAAAGTCTCTGCATCCGCATTAAGAATTTCAAGGCTGTTTCCCTTTGTTTTAAAATATGATTCCATTCCATTAGATTTCCGTGAAGCGACGCTCCGCATAGTGGATCCAGTTCTCAGCACGTTCACCTTTGCAACAGTTGCAGCTATATCTGCTTCAAGCTGAAGTTGTTCTTTCTTTCTCCTCAATTGTTCCTCTTGTTCTTCAAGAGAGTGTTTTTCTTTCAGCATATGTTGACGTGCGAGCAAGGCGGCCATTTCAGCTTCTGCCCTGAGACATGCAGATGAAGTAGATGATACTCTTGAGCTTGACCTACTGCCTTGATTTGACACACTGTCGGATGGCAACACGTCATCATTAACATCGTTCTGAGGATTAAGAGATGATTGAGGTTCTTTTCCAGTGTGCTCTCGCACCTCCACTTCTCCTCCCAGGGAAGTTTCCTGTGACTGTGCCTTGTCAGATGATGGCCTCCCTGAATGTTTATTAGTTTCAGAAAGCCATATGTTAACATCCTCCATAAACCCTTTATTGTCTTTAGCGATGCTTGAGAACCATGTATTTTGTTTATCTTTCTCATCAAATGAGATTAGAGAAAGTAAAGATTCATGCAATGCACTGGCATCCTTAAACAGGTGTGTTAACTCATCAAACTGTTTTTTGACTTGTGAATGATTTTTATCATCTTTCATTAGCTCTTTAAGAGACATAATAACACTTTTCATTTTGTTTACATGCCTTTTCCGGTCTGTTTGGATGGTTTCAATTTTGTTTGCAAGAGCTTTCTCAGTGAGAGAAATTAATCTTTTATCCTTTTCAGTTTTTCCAACAACAGATGCAGCCTGTGATCCACTCATTTTAAGCATTCAACATAAGCAGCATGCCAAAATCCAAAACAAAGGCAACAGCAATTCCTTCAAACTCAGGTGAACGCCTGCAGAGCCACAGCACACACACACACACCAAACCGAACAGCAAACGTAGCGGTGGGCGTGTCACAAAAACATCTTCGTATGGTCAGAATCCAAACTGCGTTCAAACAAACAATACGCAGCACAAAAACACAGTTTACATACCACCGTCGTCTTCTCCTTATCTGTCAGACTAGCCCATTTTATAGGTGTAGTGGTGGCGGTGTGTGGGCTCGCGTCGGCGTTTATTCAGCGCTGATTGCGGGACGCTCCATTGCTGTCGCGCTTTTTGCTGACAAATATTGGCGACTGTCAAGCCTTTGAGTCGCCGAGCAGCTGAATAGGGGAATAATGTTGACGCGCCCGCTGTTTAAAACGTTAGTTCCAAGTTCCAAGTTAAAACTCCTTTATTTGTTGTTAAATCCTTAAAATCCGTAGAAAAACAGTGATCAAAAACATTCCAAGCTTGAGCGGTCAGCAAAAGTCGACTTCCCCCATCACCCACTCATTCACAAATTTTCCCTCGGGCCGTGAACAGGTGATATAGCAATCACTATTACTGACACCACGTGACCCAAAGCTACGCCTATCCATAACACCACTTTATTAACTTGTTTAAAAAGACCAATACAATGCAGGAGCTCTCTCATGGCCACAACTCTGGACTATCAACACTGATGATTAAGAAGATTTTTTTTTGTATTTCAGCAACTCTCCTCACATTGCTCCAACAGACTGCGCATTGCCTCATTTCCAAGACCCTGAGAAATTACCTGAACCACTAATGATTTAAGATGAGGACTTACCCTGTGAAACCCATGTAATCAATTTGGACCTGTCTCGTGATGAGTTGTGAACTAACAATTTTTTCTATGTAAAAAAAAAAAAAAAATTCTCTTTGTATATAAATAATGCTGATGTTGTGTGACGGGACTGTGTGCTTCAATTTAATTAATAACATGCCAAAGCACTTAGCAGAAGGCTCAAGGCAATGTCATCCAGGGTAAGGATTTGTTAGACACCATGCTTCTAACGGTGTGTTCAAACCGAACGCGATGGACGCGAACAAAACGCCCCAAACGCCCCTAATTTGACGCGTGCACATTTGCGTCTCAACGCGTGTCCAAGAAAAATCCATCGCGCGTCGTGAACCGGAAATGTGGGAGGAATGTGGGAGGAAGTTGTGCCAGACCGGTATCTTTGCAAGATGGCAGCTGTCGAGCTAGCGCTTGAAGAGAGAGTCTCCCTTCTCTATGTACTGTGGAGAGCAGAGCAGCGGCGTAAAAGACGTCCTCGCCGTACCTGGGTCCATCAGGTCCTCCAGAGGCGTGAGCAGTTTGGTGAGTTTCACCATTTGCTCCAGGAGCTGCGCCTGGATGACGGCCGATTACAGCGCTATCACCGTCGGCCAGTTTGAGGACCTGCTTTCCTTCGACGGTCCCAGCATCGCCCGCCTAGACACCAATTACAGGCACTCAATCCCACCTGCAGAGCGCCTGTCCGTCTGCCTGAGGTTAGTAAAAGTGTTTAATACGGTAGTCCTTTATTGATACCTGTGCTAATATGCTAAACCATCCATTTATACACTGCTAACATGGATGTGCTATGCTAACAGTGAATGCTGTTGGTGTTTACTGATAGCAAACTGTGGTACAGAGACGACTGTTATAATATTTCTAGTGATACTCAGAAGGTCTCATCAAGTCCCGATTTAATTCGATTTATGCTGTTATCAGTGTTTGCAATGATAGCATGGCTGTGGTGTCCTATCAATGTATGCGCTCGGTGTTTGCTGATATCAAACTGTAGCATTAGGACCACTGAGTTAACCTTTGTAGTGATACTCACTCCTTTTTATTTAGACCTGGTTTGATTCTGAATATTTGTATATAATCCCTGCAGCTGTCAGACTCTATAGCAGGGGTCACCAGCCTTTATTAAAACAGAGTTAGATAAAACTGTGAACAGTTTGGTTCATCTTTAGTTACATGGTTCTATCTTGATAAGCTATGTCTTATCACAGATTAACTTTTCAAAAATATTAATGATTTAAGCAAGGAAACGGCTACATGTCAACATACAACTCTTTATTTCTATTAATGTCTTACTTCATTCCTACCTGATTGACATGTTTAGGAATTGTGAGTGATTGGCTCACTGTAGTTGTAAAAGTTGCTACCAATCAAATTATGATATGTTAAAGTTAAAACAAAACACAACTGTTTTAGATATTATCTAATATACATTTTGTAATTATCCTTATAATTAACATATAATTAACATATACATAATGTTTTATGTAAGATTTAAGTTTTGTGATTTAAATCTGACATCACAAAAGTATTTTGGAATTTGAATAATGTATTTTGTAACTGCAGTACACATAATACTAATTTTGAACAATTTTGTCCAGGTTCCTTGTCATCGGGGACTCCTTCACGACCAAGCATTCAGTTACAGAGTCGGTGCGTCCACGGTGAGCCAGATCACCCCCCAGGCAGCGACGGCCATCTGGGACTGTCTAGTGGACAACTTCATGCCTGCGCCTTCACCTGGAGACTGGCGGTCCATCACAGAGGGATTCCAGGAGCGCTGGAACTTTCCTCTGTGCTGTGCAGCTCTGGATGGGAAGCACATCCAGACAAAGGCACCCCATATATCATATAGGAGACACACACATTGATATACACTAAATATTTATTTCATTTATTTTTTGTGGTGCCCAAATTTATGCACCTGCTTGATTTTGTTTAAACAATTATTGCACACTTTCTGTAAATCCAGTAAACTTCTTTTCACTTCTCAAATATCACTGTGTCTCTCCTGTATGATATTTAACTGACATTTTTTATTGTAACAACCAAGGATTTATACAGGAAAATAATGTCTATTAACAAGGTTGCCCAAACTTTTGCATCCCACTGTATTAGTATATTTTGTCATTAGTATAATATGAAATAAATTCTACATGTGTCAAGTCGTGTGCCAACATTTGCTCTGTAGTAGAACTGAGACATTAGTCATTATAAAATTTATTTGAAATAATATTAAAATTCTCACACAGAAAAACATTAAACATAAATATATAAAATATAAGTATTTACAGAGAGACAGGAATAAAAAGGACCAGCTGCTCTCCAGAGCAGGAACAAGGCTGAGGAGGAAATGCTCCATTGGAGACTGGTGTGGCCTCTTCAGGGACACCAGGATGGCCAGCTCCACCGCCGATGGACCGTCCTGGAACCTGTCCCTCATCTGCCTCGGAGCCGTCCTCCCCTGTGGGCCTGTAAAACAGCACAAAACACAAAGAAATGAGAAGGCTGCTGCTAGATTTTAATTTCAACATTGAAAAAAAAAACAAAAACAAAAACAGGATATAATCAGATGTAGATATTTAGTAAAGGTGATCACAAGGCAATCCCACCGACTAAAAAGGTATCAGTGCTTGCTGTACATATCTGTGGGTGCAGCAGCAGGAGCTCAGGGACTGGGGATGCTCTGCTGCAGAATCAGTTGGTTCTATCATAATAATAATAATAATGATGGATTGGATTTATATAGCGCTTTTCAAGGCACCCAAAGCGCTTTACAATGCCACTATTCATTCACTCTCACACACTGCCGGAGGCAAGCTACGGTTGTAGCCACAGCTGCCCTGGGGCAGACTGACAGAAGCGAGGCTGCCATATCGCGCCATCGGCCCCTCTGGCCAACACCAGTAGGCAAGTAGGGTAGTGTCTTGCCCAAGGACACAACGACCAGGACAGAGAGCCCGGGGATCGAACCGGCGACCTTCGGGTTACAGATACGCTTCCCAAACCCTGAGCCACCATCAATACAGTATTAAATGTTAACAGGTTGAATATAATAATCATAGAGTAGACAGTGGTCCCTCATTTATTGCAGCAGGGGTTCTCAGAATAACTAGCCCCTGGTCACGCACTTTATACACTGTTTTCCCCACACACATGAACATTGGTCACAGTTCTCACAATTGATTCTCAAAGTGCAAACCTTTGTAGATTGCAAAACGTAAAAGTATTATTATGCCGCGGTTTGTCTTCATCTGCCTGCCACTTTCGTGCGCCTTTTTCCCTCGCGGTGCAGGTGTCTATTTCTGAATGAGGCTCATAGTTATGGGTGTTTTTGTGCTGTTTTTTCTATTGAACGTGATGGTTATCAAAACCAAACATGATAAATTTGGCAAGCGCAGGAGACACGGCACGGAGCAGATTTGTCAATCAGGCTGCAGAATGCAATGCTGTACTGTGCAATAAAAAATCAGCGAAAAAGCGAAGCAGTGACGGATGAACAGCGGGACCACTGTGTGCTGTTTATTAATAAACAATAAAATATATTCCTAAATGACAACATGCATAAAAGCATAACGGTATTTGCACATCAGTGGGAAAATAGCGGTGGCTTGCTAGCTTTTGTGCGGCTTCCCCGGGTCAGTAAAAACTTTCAAAAGAGAAATGAATGAACTTACCAGGTTGCCCGATCTCTTCACATATCTTCCTCCAAGCTCGGTCCTTTTTATTCCTGTCTCGGTACAGAAAGCAGCTGGTGTTGTACAGCTCCGAGTTGTTTGCTACCGCATTGATTAGCCTTCCCCTCCATTGAAGTATGAAAGGCTTTGGCTGGACCTGCCCCTTTGACCTGGGTAACAGCCACGTCACCAGGCTCCTGATTGGTTGTCGCGGCGCGATTTGACGCTGGAGTTCAGATTTTTCCCAACTCCAGCGGTAGACGCGAAACGCGCGTATGCACAAAATGCAACACAGAAACTGACGCGCGTGGTTTTATTCGCGCGTCAAACGCGCTACACTGACGCGCGTTTCATGCGTTTTGGCGTTTTCACGACGCAAATCTGCTTCCGAATTTTCGCGGGACCCGCAATCGCGTGTCATCGCGCCTTTCCATTGACTTTACATGTAAACCTGACGCTCTATTCGCGTCCATCGCGTTCAGTGTGAACACACCGTAAGATTTCAAGTACAATAACCTCAGTTTTATCTGAATTTAGAAGCAGAAAGTTAGAGGTGTTTAGCTGTTTAAGACATCCCTGTAGTTTCACTAGTAAAAGTATCAATTGCATAGCAGTGAAAATGTATTCTATGCCTTCTGATGAGAAGCCTCTGCCTAAGACAAGCATGTATAATGTAAACAGAATTGGTCCAGGTACTGAACCCTGTGGAACTTCATAATTAACCTCAGTGTGTGAAGCGGACTCTCCATTTAATAAATAATAATAACTGTAATGAAATATTATTGTCAACAGTATCGAATGCTGCACTTGGGTCTAGCAGTAAAGATTTTAACATTTCAATATGAATCAAGGCAGAAAACTGATTGTCTAAGGAGGAGGCTCAGACAATCAGCAGCCAAATGCAATAGTGAAAAAACAATAAGAAAAACAGTACTAACATTGTCTTTATTTGTCTTCATTTGAAGTTGCTGCAATCAGTGGTATTTATGTTTAAACATTGTTTTTTAAAGATTAAACAATTGATAAAATATTAAACAAACACAAATATTAAAACAATGTTCTTACACTAAAGTTTCAAAAAATGTTGTAAGGCACGTGTCATCTTTCATTCTATTTCAACATCACTCAAACACAAAAATACCCACCTCTGGCAGTTTTCTGTCAGTGGGGTGTGGTGGTTTGCATGTACATGATCCCTGAAGGCTCTAGGGAGGTACTAAGTAAATATCCAGAACACAGTCAACTAGTATGGAAAAAAGATCCAGTTCCCGAAACTGAGACTGTATTTGAATGCTGCTGCTTTGCTTCTGATTTAAATTACTTATGGGATCAATATAGTAGGAAATAGGTGGCAGGTTTTGCATTAACCTCTGAATCACCACTGGTGTCTTATAGAAGGATGATAAGCAGAGTGAATTTCAAAGCTTCCCTGGAGGTACCAAGGTAAGTGCTCCTGTACAAACAGGTCTAATGAATGAATGGCAGAGACTTATATTTATAAAGAGATGAAGAGAAAACAGTGTGGTATCCACGTAAGTTGTGGACTTTATTAGTTGGGCTGATTTCACTTTGAATCTGCTGAAACTGGATATTAAAAGCAGGTTAACTTCCTGAGACTAGCATGTATGCATGTATAACTCATTCTCTAATTGTTTTAGTCATTTGTGAGCAATAAAAAAACCATCATTAATTACACTGTCACATATATATAGGAAGGAGCGTGGATTAAAAAAGGTAGCTCATTAAAGAAGTATTCCTGTCCAAAGGAATTTAGAAATATACGAGTCTAGAGATCTGAACCAATCTTGTGATGGCTTATTTGGGATCATCAAAAATAAATAGTTTATTTTTGGCAAGACCATCATTTTTATAGCGGCGACCCTTCCCATGAGTGATATGGGTAAAGATTTCCATCTAGCCAGGTCGCCTTCTACTGTCTTTAAAAGTGGGATGTGGTTTAATTTAGTTAATTCTGAAAGTTTAGGAGAGATATTAATAGCTAAATATTTTATATTTCCACATTGCAGTGGGGAAGGAGAAGCATTATGGAAGGAGCAATTAATCGGAAGAACTGTTGATTTTGACCAGTTAATTGAATAATCTGAGACACTTGAGAAAGAATTTATCAATGCAATTACCCCAGAGATATTGGTTTGTGAGTTTTGGAGAAAAAGTAACACATCATCTGCATAAAGGCTGATTTTATGTTCTATATTCTTACATTTTATGCCCTTAATTGTTGTAGCCTGTCTAATTCCTGCTGCTAGTGGCTCAATAAAAATTGCAAACAGTGAAGGGGAGAGTGGGCATCCCTGTCTGGTGCCCCTCAGAAGAGAGAAGCTGGAGGATGTTTGGTCATTTGTTCTGACACAAGCTGTTGGGGAGTTAAATAATATTTTTAACCAGTTTATGAAAGAGGGTCCAAAACCAAATTTATGTATAGTTGCAAATAGAAATTTCCAGTTAACTCTGTCAAATGCTTTTTCTTCATCTAAAGAAAATATTATAATTTCAATGTTTTTACTGCGTGAGTAGTCTATTAAATTAAGTAATCTACGTGTATTTGTTGATTTGAGTGCCTACCTTTTATAAAACCAGTTTGGTCAGGATGAATTAAAAGGGGGGTTATTTTCTCTAATCTCTTTGAAAGAGCTTTGCAGATTATTTTAAGGTCTACATTAATAAGGGATATTGGACGATAGCTTGAAGGAAATACAGGGTCTTTGCCTGGTTTTTGTAAGAGACTGATATTTGCAGAGTTCATATTTGGTGGTAGTCTACCATTTTCTTTGATTTCCTGCAACATCCTGTGAAAAACTGGTGCCAGAATTGTCCAGAATTCTTTGTAAAAATCTGTTGGAAAACCGTCTGGACCAGGAGCCTTATTATTGGGCATACTTATCAGAGCTTCCTGGAGTTCACCTGGCGTCAGTGGCGAATCCAGTGCCATTGCTTGGGTGTCTAATAATTTTGGAAGAGTTATGTTGTCGAGAAATTGATCAATTTCGTTTTTAGATGGGTTTATTTGTGGTGTATATAAAGTTTCATAGAAATCCCTAAAAATGTTGTTTATTTTTTTAGGATCATATATTGTGTATTCCCAGATAAATCGTTAACAGCACATATAGTTGTTTTTTCTTTATTTATTTTTAGCTGGTTTGCTAGAAATTGACCGGATTTGTTACCGTGTTTATAATTTTGCAGGCGAAGTCTTTGTACTAAGAATTTAGTCTTTTTATTAATAATTTCATTTAATTCTAGTTTTGTCTTGCATATTTTGTTTAATATTTCTTGATCTTGGTGTGACACATAGGCTTTTTCTAAGGATTTGATGTTTTTCTCTAGTTCCTGAATTTTTTTGTTTTCTTCTTTCTTCTTATGTGATGAGAAAGAGATTACTTTACCTCTCATCACAGCTTTCCCTGCTTCCCAGAGGACATCTGCTGATGTTCCAGGAATGTCATTAAAGCCTAAATATAGAGTCCATTCTTTTTTAAAGTATTTGATAAACTCATCGTCTTTGAGCAGTGATGTATTAAATCTCCAGTTTTTTCTTGGTGTAGTATTATTCATCTGTATTAGTGTTAAAGATACAGGAGCATGATCGCTGACAGCTATAGGATGAATCTCAGTGTCTGAAATGTTACTCAGCAGTGAGCTGCTGACCAGAAAATAATGAGCCTATCCATTTCTTCATTTAGTCCCAGGTTGAGGTCTCCCCCAAGAACAATTGTGCAATCTAGGTGTTCGGAGAGTGTACTAAAAAAACCGTGGAAGAATGAGGGGTCATCAACATTTGGACCATATATACTTACAATACCTAGCTTTTGGTTAAGTATAGATAGTTTGACGATTAGGAATCTGCCCTCTGGATCTATAACTGTATCGAGTACTGTGAAATTAATATTTTTATGTATTAGAATTGCTACTCCTCTTTGTCTAGAATTATAACAGGCTGAGAACACATTAGGAAACTCAGGTGTTTTAAGTTTATTCAAACCTGTGACAGGCATGTGGGTTTCTTGTAATAAAACAACGTCTGCCTGTAATTTTTTAAGTTGGTTAAGTATTTTTAACCTTTTTTCCCTAGAGCCAGCTCCATGCACATTCCATGTGACAAATCTTAGCATGCCCATAGTTGTGTGTTTGTGGCTAATGATGTACGCTGTGTGTCTCGCTTAGACGGGGGAGGAAAATGAAAACACATCATTTTTTTATTTTTTTATTTTTGTAAGTAAAGAGAAGAAAATGCGCGGCGAGAAGCTCCATAGGTCTGACTATGTGTGTGCATAATAACTAATATGAGCAAATGTGTGTGTGTGTCCTATATCTGTGTGCGCTGTGTGGCTGTTGTAAATGTGTTGCCTTTAAACGCATGTGTGTGCGTGATCGTGCAGAGTAAGCATGTAGAAATAGACAGTGTCGTTTGTGGATGGATAGGGAAACAGGTGATCGACATAGTGATAGAAAAGAGAAGCAAATAAACCAAAGAGCAAGGTGAGCGACAAGAGAGAGAGAGGGAAAAAGAAATAAAAACGGAAACATTCCAATTAAAGCATTGGCGGAGAGTGACGGTGACGTTATACTAAATTAGCAAGCTGAAATTACATAGTTAAGCAAAAGTTAATACAAGAGAGTGTGAGTGAAGAGAATAGTGTAGTGGATTCTTATCTGGTGTGCGGTCAATACAGCCATGGAGTGGTGCCGGGGTCGCGGTAGAGCTGTCCGTCCACGTAGAGCCGGTCCACGGCGATGACAGCCCGGGAGCCTTTCTGGATAAAACTACGTCGGACTGGGAAGAGGACCCTGCGTCGTTCCAGGATCTCTCTGGGGAACTGGTCGTTCACGCTAAAATCCGTTCCTTTCAGCTCTCTGCCGCGACTCTTCACCTGCTCCTTCTGCTTGAAGTGGCCAAATTTGGCTACAATAGGACGTGGTCTCCCGCTTCCTGTCTTCGGAGCCCTGATGCGATGTGCTCTTTCGAAGCCTATGTTTTTCACCGTGTCCTCCGGCAGCTTCAGGTGGATTTTAATGAAGCTTCTCACGGTCGTTTCCGGGTCCTCTCCGGCAGACTCTGGAATACCAGAAAACACCAGATTATCTCTCATGCTACGGGCTTGTAAATCTATAACAGTCTCTTTTATTTTTTTATTTTCTATGTTTAATTGGGTCACATTATCGGTTAGAGATTTGACCGAGTCCCATAGCGTGGCGTTTTCCGCAGCAAGTGTTTCCACCTGCCGCTGGCTGAACTCCAGGGATTCTTTTAGAGATTTAAATTCCCGGTGTAAGATCTCCACCAGGGACAGCCTTGCATCAAAACTGGACAATCGCTTATCGATTGACTCCAGGATGTCGAAGATATCTTTGTGGGCAGGCGATGTTGTGCCGGGGGAGTCTGCCGGGCGATATCTTTTAGATGACGGCGTCTCAGCTTTGGCCGGGGAAGACGCGCTCTGGGCCTTCTTCATTACTAAATCTTCGAAGCACCGGTTCTCCTCGTTGTCCTCCAGGGTGTTAGAGATGATAGGACAGATATTGTTAGTTATATGACAGTTGGTTAGTTTATTTGGCAATACTGAAAGTTAAAGAAACTTTGTTAAATTCTACCATTCGCTTTTTTTTCCGCCAAATCTCCGGCGTCTGACGTCACCTACAACATGGGTCGCTTACCTTTCCCCGTCACTTCCGTCTTATGGCCCAGTGTTTTGAGTTTTAGTTCATTTTGATGTTTATAGTATGTTTAAGCTCATTATGTCTTCTATGTTCATTTGCTTATTAGTTCCCTCTTGTGTTTTCAACCCCTGTGAAGTCTCCCTTGCCCTTCGTGTGTTTCATGTCTGTTGTCTTATGTTGTCATGTCTGCCTCTCATGTTTCCTGTTTCATTTTGGAGAGATCTCGTGTTTTTATATTATGGATTATGTTTTGAGTCCTTTGTGGTACTGTTTCGTGTTTCCCTAGATCTCAGTTATGGTTATCTTAGGTTTTGCTCTTTGGCTTTGTCATATGGCTTCCCTGTGTTCCATGTTATGTCTCCCCTGTTGCTGTTAAGTTTGCATGTTTAGAATTCAGTCAGTGTGTTTCCTGTTTTACTTTGTAGGTCCATGCCTCATGTGAGTGTTTCTAGTTTTGCGTCCCTGTCTCATCCAGCCTGATTACTCCCAGCTGTGCTCCCCTTCTGTGTCTCATTCCCTCGTTATCCCTCTGTGTATTTAAGCTCTGTGTTTCTCTTTGTCAGTGTCGTAGTCTCCCTCATAGCTGTGTGATTTTTCCCTGTGGCTCCTCGTGCTTTAGTCTCCCTAGTTTAAGTTTAGTACTGTTTTTTTTTTTGTGTTTCACTTTATGCCAGCATTAAAGCTGTGTTTTTGAGTTTAAGTTTTGTCTCCGTGAGTTTGCGTTTGGGTCCTCTCCTGCCTGCCACACAGCCGAACCATGACACAAGTGTACTGATAATATACTTTAGTTAAAGAAATATCCAATTAAGGTGTAAAAGGAGCTCTAAAAATTTCTTTGTATATATGTTCTTTGTTTATACGTATGTTAAAGCAAAAATGTTATTGAGTAGTTTAATTTCATTGTTTACGCTTTTCCGCGTTTTCTGCATGTTGTGTGCACTTTAATTTGTTCATTTTGTTGATTCGTGTCATTGCACATTTTGGTCACCAGGGGGCAGTGCTAAGAGTTTACTGCAGTTTTACAAAAACTTAGAAAAAATGCATCTTGGGTATTACTGTTTTTCACGAAAAGGTGATCTCATTGGCAAAAAATTGATGATGCAAAGGACCTTTATGTGCACCTTAGGGCGGCTATTTTCTGTGTGTAGGGGATAAGTTGTGATATCATATGTGTTCTCCAGTATCCAGGTGAGCTGAGATATTGCTGTGAAATCCAGAAGCCACTGCCATATTTCTTCTTTGTATTTCTTTGACTTTGTTTTACCTCTTGTATTTCTCTGGTCCATTTTTGATTAGTCTGTCTTCTTTTTTTTTCCCTGTCCCATTTGGTTCTTTAGCCGTCAGAATTCAATTCAATTCAATTCAATTTTATTTATATAGCGCCAAATCACAACATAAGTCGCCTCAAGGCGCTTCATAGATACAGAGAAAAACCCAACAATCATATGACCCCCTATGAGCAAGCACTTTGGCGACAGTGGGAAGGAAAAACTCCCTTTTAACAGGAAGAAACCTCCGGCAGAACCAGGCTCAGGGAGGGGCGGCCATCTGCTGCGACCGGTTGGGGTGAGAGAAGGAAGACAGGATAAAAGACATGCCGTGGAAGAGAGACAGAGGTTAATAACAGCTATGATTCAATGCAGAGAGGTCTGTTAATACATAGTGAGTGAGAAAGGTGACTGGAAAAGAAAAACTCAATGCATCATGGGAATCCCCCGGCAGCCTATGTCTATTGCAGCATAACTAAGGGAGGATTCAGGGTCACCTGATCCAGCCCTAACTATATGCTTTAGCAAAAAGGAAAGTTTTAAGCCTAATCTTAAAAGTAGAGATAGTGTCTGTCTCCTGAATCCAAACTGGAAGCTGGTTCCACAGAAGAGGGGCCTGAAAACTGAAGGCTCTCCCTCCCATTCTACTTTTAAATACTCTAGGAACAACAAGTAGGCCTGCAGAGCGAGAGCGAAGTGCTCTAATAGGGTGATATGGTACTACAAGGTCATTAAGATAAGATGGGGCCTGATTATTTAAGACCTTGTATGTGAGGAGCAGGATTGTTGTCTGAAGACCAACAAGGATACCCAATGGATTTATTTTGCCAAATGGATCATCATGGCATTGCCGTATTGGTCCATTTGGTCGACCTTTGTTTTTATTATTTATTTTATTTTATTTTCAGTTGTTACAGATGGGACAGACATGAGTGAGGGATAGGAAAGGGATAAAGAAAGAGGAAGGAAAAGAAAAACAGAAGGGAAGAGGGACAGTGAGAAAGGGAAAAAAAATCTCCTGGATCACCTGTTGAGAGAAAAAGAATAGAGAACAAGCAAAAAAAAAAAAAACCAAAGCAACATACTAAACACAACACCATCGCATTAATCTAGCTAAGTGTAAACAGCAGTAAATACTAAATATTGAGTGTTGTTGTGCAGCACGCAGGACAGACAGCGCACAATGTGCTTTTAAGTAGCAGCAAAGAAAGGTGTGATTTTAGTCTACGAACAGTGAACACCCGTGTTCACACCTGTGGGGATCAGCGCGCTTGTATTCAAATGGTTTCCCCATGTAATGGTCTGCAAGAGGATGTAGAGAGCCATAGCCCGGTCCCCAGGGCATGAAGCAGACATGGAGGAGATCCAGGCGCCCCAGAGTGCGAGAGCCCAAGGAGGACCACCGGAGGGGCATCCGTGCCACCCTCATGGGAAGGGCTGAGGATCCCCAGACGAGGGTTCACCTAGTAGCCACTGAGCAGAAGCTAGAGGGGCTGCACCGGCGTGCCCGCCGGCAGCCAGTTGTACCAGAGTGAACCAAGCCGCAGGCCCAGAGGCCGGAGGCCCAAGGGCCCCCCGCGCCTCGGAAGAGGCCTGACCGAGCAACAGGCGCCAGGCCCCGCCAAGTAGCCACCAGGAGTGAGCTGGTACATACCTGAGCGCCCAGCCCTGGACACCAAGAACCACCAATGCACCGACCCCTGAGGGCATCAGTAACCGGCAGGGAGTGTGGTGAGGGGAGATTGGCCTCCACACTTTAGAGGGCCTGGGAGTTCCCAGAGAGGTGGAGTCTAAGACCCGACCTGACATATAGACACAGACAAACAGGCACACACAGACACAAACATGCATTCCCACCCTCATGCACACATATACAAACACTCAGCACTCACCCAACGTAAGCACAGCCCCTCCCGAGAACCCTCAATGTCTACATGGATTTAAAATTGAGAGGTGGGCACCGGCGCCAGAGGTAGGTTTGAATACACAGACCGTCCACTGGACGCCGTTAACGTGCCTACCCTCAAGGCCCTATATATATATATATATGTGTGTGTTATGAGAGTGTAAGTAATGTGGATGTCTAAGTTGTGAGATAAAATTGAGGCACAGGTGGCCAGAAGAGGACAGAGGGGGGAATGTCTCCCCTGCACCCTGGTGACACACCCGCACCCCAAGGCCCTACCTGTGTGTGTGGGTGTGGTGGAGCGGGAAGAGGGAGGTAGCCGGGGATGGGGAGGAAAAGAAGGGAGGGGAGGATGCCCCTCCCTAGGGCCAGCTCCCCCGCTGACACCAGTAGGCACCCCCGTTCTCTGGTACCCACCAAGGCAAGGGAGCCCAGGCCCATCCAGACCGGAGCCTACGGCAGCAGCACCGCCAAGCCCCACAGGACCCAGGGCAGCCCACCCTACCCCACCGCAGAGGAAACTGTACCCACCCCAACATTCAATCATCTCCCAGACTACACAAGACAACAGACACCCAGGTTAAGTTTATTCTCCACCTCTCCTATGTCTCTCTCCCACCTGCAGAGTGGACTCCTGCAAGGATTGAACAACCTCCCTGCAAGTTGAAGAGCCCCCCAGTTAGGCCGATGCACAAGAGGCCCCCTGCGCCAGGGCTGAGCCCCCATGCATCCACCCGCCCACAACCTCGGCGACACACCGACGAGGACCGAAGCCACCAAGGCCCAGCCAGAGCCCCAGCACGGAGGCGAAGCACCCCCGAACCCCAAACCCCCATGCCTGCCCCGGATCCACTCAGGGGCAGCCAGGCCACCAGGCCAGTAACCTACGTCCGCCAGCAGCACAGACCATCCTCCAGCCCCGCTGCACGCAGCCACGAGGATAACAACCTCTAAGAGCGACCAGAGCCACTAACCAGGGTGCCCTCCAGGGATAATGTCTCTAGGGGTCCTCCAGGTGCCCTAAGCCCGTCCCAACCTCCACATCAACCACAATAGCTAAGGTGGGACCAAACCACGACCCCCTACCCCCGCTAGGTGATGGAGCCGATCAAAGGAGCCCAGAGGGATTGATCTAATGTGGTGGCAGAGGCTATATCGAGACTAATGTGATCTATTAGATGGTTTCTATATTGGCTAGAATTAAGATTGTTTTTATTTTTCCAGTTCATGAGGACCGTTTTCTTGGCGATGCATAGGGCAGTAAAAACCATGTGGACTGTATTAGTTTCTGTAGTGACCTCATCCAATTTTCCCAGCAAGCATACTAAAGGGGAGGTTGGAATTTTACATTTCAGACACTTTGATAAGTCTTCACATATCTCGTGCCAAAACTTCTGCACTGGTGGACAGAACCAAAGAGCGTGGATGTAATTGTCTGGTGTATTGCCTTGACAGTGTGAGCAGTTGTTGGAGGATGTAAAGCCCATCTTGAACATCCGATGACCTGTATAGTACACTCCATGTAGTATTTTGTATTGAATTAATTGCAGACTGGGATTTTTAATCAATTAAATAGTTTTTAAGCATACCTGAGACCAGAAGTTTTGGTCTAAGCTGACTGATAAATCTGCTTCCCACTTTGCAATAGGAAGGGATATTGATTCATGTATTTTAGAAAGTGTTCTGTATATTTTAGATAATAATTTGGGGGATTTAAGAGTAAGAAAATGTACCGCACTTAGTGGTGTTTGTAATTCAACTTGACTGAGGTTAAATTTCTTTTTTCAAATTCAAATTCAAATTTTATTTGTCACACACACATAACCATACACAGTATGACATGGGGGTGAAATGCTTGTAGCTGTACAATGCCCGACCATTAAATGACAGAAGAAAAGTTTTACAATATTTACAATTTACTACAAAAATTTACAAATTAACTTAGGAATTTACAGTAAAGAATGTGCAAATAGCAGAAGAGATTATAAAGATAAGGATTATAAATTATAGGAATTATAGGATTATAGGAAATGTGTGGTGGTGTGTGTGGTGACGTGTGTGAGAGTCCAGTCTTATAGTGACGTGTTTGGGAGAGTCCAGTCCTACACCTGGTTCAGGGCCCGAATAGCCTGGGGGAAGAAGCTCCTCCTCATTCTCTCTGTTTTGGCCTTAAGGGAGCGGAAGCGCTTCCCAGACCTCAACAGTGAGAAGAGTCCATTGTTGGGATGGGAGAGGTCCATCATGATCTTCCTAGCTTTGGACTTGCACCGCTTGGTGTAGATGGACAGCAGGTCAGGGAGCTCTGATTGAATGATGCGTTCTGCCAAGCGCACCACCCTTTGCAGATCTCGTCTGTCCTGCTTGGTGCTGTTCCCAAACCAGGTGCAGATGTTTGACGTCAGGACGCTCTCGATGGTGCAGGAGTAGAAGTTCTTGAGCACCTTCAGTGGCAGATGGAAGTCTCTAAGTCTTCTGAGGAAGAAGAGACGCTGACGGGCTTTCTTAACCAGGGTGTTGATGTGACAGGACCATGACAGGTCCTGAGTGATGTGGACACCCAGGTATCGGAAACTGTCCACTCTCTCCACTGGCGTGCCACTGATGATGAGGGGTTTGTAATTCCTCGCCTGCTTTGTAGTGAAGTCCACGATCAGCTCCTTAGTCTTGCTGATGTTTAGGAGGAGGTTATTCTCCTGGCACCAGGTCTCCAGGTTCCTAATCTCCTCCAGGTAGGCCGTCTCGATGTTGTCGGAGATCAGGTCCACAACAGCAGTGTCGTCAGCAAACTTGACAATGGAGGTGGTGTCGGATGTGGCTACACAGTCATAAGTGTACAGTGAGTACAGCAGGGGGCTTAAAACACAGCCCTGAGGCACTCCAGTGCTGAGTGAGATGGAGGGGGAGACTTGTTTTCCTACCCTCACTGATTGGGGTCTGTCTGTGAGGAAGTTGAGGATCCACTGACACAGTGATGAGCTGAGTCCTAGATCCGTCAACTTGGTGAAAAGCTTAGAGGGAATTATTGTGTTGAATGCTGAACTGTAGTCCACGAACAGCATCCTAACATAATTCCCTCTGCCAGTGTCCAGGTGACTAAGGGGCCAGGGAGTGGTTGAAGATCTCCGTGAACACCGGTGCTAGTTGATCAGCGCAGGCTCTAAGGACCCGGCCAGGGATTGCATCTGGTCCTGCTGCCTTCCTGGTGTTCACCCTCCTGAAGGTGTTCCTCACGGCATGCTCTGTGATGACGAATGCATTTTCTTCACTGGTGCGATCGCGGCCGCGGCGCTGTCGGTGAAACTCGCGACGCGGATGTAGCCGACGATTACGACTACGACGATGACGAAGAAGACAAAGACTATGAAGAAGAAGAAGAAGAAGAAGAAGAAGAAGAAGAAGACGTCCTCGCCAATGATGATGATGATGAAGAAGAAGAAGAAGAAGAAGACGTCCTCGCCAATGATGATGATGATGAAGAAGAAGAAGAAGAAGAAGAAGAAGAAGACGTCCTCGCCAATGATGATGATGATGAAGAAGAAGAAGAAGAAGAAGACGTCCTCGCCAATGATGATGATGATGAAGAAGAAGAAGAAGAAGAAGAAGAAGAAGAAGACGTCCTCGCCAATGATGATGATGATGAAGAAGAAGAAGAAGAAGAAGACGTCCTCGCCAATGATGATGATGATGAAGAAGAAGAAGAAGAAGAAGACGTCCTCGCCAATGATGATGATGATGAAGAAGAAGAAGAAGAAGAAGACGTCCTCGCCAATGATGATGATGATGAAGAAGAAGAAGAAGAAGAAGACGTCCTCGCCAATGATGATGATGATGAAGAAGAAGAAGAAGAAGAAGAA